>NC_085017.1:13151240-13156240 GCF_963854185.1 Sardina pilchardus
CACACACACACACACACACACACACACACACACACACACACACACACACACACACACACACACACACACACACACACACACACACACACACACACACACACGCACACACACACACACACACACACACACACACGCACATGCGCACACACACACATCACCCAAATGCCCATGTGAACTACGTTGAACACTTTGCTGCTGAACAGAATAACCAAAACACATTATCGACTACGAACGACTAAGCTCAGATAACACTTCTCTTAAAATGCCCCCTTTATCCTCACCAGGGACCCGCGTACACCCATAGAGTCATCGAGAAGATTACGAGAACATGGGCAGTAGCCTTAAGCACACTAGAGCAGAGCAGAGCCTACTCACTGACACTCAAGCACAAGCCAAAGAGTTCAGTCTGAACCCATTACCACTGAATGGGCTTTTAAAGAGAGCCATTTGTTGACATGTATGTAGTGGCCATTGAAGCCATAATAGTTGTAGCTTCCGAGAAGCAACGGTGGCAGAAGTGCTGGGAGAAAAATGTAGAGGTCATGAGGAAGTCATTCGGAGAACAAGAGAGTCAACAAAAGTTTTGGATGAGTACTTTAAAATTGCACACACGCAGACACACAACACAGTTCAACCACAGGCGAGTGTGCGTGCTTCAGGCAAAGAAGTTCAGCTGAGGATAGATTTGTTCTCCAAAGCACACACGTCGAGTGCACTGAGGACAACTCACTTGCAGAGGCACGCAGAGTCTATAGTATATTGTGCTTAATAAATGATCAGGTTTAGATCATCTCTCGTTTCTTGCTGCATTACTCCACTACAACTATAATGCATTACGGCAACTACAACTCTGGATCTACTGTAATACAACTCTACTACAACTACTACAACTCTGTAGGTACTTGGGATCTAGTACACTACAGTACCACACTCTCTAGTACACTACCAAAATTCTGTGTCTAGTGCACTATTCTACTACTACTACTACTGTGTCTAGGGGGGGGGGGGGGGGGGGCACAGAAATGTCAGCGCTTAAACTCTACACCAATTCCTTTCCAACTTGTGTTCAGTCTCCAGTGCTCTATCCCAGCTCCTCTGACTCCAGGATACTCTACAACAACTTCTCTGGGACCATGGTCCTCTGCTCCAGTTTCTCTTGGTCAAGTGAATACTTATGGAATACTTATTACCCCCCCCCCCTTACACACACACATTCACACACACTCACACAGAGCCGAGAGAGACTGAGAGAGCCATACTGCTGATGTGCTTTTTTACTTCTAAGCTTTCTCTTCTCTCTCTCTGTTTTTTATCTTTTGGATTTCTCTTGCTGTCATTCATGTTCATTTGTCATTCATCTTCATTCTCCGTTTCTCTCTCATTGTCTCTAGTATCACTCTCTCTATCTAAATCTCTCCAGATGTTCACGCCAGTATCTACCACCCCACCCCCCCACCCCTCTTGATGTCTATTGTTCCATAATCTCTGACACTCATTCACTCGTTCTCCATTTCCCTCTATCCATCTCTTCCTCCTGTACATTTAGTCTCATGTTCATTATCCCTATGCCTCCCTCCCTTCTCCCCCTCTTCCACTCTCTCACACTCGCTCCACCCGTTTCCATGGCAATACCGTCTGCATTGCACCAAGATTCCCCCCCTGACATGCTCGGGAGCTGATCTGTTGCCTGTTCTCTCCTTCTCTCTCTTTCCCTCTATCTATCGCTCTCTCACTCCCCCTCTCTTTCCCTCATTCTCTTGTTTTGTTTCTCTTTTTCTCCCTCTCCCCCTTCGTTCTCTTCATCCCTGCCTCTCTCTCTCCCCCAATCTCACTTTTCTTTTTCCTTCTTCCTCTACCCCTCTCTTTCTTTATATTGCTCTCTCTCACTCCCCCTCGCTTTACCTCATTCCACTTGTCTCTCTCTTTCTCTTCCTTTGTCTTTCCTATTTTCCTCTTTTCTCTTTCTCTTCTCTTTCCTCCTCTCTTGTGTCCCGTTCTGTCTCTCTGCTTGCCTCAGTGTTCCTACTGGTAGAATGTGTTCTTGTCTCTCCTCTCTTATACCCCCCTCTCTCTCTCTCTGCTTGCCTCAGTGTTCCTACTAGGAGAACATGTTCCTGTCTCTCCTCTTTCCCCTCTTCTTATACCCCCCCCCTCTCTCTCTCTCTCTGCTTGCCTCAGTGTTCCTACTAGGAGAACATGTTCCTGTCTCTCCTCTCTTATACCCCTCTCTCTCTCTCTCTCTCTCTCTCTCTCTCTCTCTCTTTCTGCTTGCCTCAGTGTTCCTACTGGGAGTACATGTTATTGTGCATCACCTGTGCATGTAGCAGCTCTCTTCCACCTGGTTACAATCTGTTCTCCCCTCTCTAACATCTCACTGCTCTCCCTCTCTCTCTCTTGCCATTGCTATTTTACTTTATTCTGCTTCTCTGTTCCTCTCTTCATCCCTCTCTCTCTCATTCATCTCATACCCTTTCTCTCTTTCTCTGTCTTGCCATTGCTATTTTACTTTTAGGCTACTATTCTGTTTCTCTCTTCACCTCTCTTTATCTCATTCATCCCACACCCTCTCTCTCTCTATCTTTCTATTGCTATTTTACTTTACTCTGTTTCTCTCCTCCTCTCTTCACCTCTCTTTCTCATTCCTCTCATACTCTCTCTCTCTCTATCTTTCCATTGCTATTTTACTCTATTCTGTTTCTCTCCTCCTCTCTTCACCTCTCTTTCTCACTCCTCTCATACTCTCTCTCCCCCCATACTGTATGTTCTATCTATCCTTCTCCATTGACAGACTCTCTCTGATTCCCCTCATCTGGCTGCTTTGCTCTCTCTGTCAGAGGAGTGTGTCAGAGGTCTGCTGTCACTCACCTCTGAGAGTCTGTTGTCTGCTATTTCATTTGGAGAGCACTGAAATCCCTTCCCATCACTTCTCTCTCAAGTGGCTCAAGTGCCATAGAGGCACAGTTCAACACACTAACTACACCCACCTGGGCGCACGCACACTCACACGCACACACACATGCGATCCAGACCCACACACACACAGAGCCATACAGACACACAACACACACACACTCTCTCTCTCTCTTTCACACACACACACACACACACACACACACACACACACACACACACACACACACACACACACACACACACACACACACACACACACACACACACACACAGACACACAGACACACACAAAGACACATTCCCATCATCCTGTCTCTTTCAATTCTCTTATTCACTCTCACACGACACTCGGTTGGCCTCCACTTCCTTGAGACGGGATTAAGAAATTAATCACTTCTCACTCTAGCGCTGCCCCTTCAGAACATCCAAGGCTGCTCGCCTTCCCCCTCCCCAATGTTAACTGTGTAAGTGTGTGTGTGTGTGTGTGTGTGTGTGTGTGTGTGTGTGTGTGTGTGTGTGTGTGTGTGTGTGTGTGTGTGTGTGGTGTGTGTGTGTGTGTGTGTGTGTGTGTGTGTGTGAGTGTGTGTGTGTGTGTGTGTGTGTGTGTGTGTGTGTGTGTGTGTGTGTGTGTGTGTGTGTGTGTGTGTGTGTGTGTGTGTGTGAGTGTGTGTGTGTGTGTGTGTGTGTGTGTGTTCCCCTTCAGCACATCCAAGGCTGCTTTCCTTCCTCCTGCCCAACGTTAGATCACCATTTGGCCTCGAAGAGGAGAAAGAAACTGACTGCTTCCTGACCCCCGGATTTAAAACTCCCAGCTCCAACCCTGTCTTAATTTAACCACATTAATTTGTTTCCAAACTTCTATATTTACACACGTCTTTGACTAAGCTTGCAAAGCAGTGGCTACACAGTGTCCAAAGATTCTAGAACAGAGCTCTGTTCTAGAATCTTTGATGCTGTCAGTCTATGTTGTCTTCTCCATGCCTCCTACAGTAGATCTGCTTTTTCGGCCTCTCAGGGGAAAATAACGTTTCAATTGCAGTGAACTGAATCGAATGGAACTGCACTTAAGTAAAATGAAATGAAGCTAACTGAATGAACTGAATTGAGCTGATGGAGCATCCACTAGTCAACCATTAGGTCCTTAATTCTGACACTGATGTCTGTGATAGGACAGCACTTGAGTTTCAATAGCTTCTCTTTAACCTACTGCAGTTCTGGGCTGTGCTCCACCTCAGCTGAACCCTGTTATGGGATGAAAACATCTGCATGACGAATAATAAATGTCTGAAAGTGAGTAAATGTAGGAATCGGTGAACTGTTCGCCAGCGATACTCCCCGCAGATGAGTCTTGACTCTGACTCATCTTCTCTTGCTCCCTCTCCTTCTCTCATCTCTCTCTTCCTTCCCTATTATATGAGGCATGCCCGACTCCAGACTAAAATAACACTATTGCATAAGAGAGCTCTCTCGACAGTGCGCTGCTGCGTGGTGTGTCGCGTAACTGGAGACAAAGACGGCGCGGTGGGATGCTCTCGCTATTGATGGTGCTGCTGATGCTATTGATGGGGTGCTGGTGCTATTGATGGTGCTGGTGGTGGTGATGGTGCTGGTGGGGTTTCATGCTGGTGTTAATTAAAGAGGCTGGACTTTGGACTCTCAGGATGAGCAACAAGATCCTCAGAGGAGCCAAGTGGAAGTGCTTGGTAATGAAACACACTTACCGCTGCCCTGCGTTATCACACAAACACACACACACACACACACACACACACACACACAGCTGCTACTGAGGGTGGCGGACAAGTGTTCTTATAAAGCACATATGCATATGCAATATGAATGCATATATAACACACATATGCATTGCACGCGCACACACACGCACACACGCACGCACGCACGCACGCACACACGCACACACGCACACACACACACACACACACAAAGCCCATACACACAACTTTAACGTTGCTATCAGACTTAATAGCTTCCACACACACACACACTTCTACAGTAAATACAGTACACGCACGCACACACACACACACACACACACACACACACACACACACACACACTCCACCATT
>NC_085017.1:13161240-13166240 GCF_963854185.1 Sardina pilchardus
AACAGCTTCAACTCCTCTGGGAAGGCTTTCCACAAGGTTTAGGAGTGTTTATGGGACTTTTTGCCCATTCTTTCAGCATATTTGTGAAGTCATACACTGATGTTGGACGAGGAGACTGGCTCTCAGTCTCTGCTTTAATTCATCCCAAAGGTGTTCTATTGGGTTGAGGTCAGGACTCTGTGGAGGCCAGTCAAGTTCATCCACACCAAACTCTGTCATCCATGTCTGTATGGACCTTGCTTGGTGCACTGGTACAGTCATGTTGGAACAGGAAGTGGTCATCCCCAAACTGTTCCACAAAGTTGGGAGCATAGAATTGTCTAAAATCTCTTGGTTAATGCTGAAGCATTCAGAGTTTTCACTGGAACTTAGAGGCCAAGCCCAGGATGGCCTGTTCCTGGATGACAGAGTTTGGTGTAGATGAACTTGACTGGCCTGCACAGAGTCCTGACCTCAACCCAACAGAACACCTTTGAGATGAATTAGAGCGCAGACTGAGAACCAGTCTCCTCATCCAACATCAGTGTGACCTCACATGCGCTTCTGGGAGAATGCTCAAAATTCTTTTCAACACACTCTTGTGGAAAGCCTTCCCAGAAGAGTTGAAGCTGTTATAGCTGCAAAGGGTGGACCGACATCATATTAAACCCTATGGATTAAGGATAGGATGTGACTGAAGTTCATATGGGGGTCAAGGCAGGTGACCCAATACTTTTAGCAATATAATAAACACATTCTATACTATTAAAAGACATTCTGTACTATTAAAATTTGATTAGTAAAATAAATCAAATTAACTTGTGGAATACATACCATGTATTCCTTCACGACGCTCGGGTCTTCATTCATATAGGCACAGTCCCTTGAGAGGAGAGCACATTCGTGGCAGACATCAATGCCAGAATCCTGTATATCAGAGAATAAAACAAACACACCTTGCAACAACCACACCATGGTACCTCATGCTGGCTATGGCAATTATTGATAGCACTTTTAATTTGCAAAAAATAAATGATCAAAACATTATCTCCCCATGGAAAGTACGAAGAATTTATCTGACCATGTTCCAAATCTTTAATGCCTGGTTGAACACTCATTTACAAGGTTATCATACCTCAGTCATAGATACTAAATGCCTTCATCAGGTTTGCAGATGGAGCATCCATCCAGTGATCCCTTGAATTCCGCACACAGCTATGGAAAAAAAAAAACAACAACAAAAGTCATGTCATCAATTTTTAATTGTAGATTATGTAAAACAGAAAGGATTTTGCTTCACTTACCTCACGCACATTGAAAATGCTGGCCACCTCGTCTTAATTCAGCCATCATGGGTGCATCTCAGACTACTTCTTGATGTCGGTGGGCAAAAATCTGATCAACAATAACACCTGATCCTCATTATTCATTTTCTCCACCTCTGATAGGAGCACTATTTGTTTATTAACTTGCACTTTTCTTGACTTTTAGGCTAAGTAATGAAAAAGTTAAAATCACAAGAGTGCACCTTTAACTTGTGGTCACTGGTAGCCTGGCACGCCCTCCCAGTGACGTAACACCTTCGGCGTTGCTGTCGCTGGTCTGGTCAACTGCTAATCGGGAAGGATTTCTGAATTCCCGAAATCTGCGGAACTGCCCCCTTTGGTCGAGAACCAATCAACTTTGAGCAGCTCCAACGGCTCTGGGTAGAGGCATGTTCAAGGCAGAGGAAAGAGTGTTGTTATTGGTTTAAACTCGGCAAACCGCTTTCTGACATCGACCAGTAGCAAATCGAGGCACTTAAATGAGGCGGGTCAACCAGCGCTGGGAGAAACCGTGTTAGCACAGGCTCTTGGTCAGACTGAAGTCTCGCAGAGCCTTTCAAGTCGATGGCAATCAGGCTAGGTCACTGGTACAGCTCTACTTCAGATAGGTGCAGTTGGAGGAACACTTGCAGTCGGACAGCAGATCAGCATACCTTGGCAGTGACCTTGATGTAATGGAGAAAGATGAATTAAAATCTTGAAAACTGATATCTTGAATGATCTCATAATTAGACTCAACATAGAGAGAGGTGGATAGCCTTCATCCTAGCTTAATAGGTCAGCCTCTAAACAAGAATGAATCTCAATCAGTGATACATATGGCTTGGGCGAGAAGCATTTTTAAGGTACCATTTTTCCACTCTTTATTGTGCTACAGCTTAATTTTCGCGGTCAAAAGACTTACTTTTAATTCCTCTTGTTTGCATCTATGTGCCCAACAATGCACTACATTGTTTGATACAATCAACAAGCAGAGACTCACATGTATCCACTTCAGCAATGTTAGTTAGTACATTGAACATTCCAAGGCTGCATCTATATTTTTATCAGGGGTTTACCTTCACTGAGGCGCACACACATCCACTCACACCCACACAACCAAACCAACCTTAGGTAAACCTAAAACCTTTCACACTTCTTGACTTGTCACCACGCCACCTCTAATTACGTTCCACTAACTTGTGAAAAAAATAAATAATTGCTACTCATGGATTCTCTCAAACACAACCAGAGAACTAAGCTTCAGAAAATGTCTAAAAAACACATTAGCAT
Source organism: Sardina pilchardus (assembly GCF_963854185.1). Classification (NCBI taxonomy): domain Eukaryota; kingdom Metazoa; phylum Chordata; class Actinopteri; order Clupeiformes; family Clupeidae; genus Sardina; species Sardina pilchardus. The sequence goes on from NC_085017.1 coordinate 13,163,817, forward strand.
AGATACTGCTAGACTAGAGCAACATTTTTTGATAGCTAGCTGCTAACTTTAAAGCCGTTTGGTTTAGCTGTTGGTTGAAAAAAATATTTATCAACACCTAATAGAATACACACTGTATAAAAACTAAGAGTGGAATTCCCGTCTTATATAACATGAACACACATAATAACTACAGTTGATATAATTACCTTTTAGAGCTTAAAAAGCAGACTCTTCACCAGCACAGCACAGCCAGGACATTCAAAAGATGCATCGGCATTTCTTCGTGTATTTCAGGTGTTGGCATCCAGCCCGATCGCACACTCACGCCATCTAATGGTCAGGAGCAGGCTAAACTACATTCTTATTTTTTAAATTGATTGTTTCATGTTATTCTAACTTAATTGAATCGATTAAAATCTATACAGTTGAACTAAAGGCAAATGTAACATGATTTATTTAAGTAAATGTTGTAACACAAAATTATTTAGTAGGAAATGCATGTTATACTTAAGTAAATGTTACAATCAGCTAATTTCCTTTTTTTGAGTGTACAGAGAACATTGCCAATGGCGAGCATGGTGCATCCGTTGGCTCGCTGTGTGCAAACACTGTGCCATGTCATGGCAACATTGTGATGCGAGATGCCAAAGCCACAACCAGAATCTCTAGCCAGAGAGAGAGAGAGAGAGATAGATCGAGATAGAGAGAGAGAGAGATATATATATATATATATATATAGAGAGAGAGAGAGAGAGAGAGATAGAGATCTAACATTACACCACTACTCCACATGAACCGAAAGGACATGAACTGGAACTCAACTCTATAAGGACAATACAGTGATTCAGCCTTGCTCAAGAGCTACAACGATGGCAGCTAAGAATCAAACCAGAATTAAAACAACTTTTTCTGGCTAACACATGCTAGCGATATGCTAGCCACTATAGTACCAACACCCTGGTACAATCACCACCACCCACAAAATTAATAATAGTAATAACACTAAGCCAACATTTCACAGTAAATTAAGATTTAAAAATTATCTAAATGATTTTCACAGATGATTAATATAGGTGAGAGAATTAAGGGTGGTGGTGGGGGGGGGGATTACATGACCTATCCCTGTGTTGTCATGACAATCCCCTGCAGCAAATAAGTCACGTGCCCAGCAGCAACAGCACATGGCTAGCATGGTGGAACATGTGCTGCTGCCCGTCAATATGACTATGTACACAATGGACATGAGAGGAGGCACGAGGGCCGTCTCTACTCTCACAGAGCCGACTGGGCATCAGGGCGTCTTAACGTGAACTCCTCAATCAGGGCAGAAGACCAGTGAGCAGCACTTGTGCATTGACTGGAATAGTGTTTAGTGAGGTTCTCCCATCACTGGAAAGCCCTTTGGGTGCCAAGTGCTATATCGATGCCAGTCGTTGTTGTTGTTGTTGGTGGTGGTGGTGGTGGTGGTGTTGTTGTGAATGTGAGAAGAGATTCATTTGATTTGACAAAAAAAAGCTACAATCAAGGTTAAAATTGCACTTTCACAGCAACCTTTGCAGTCGAGTAGCAAGCAATCACCAAACAAATAGTCAAATAGTTAAGTGTTAAATGCTCCAAATGTAGACACTTTGAACACTTTGAGCTGCATTCTGTGTATGAAAAGTGCTATACAAATAAAGCTTACTATTATTACTATCATTGTTATTATTCAAGAAATCGGCCCTCTTGTTTGAGAAACCGGCTATCATTCAATTCAATTCAATTCTTTATTTATCACAGACACTAGTACAATGTCCATAGCAGAGTATAAAAAACAGACAGAATAAATAGTTTTAAAAACAAGAAGACAAAGAGACAAAAACAAAAACAAAAAAACAACAACAATAATACAAGACAAACAAAACCATCAAGACAACAAAACAACAAGCCATCAAGACAACAAGACAAAACCACCCATCAAACATATAGGCTTTCTCTCCAATGCCTCCTAAGCTTAGAGGAGTACCTCAAAGAGCTCTTAGCTGGGTTTACTAGAGCTTCAATAATGCTATTGTGTGAGAGATCCAGGCGGCACATGAATTTGTACATTAAATTTCTAAGGACTGCCTCACAGGTTGGCACATTGGAGTGGACAAACAAGTAGCCGGCACTAAACCATCTAGGTAGCTGCATCAGCAATCTCATAGTGTCATTATAGGCAACTTTAAGCTTCTGCAGACTGCTTTTCTTATATCTACACCATAGATGAGGAGTATACATAGGTGTACAAAAGGCTTCAAACATTATCATTACTATCATTGTTATTATTCAAGAAATCGGCCCACTTGTTTGAGAAACCGGCGATGTGAGTTCAGCTCAGCCTAATCCCAGGCCGTGGCTGTGTTGGCCCGGCCACATCTGAGAGAGTGACGCCCAAATCAATATGGCCGCCTCAGCTGAGCT
>NC_085017.1:13173740-13176240 GCF_963854185.1 Sardina pilchardus
AGCCGCGTCGAGCATGACGCATGTCGAACGAGCGCGCAGAGAACATCTGAGAGGTTCTGAGCCACGGGGCGCGTTGTGCATTATTCACACAGAACAGAAGAGGAGGAGGAAGAGAGGGAACACAGAGTCAGAATAATCACCAATTTAAAATGCTTATTTCTAAATCTGTCTGATTTCTTAGACGGGGGAAATGTCAATATGCAGCAGGATTTCGCGCAGCTCTCTCTCTGTGTGCTTAAGTCCTCGCCTCTGTGCCGTGGGTGTGGAGCAACATGGCAGAGGAAGTCTGACTGACTGCATCATGCAGACGACTTTTTAATCTTGTGCGGTACAGTGGGCGGCGGAGGATGTAGAAGGAGGCGGATGGGCTGCATATACTGTATGTCCTCAGTTGATGCACGGAATTTTAATTCAAGCACAAAATGTGCATATTAACACATGAAATGGAATACACTGAACATGGGAAGAGCAATAATCTAAATATGTTAATACATAGGAAGTATCTAAATTGATAACAAACTGTTATAATCTAAAGTTAATTCAAAATAGACAGTTATGACTTTATTTATCTAATGGGAATAGAAGTGGTCTCTGATTCATTCTCTCACTTCATTACTTAAAGGTGGAACAACCTTTTGCAAACCTAAACCGAATAACAGACGAGGTGCTGCACGATTTGGGGAAAATATCTAATTGCGATTTTTCTTTCATATTGCGATTGTGATAGAGACTGCGATTGCGATTTGTGATTATTTGTAGCTTTTGTGATTAGGCAATTATGTTGGTTAAATGGTGCGATTGCAATTACGGTTGCGATAAATGCGCACCCCTAATAGCAGACTGCACCTCTAAGTGATGCCGATGAGAGTGGATCCAAAGGAGCTGGTACAGGTACTGGCTAGTCCAGGCCGGGGCCCAGGAACCCAGGACCCGAGAGCTGACCCTCAGCACTCTCAAGCAGCTAACACATGCTTTAGGACGAGGCCGGAAACAAAAAGAAAGGAAATGGAAAAATATGAATATGAATATCAAAGCTACTGACTCCTGGGGAGAGTGGTGATAGTACAGGGGGGGCATCTTAAACCTGCTGTTATTTAACGGAAAAAAAGAATGAAATATTCATGTAGAGAAAGAAAAAATGAATAGTGCAGAAAGGACGCATAGTGTTGAAACCCCCTGCTGTCAAAGAGGATTTCAGAACAATATGCTCTTCAGCATCTTGGATGATTTGGTGTAGCCTGCTGAGGAGGATTGGTGGGGGGGTTGAGGGGGGGTGAGAGAGGGCATTGGTGGTGGGGGTGATATTTTTGGAGACTCTCTCTCTCTCACCCTCTTTTGTCTCTCTCTCTCCCCCTCCTCCTATTTCTGTCTCTCTCTCTCCACCTCTGTCACTCTCAGAGGCGTCTAAATTTAGCAGAGTTCCTCTTCAGAGTTTAGAACCCTGCTGTTCATTAAAGATACCCATGGAACACAGGTCCTTGGAGGAACAGCACATACACACACACACACACACTCTGACGCGCGTGCGCGCACACACACACACGCACACACACACACATACACACACACACACACACACACACACACACACACACACACAATGAGGTGCTCACACATATGCACGCACACACACACACACAGCCAGCCCTTTCTGACAGGCTTGGCGTCAGCTGTGCATTAATGTAAGACCCAGAGAAGAGGAAGAGGAGGAGAAGAAGAAGAAGAGGTAGAAGAAGAAAGGAGGGGAAAGAAAGGAGGATGAGGGAGAGCGAAGCGTGGGAGGGAGACGGCGAAGGTGGGGTAGGCAGGCCAACGGCAGGCGGTCGCCACGGCCCTTCTCAGCCCTGGCACCATCGCCATGGTGACCAAGCAGGGGCGCGGGCGAGCGGGAGGAGAGCCAGTGTCAGAGGCACCGAGCTGCAGCCTGGCAGCACAACGACGCGCCCGTGTGCCAACCACGCCAGAGCTGGCACAGACGCCAGGCCATGAGGTAAGGCCCCGATTCTGGCCCTGCCGGCCTCTCACGTGTCTGACCACCACTCCCTCTCTCACTTCATCTCTCCCTCCCTCTCTCTCTCTCTCTCTCTCTCTCTCTCTCTCTCTCTCTCCTTCATTCCACCTCTTCATCTCTATCGTTCACCCCCCATTTCACTCTCTTCTCTTCTTTTCCCTTCTCTTCTCACCCTCTTCTTCTAGGCCCACTGCAGTACACACTTCAGTTGTTTTCTTCCCCTCTTTTCTCTTTGCAGTAAATCACACCCTTCTGCTTCCTCTCTTCCCCTCCACTCCTCCTTTATGTCCTCTCATTCCCTTCCTCCTAATTCTTCCCCTCCAAATGTCCTGCATCCATTAAGTCCAGGGGAATTGGAAGGGGAGCCCATAACTGGCCATCACTGCACCGATGACGACTTCTCCAGCATTGCATTGGATTTTTAAAAGCCGCTTTGCTGGACGCCAGCCAGCCAGCCGACCAGGCGGCCACAGCTGCGGACTGCCTGCG
>NC_085017.1:13183740-13236240 GCF_963854185.1 Sardina pilchardus
ACAGTACAACTCTGCCTCTGTTATGTGTAATACTATGTATGCGTTACGAATGTCTGTCGATGTTTAATGAATGTTTGGTGGTAAACATGAATTTATTAATTCCAAAAGAGCTTATTTAGAGTGAGTCTGTGAGTGTGAGGGTGAGAGAGGGAGAGAGACAGAGAATTCTTGAAACCATTGAAAAACCTCGATGTAAAACAGTTTAAAATGAAAGCCAACATAATAATTTGCAAATTGGGTTTCCTGAGTTGTCTGACAGAAGTGCATTTCTCCCATGTCAACTCATCACATTATCAGTTTACACTGTATTACTGTCTTTGACTCCACCAAGAATTTAAACAAGGAACCGAGAAAGAAAGTGTGTGTGTGGGTGTGTGTGTGTGTGTGTGAGAGAGAGAGAGAGAGAGAGAGAGAGAGAGAGAGAGAGAAAGCAATAGAAACAGGCAGACAACAGGCGAACCTGGCTTCCAAGAGAACACAGAATATATGGTCACTGTCAAAGGAGCACTTCTTTCTAACACTGTGAAAAGTATCAATATCAAAGATGGACATTCTTCCTCCAATTCCAAAAAAATGCCCATACTTCTTGGCCCTCTGCTGCTATAGCTTTTCTCAACACTGTTCCCACACAGTCCCGTGCTAATAAAGTAAATAACTCTAATTGAGAGAGAGGAGGATGCCTGCAGCAAGAAGAACTAGTCAGTATATAGTAGTTAGAGCAGGCAAGCCACAGCCTTGGAGAATCTCACACCCAATCAAATAAAACTCCTACCATTCACACTGATTGGCTGGGGTTGTTTACGACTCTGTCTGACCCACTTTGTTTGTTTGCCATTTACGGAACCGAGACTGTGTATGATATGAATGCCAGAGATTTTTGGGGCAAACACACACACACACACACAATTCCTTCAATTAAGACTAGAATCACAGACCACTCCTTGTCTGTTGCCAGTCTGTGTTTTACGTTATGCATTTCTATCCGCCTTGATGCTAGTGTTCATCAATAGCAAACTGTCTGCGCATCTGTCCAATACCAATCTTGGCAACATACAACTAGGAACTCTTAACCGATATAGAGCACTTAGAACTCGCAATGAGAGAGACAATTTAGAGCGATACTTTGACTTCTTAAAAGCCCGTTCCTTTTACTTTTCCCCATTACAGAGAGGGTGAATATCTAAAAAAAATAATCGCCCGACTAACAGCACTGGCAGCGAACGCTAGCAACATTCAAAAGCAAATCCCCCATCTGCCATATGAACAGAAGCCACAGATCCTCTAACACACAACAGTTTCTTTTTTACATGAAACAGAACTAACACATTATCAGTGGGCTTATAATAAGCATTTTTAAACCATGACGTGGAACTCAGCAGGGGACATGAAGATACAGACAACATTGACATCCAGAGGGAGACAGGGGGAAGAGAGCAGGGAAAGAGAGAGAGAGAGAGAGAGAGAGAGAGAGAGAGAAAGAGAGAGGGAGAGAGAGAGAGAGAGAGAGAGAGAGAGAGAGAGAGAGAGAGAGAGAAAGAGAGAGGGAGGGAGGGAGGGAACTGAACTGGATTAGTCATAGCTCCAACAGGACATAAGCACCACTGCATTTGTTCTTATTTGTTCTGGTTTGTACCTGTCGCACATTTACGAGACCTGACAGTACATAGTTTAAATCCACAATAAAAACTAAATGTGTGTTGGTAATAGATTCTCAAAGCCAGGACCTGAAGTGATCCCTAAAGTCAGGCAGGTTGAGAAGGTCAACCAAGGTCATGGGAATGGGGCCAACAGGCTTCAGGAGAACCTGGCGCATATTCCCAGTTCCACATGCTACACAGTGACACGGATAGATGACTCCTGTACCGCCTTAGAACCAGAGAGAGTGTGTGACCTTGAGAGTGCACTCAAAGGCACACTCAAACTCTCTCTCCTACTCAAACACACACACACACACACACACACACACTTATACAAACACAAATACACACACAGTCACACTCAGGGCCAGATGTACGTACATTTGCAAATAGCGTTATCAGCACCATGGCCAACCCGCAGAAACCGTGCGCTGTGACACTTCAGTTAATGTGGTATTCATCGAGCCTGTAGTTCATCGGATAAACAGTGTTGTTCCCTGCCCCCTACCGCAATTTACAAACGTTGATGAACAACTGACCAACATACTTAAATCACAAGCGCAGTTGAATGAAGTTAACTGATTACAACTTTACAGTAAAAGGAATCCAACGTTTAGCGATCATGAAATAATACAATACTGTACATGATGTCAACAAGCAGGAAGATAATGAAGAGTAGTACTAGTAGTTCTGCTCAAACTACGGTACTTGTGCATGTAGGCTATGGAAGATTGGTCTGATCTAGCAAGTAGGAAAGTGGATGACTTGAAAGTGAAAATATGACATTCGAAAGGCCAACAAAAGTTAAGGTTGCGTTTGATATAGTACAAAGATACAAAACTGGTGCTCTAAATAGGGATTCTGTTGTCTTTGAAGGTTTCTGTTATTGACGCATTTAACCACAATTTGGATCAACACCTGCTCTTACAAGGCAGAAGTATTTCAGCGCAAAATAGACATGCACTTTCAAGGCCAGTTTACGTACATTAAGGGGAATATATACAGTAATTGGGTGCATTTTACACATCTCCTCCCATCTTTTCACATAAAACTGACTTTCCTCTCACTCTTATGAATGCATATGCATGACACCAAAAAGCGCAATTTGACATTCTCAGCTCGCCATATTTTACACGCAACTTGCCCACCTGAAGTGGGCACAAAATCATTGTGTGTGTGTGCATGTGTGTGTATGAGTGAGTAAGTGTGTGTGTGTGTGTGGCAGGAGTCCACAGTAGTGAGGAGACCAGAGTGTGCCCCCTCCTCTGCTCATGTGATTGCAGACGCGTGATGCTGCGATTAAACCCACGGCCCAGGGCCACATTAAACATGCAGCCGCTCTGCTCTGCTCTGCTCTGCTCTGCTCTGCGCTCCACCGCAACCCTCACCCACTGCTGCGCTGGTCCACCGCAACACAGCTCCCTCTCTCTCTTCCCCTCACCTTCACTCTACAGTATTCCCATCTCTCTCTCTCTCTCTTTTACTCCATCACTCTATCCCATCTATCTCTCTCTTTTACTCCATCACTCTATCCCATCTATCTCTCTCTTTTACTCCATCACTCTATCCCATCTCTCTCTCTTTTACTCCATCCCATCTCTCTCTCTCTTTTACTCCATCACTCTATCCCACCTCTCTCTCTTCGCCTCACCTTCACTATCCCATCTCTCTCTCTCTTTTTTACTCCATCACTTCTCATCTCTTTCCGTTTCCCTCCATCCTCTATCCCAATTTCTCTCTTTTCATCATCAGTCTCTCAGTCTCTATATCTCCTACTCACTCTCTCCTTATGCCTCTCTCTGTGTCCCATACACTCTCCCTCTCTCTCTCTCTCTCTCTCTCTCTCTCTTCACCCCTCTCTTCCCATTGCTTTCTCCTTCCCTCTCCCTCTCTCTCGCTCCCTGTTTCACTTCTTCTGTTACCCTTACTTCCTCTCAGTCCTGCTCTTTCCCTGACCTTTCCTCTATTTCTCTATGCCAGTGCAGTGCAGTGCAGTGCAGTGCGGTGAAGAGCAGAGAGAGAGAGGCTGTAAAATCACACTGCTCGCTGCGCTTTTCACACACACCAAAGAGAAAAAAAAACGTGTCTGGGATTCTCACGTGCCCAACGGAGAGAGGGGAAACGCAAGGTCACACAGAAATGGTGATATCTATAAACACACACACACACACACACACACACACACACACACACACACCGATCTCAATATTTCAGCGGAACAAAAACAAAAACATTGAGTGCACTTTTTCCATTTTGGTTTGATGGCACAGTGGAGGGCCGGTGGGAGCAGCTCACAGCCCATATTAAAAGCCATCAACACTCAGCGCTGGTGCTCTTCTGAGTGAGAGCATTAATAATGATGAGACCCAGAGAGAGTGGAGAACATGAGTCAGACACACACAGCACATTGAGACAATGGCAGCAGATCTGGCCATGCAACACGGAGACTAGGGAAGAACAGACTCAGAGAGGGTAGGAGAGAGAGAGACAGAGAAAGTGAGTGAGAGAGATGGAGGGAAGGAGAGAGGGGGGAGGAAGCAGAAAGAGAGAGAGAGGGGAGAAGGAGAGAGAGATAGGGGACACACAGGGAAGAACAGAGAGAGACAGAGAGAAGGAAAGAGGGAAGGAGAGAGAGATGTGAGAGGGAGAGAGATAGGGGACACACAGGGAAGAACAGAGAGGGAGAGGAAGAGAGGGAAGGAGAGAGAGGGAAAAGAAAGGAGAGAGAGACAGGGAAGGAGAGAGGGAGAGAGAGATAGGGGACACACAGGAAAGAACAGATATAGAGGAAGATAGAAGGAGAGAGGGAGAGAAAGAGATGAAAATGGAGGGATCAATCTTTCTGAGGTGATGGAGAGAGAGAAGAAAGGAGAGAGGAAAGAGAGAGAAAGCGAGAGGGCTGGGTTGAGAAATGTGAATAGGGGAAGAAGAGAATTACAGGGACAGGTGGGAAGACAGAGAAAGAGGGAGAACATGATGGAAAGAGAGAACGCTGCACTGACAGGCAGCGAGCGAAAGAGGGATGGAGGAAGGGAATAAAAAGTGGAGAATGAGAGAAACAGAGAATGGTAGGAAGAGAGAGAGAGAGAGAAAGCTAGAGAGAGAGAGAGAGAGAGGGAGAGAGGCTTCATCTGTTTCAGCTCTAAATTTAATCAATGCTCTCCCTCTCCCTCACCCTCTCACAGACTCACACACACACACACACACACAAACATACATACGTTCACATTCATACATAAACACATGTACGCTAACACACACTCACACACTCACACACACACTCACACACACACACACACACACACACACACACACACACACACACACACACGCACTGTGTTCTCCTCACACACTTGGAGGCTACAGAAGTCTGGTGGCCCCAGTGGTATTCACTCGGCAGTCTCCAACGGAGAGGAAACTAGGCAAAGATGAGGAGAAAACGAGAGCAAGAACGAGGGAGAGAGAGAGAGAGAGAGAGAGAGAGAGAGAGAGAGAGGAGGGGAAAGGAAGACAGGGTGAAAGAAAAAGGGGGAGGGGAGCGACTGAAACTGAATCTGAATAATTCTATTAGCGCACCACCAAAGGAGACAGCTTGGAAGAGGAAGAGAGAGAGAGAGAGAGAGGGATAGAGAGAGAGACAGAGGGAGAGAGAGAAATGCATTATTTGTATGTTTTTGCATTTTGAGTCTTATTTTCATCTTCAACATGGGTATTGCTGTGGCTGTACTGTTGTGGTGCACACTTGCCAAGGAGAACTGAATAAAACACATGAATGGAGGAAAGAGAACTGGCAAGAGAGGAGGAGAGGAAAAGGACAACAACATGGGTCAGCATGGACATGAGCTGACCCATCCATCCCTCTCTCCCTCCCTCCCTCCCTTCATCCCTCTCTCCCTCCCTCCATCTGATTCTGGCTCTCACTCCATCCTAACACCTCAGGAGGGCACAGGAAGCTCCCGCTACCCCGTCTGCTCACACACACACCAGCAGCCAGGGAGAGAGGGATAGAGGAGCGGAGAGGGAGGAGAGGAAGGAGAGAGGGATAGAGGAGAGAGGGAGAGGAAGGAGAGAGGGAGAGAGGAGAGAGGGAGAGGAAGGAGAGGAAGGAGGGAGAAGGAGAAGGAGGAGAAGAGTGTGAATGAGGAAGAGAGTGAGTGAAAAGAAAAAGACCTCTTCCACCCTGTCTCCCACTTTCCCTTTTTCTCCCTCCCTCCCTGCCTCCCTCTCTCTCAACACTTCTCTCTGCCTTCTCTCTCTGCCTTCTCCCTCATCCGTCACCCAGGCCTCTGTCCTACCCCCGCTAATCTTCGCCTGCTAAAGTGTTAATGTCGGGGAAATATGTGACGGCTTTGCCCACACACACACACACACACTCACACACACACACTCACACACACACTCTCCCCCTCCTTCCCCATCACCCCCTCCAGAAAAACAGCTGATACCATAACGGTTCCTCGTCATCCGTCAGGATAGCCGGACGGACCGACGCCCCCCCCCCCCCCGCCAAACAAGACGTTGACATTTGGGAGAGCCAGGCCCTCTCTGGCTCCAGCTCTGAGGCTGTGGGCAGGCCTGGGGGGGGGGGGGGGGGGGGAGCGTAGCGCTGCTCTGTGGATATATTTAAGCTGCTGAGAGAGGGGAATGTCGACCCAGGGCTCATTGATTATGGCCTGTGATGTTGCTGTGTGTGTGTCTCGGAGAGGTTGTGAAGTGGATGTGGACAAGGGAGCCCAAACAGGCTGGTGCCGCTATGCACAAAAAACACACACATGCGCAAACACACACACACACACACAATCACAATCAAACACACACACACACACACACACACACAAACACACACACACACATACACACACACACACACACACACACACACACACACACACACACACACAATCACAAACACACACACACACACACACACACACACACACACACACAATCACAAACAAACACAAACAGACAGAGAGACACACACACACAATACACACCCAATCCCAGCTAGGGGTGCCATGTTCTCAAATGAGATTATTGTTCGCTAATGGAGAGGGAATGGTGTGAACCACGAAAGCCTGTGTTCCCGTCTTCACCAACTACACTAGAAAAGGCATCACTCAAATCATGCAATGGTGAGAGCGCGAGAGATACAGAGAGATAGAGGGAGAGAAAAAAGAGAAAGAGGCAGAGGGAGAAAAGGATGGAGGGAGAGAGAGAGTGTGTGTGTGTGTGTGTGTGTGCACGTGTGTGTGTGTGTGTGTGTGTGTGTGTGTGTGTATGAGAGAGAGAGAGAACACGAGACACATGAGACCCATGCTGAGAGGCACGCATTTACACCATGTTTTTTAAATCACTCTCTCATCACACACACACACACACACACACACACACACACACACACACTCAACCTCACACACACCATAACCACTCCTTAGGCTTTTCAACAAGCACCTGATTGAAAGCTGAAGTACACGTGTTATTGGGCCTTCTGTGTGTGTGTGTGTGTGTGTGTGTGTGTGTGTGTGTGTGTGTGTGTGTGTGTGTGTGTGTGTGTGTGTGTGTGTGCCAGAGCATCTGAAGCGTGTTGGCTAGTGAGTGTATGTATGACTGGTGTAATAACGGGCAGTGAGGACCATTAAGCAGGAAATAGAACATGCTTCCTGCCACCATACCCTCCACCCATTGGACTGTGTCATGCCAGTTCTCTTGTGCCAGACGGTCCATTCCTGCTATTTGGCACGGACGCCGCCATGAGCTAACCCCCATCTCTAGCTGAACAACTTGCAGAATGCTGAGACTCAAGCCAAGGAGCTTAGCTCAATGGCGGAGAACGGAACGCAAATAAATTGTGATTTGACTCAGTAAACAGTTGGAATCGATTTCAAACGACGAAGAGAGAAGAGACATCGGCATTTGCCGCTTGTTGATCGTCTTTTCGATGTGGTGCGCCGTTTGTTTTTTTTCTGTTCTTTCCGTCACATGAAATTTGATTTGTACTGATAATCTTCTGGCATATTTGCTTTTGCTTTGCAGTTACACACTGGTTCACCAGCACATCATTAACAAGGCCAACCATTTCAATTTGGGTCTCTCTCAGCGGCTTTCTGTATTAATCCAATCTGATTCGATCCTGCTGGGCATTTAATTGGTGCATCGTGGAGTGACATGGACAGAAATTGCTATTGGTCACAGCCTCAGGCGATCACTATGGAAGCCACTTCACCTGGATGTCCTCCAAGGGTGATAAACACCTGCAGCAACACCATGCAGCCAAACACTACTTTCCCCAACATCAACAACAACAACAACATCATAGTGTTTCTTATGGCTAGTCCCAGATCGTTGTGCTCGGTTTTGGCAGTAAAATATAAATTCAATCACTCGAGCTGCCTAAGCAACAAAGTACCCAAGACCACACAATGACTAGCCACACTCCTGAGACTGAAACAAGCCTATGAGAAACAGACTGCTTGGCACGAAAACAATCAGTGGTAAGTAGTAGAAGCTAGCTGATACCCCCACAGAAAGGTGTAACATCGACTAAACGTATTTATTCTTCCACAAAGGTCACACATGTGTGGAATGCCTTGAGAGACGGAAGAGTTTTAAAACTGCATCTAAATATTTGAGCATATTTCCTCTCAGATGCATGAACTTCCGTAAACATTCTCCCTATCCCACCATGCACTTGTGGGACACATCTGACACAACTGACAGAATTCTCACAGGATGTTTTGGCGTTAATTTCACAGCATGTTTAAGCATGTTGAAGTGCTTTGGTCAGTGCCTTTTCTCCTGTTGACTGCTGAATGATGAAGATGAGATATGGCTGCAAGCAGAGCTCAATCTCCCAAAGCCATAAATAAATGCAAAACAGAACGACAGGACAAGAAACAACAACAACACACACACACACACACACACACACACACACACACACACACGTACACATTACACATACAGTAAACAAACAGACACACACAAAACACTAAGCTAAAAAAAGAAACAGAGCTGGAGAGAGGGATGGAGCAAGAAAAAGAGAGAGATGAAGAGATAGAGGTAGAGAGATGGGAAGAGAGAGAGAGAGAGAGATGGAGAGACAGCAGTGGAAAGAGAGATAGAGAGACAGGTGGAAAAAGAGAGATGGGGAGAGAGACAGAGAGAGATAAAGAGAGAGATGTAGAGACAGAGATGGAGAGAGAGAGATGGAGAGACAGAGATAGAGAGAGCTAAAGGGAGAGATGGGGAGAGAGAGATGGAGAGACAGAGACGGAGAGAGAGGGAGAGAGAGAGAGAGAGAGCGTGATCTGGGTTAGCGGAACAGTGAATGATGACACAGGGCTCAGTTCTGACTGCTGTCCTGCCTCCTTGAGCAGTGACTAATCATGATGGGCCTCACCTCCTCCCGGCCTGGGACTGACCGACCATCCATCAGCCAGGGTCAGGGCTCATCCCATGGCTGACAGGCCATCTCGACAAATACATGTAAAACTAAGGGCTGCTTCAGTTTATTATTGGGCTATTGGCCTTTAATTGAGATAGGGCAGTAGATATGAGTGTGCGTCGCACTCTATGGGGCAAAACATCTTATGACATGCTTCGAAAAGGAACTAAAAGAGTATGGAGGGAGGGGAGCGCTGTGGTGCAACTGGCTACAGTGTCAGTGCCCATACCATATTTGGGTCCACGTGCTGTACCCACTGGGTTGACCTGGGTCTTTTCTCAATCCTACCCCATCTCACTCTCCCACTTGCTTCCTGTCACTCTCCTCACTGTCCTATCAGATTAAAGACATTAATGCCTCAACAATATATATATTTATTTATTTTATTTTATTTTTAAAGTAGGGAGGCATGTTAGGAACGAAAGGAACTAAAAAGGCAGAGGGAAGTGGAGGTCCTAGCTTGCTAGGAACTAAAGTAACTGAAAATAGCAGGGAGAGGAGGACGTCCAGGCATGTTAGGAACTAAAGGAACTAAAAGAGCAGGGCGATGTGAAGGTCCAGGCCCGTTAGGAACTAAAGGAACTAAAAGAGCAGGGAGATGTGAAGGTCCAGGCCCGTTAGGAACTAAATGAACTAAAAGAGCAGGGTGATGTGAAGGTCCAGGCCCGTTAGGAACTAAAGGAACTAAAAGAGCAGGGAGATGTGAAGGTCCAGGCCCGTTTGGAACTACAGGAACTAAAAGAGCAGGGAGATGTGGACCTGCTGACCTGATCATCTGAGACCAGAGAGTTACTCAGCTGCGCCAACACCAGCTCCTTCATCTGCTATTAAGGCACCACAATTCATCAATATGACACAAAGGCACACTCAAGCCAGCCACTTCTCTCATATGTTTATCCTAAGTCATTCACAATCCAAATAAGATGTTACTTTGGCAGGCTTAGCAGGGCTGTACAGAGACATGGGCTTCACCTCCCATAATGAATTGTTGTGCAAAGAGCATCACAACTGAAACTGAGAATTACGCAACCTGAGTATCTATGATTTAGCAATGCATTAAAGCTTTTTGGACATGCAATCCTTGACCGCAGTAACAGATGTGTAGCCAAGTTAACTATGAATTTATTCATGTATTATAATGTATTATTTATTCATTTAATATAGCCTTCCACCATCATTTTGTTCCAACATTTCCTTCAGAATAACTAAAGTATCAACCAATCAATCAATCAATCAATCAATCAATCAATCAATCAATCAATCAATCATTTAATCAACCTATCTATCTATCTACTGTATCTATCAACCTATCTATCTATCTATCTATCTATCTATCTATCAGGGCTACATCCTCTGGTCTGCCTGTGTGTCTCTGTGGGTGCAAACCTCTCAGAGTGTTTATAACAGCACAAGGACATCAGGTCCCAGTGCGCTTGGTGAGAAGATAGCCGTGTGGGAGAGTGGCTCCTTCCCCTCCTCACATTCAGTCCGCGGTGGAAACAGTCGTGCTTGGACACGAGTCGTCGTGATTGAACTCGCCGACCGCCACACATGGGCCATTGTTGTCCCGTGAGTCCTCTAGACCCGAACCCACTCCCTGATTCAAATGACGTGCATAAACACCGAGATAGACACACACTCACACACGCACACACGCGCACACCCGCGCGCACACACACACACACACACACACACACACACACACACACACACACACACACACACATACACACAAACAGTGACCGAGCCCTCCCTCCCTGTTTCCATGAAACCCAAACTGATTACTATGATAACTATCTACTTTTGTGTTATTTTCGTTTGATTTTCATTTCAAAAGAGCGGTGGCCGCCTCTCTGCATTATGATGGCGAACACTTAGGGAGGCCGTGGTGATTCAAGGCCAGACTTTGAAAGCCTGCTGCTCCACCTCCAAAGACCTCGCTCGTGATTGGGGAGGAGGGCGCATATGTGTGTGTGTGCTGTGTGTGTGCTGTGTGTGTGTGGGTGTGTGGGAGTTTGTGTGTCTGTGTCTGTGTGCACGTGCATGTGTGTGTGTGTGTGTGTGTGTGTGTGTGTGTGTGTGTGTGTGTGTGTGTGTGTGTGTGTGTGTGCGTGTGTGTGTGTGTGTGTGTGTGTGTGTGTGTGTGTGTGTGTGTGTGTGTGTGTGTGTGCCCGTGCGTTTGTAAGGACCACACAGACATCAAAGACCAGAGTAAAGGGAGGGTGGGAGGGGGCACGGGGGCCATTAGCAAGATACTGTATGTGTTTGGAATAGGTCTGGATGACCTCAAATGAATATCACAATACTATAACAGATTTTGAACATGTATTTACTTCATTTTTGTTGTCAAGTAACTATAGGCTTTAGCAGAGACTACACGTAAAACGTAACCAAAATGTAACGTAACCATTTTCGAGTCAGACCTTCATAACACCCTCTCATAGCATTGTCTGTACACAACACAACATTTACTTAGTGCAGAATGATGTGGCACAACAGATAAACATCAGCCGCCATCATCTATAACTGTCCATCTATACATTTGCCAAAAGACAGTACCCATCAACAAGACCTATTTTGGCCGATACCGATGTTGAACCTAAGGACCTGTACCTAACAGTTCGGTACGAAATTGTGTATCATTACACTCCTAGCCGATACCGGTGCTGGGCGGATACCAGTGTATCCATAGTTGCTTCTTACTGGTGTTACTTCTTACTTTAGTTTATTCTGAAGACTCACCCTGACTGGCTATAGATAGGCAATGAATGTCTGATCTGGGAGGAACAGTAATGACATGCGATGCCCTAAGCTGGCACCACAGACCAAACTGACCAATCACATCCAGCGTGCCAATATGGGCCAACCATCTGAGGCCCTGAGCTTAACTAAATGGACAAGATGCAGAGTTGGCGAATGTCTTAAAAACGAGCTAAAGCTAAATCAACGTCTTGGCCAAATCAACTTTCTAAGTTCGAAGATCCTGACCACAGACATGGGTGTGTCTGTTCAGTTCACCCACAGCCACATGATCAACGTATAGCCTCCACACACAGGGCATCGCACCTTGCCCGACGGTTTGCGCTTAGCTCATAAGGGCCGCGTTTCCCAGATTCGTTAAGAAGCTCTTAAGTGCTAAGAACTTCTTAGGAGCGTTCTTAGAACGTTCTTAGAGTGCGCCTGAGAAGTTCTTAGCACTTAAGAGCTTCTAAACGAATCTGGGAAACCCGGCCAATAACATAAGGGTCCGTGTGGTCAAAAGCGAATGGCCAAACCTGTACCAGTACCACTCATGGGCCACCAGGATACACCGACAGATGTGTGCCTGATGTAGCATCCCCTGCCTGGTCTGGGTCACACAAAACATCATCACACGGGAGCCCGCTTACTGACCCAGAACAACAACCAGCTCCATCCAGGGTTCGGTCCCACATGGGCAACGCCAACAAGCGCAGTGGCCTTTCTCAGGTCAGCCAGTGAGTTCATTTGTCAGAGTTTCTCTCTCTCTCTCTCTCTCTCTCTCTCTCTCTCTCTCTCTCTCTCTCTCTCGCTCTCTCTCTCTCACGCTACCCTAGTTGGACCCTTCTGAATATTTCAACAGACCAGCACAGCACTCAGCTTCTGCGTGCGTGCATGCCAGCGTCTGCGCTACATGCTCTTAAAAGCCAGGACAAGGCAATGAACGAAACATGTGTAACAAACAATGCGCATCTTTATTTTATGGTTTCGTGTTTCTATTTTCTTTCTGTTTTTTTTCCATTAAACTCTCTAAATGCCACGTTCTGTTTGTAAACTGCATCTCAGATCAGTTAACGCAGTGAAGAGTGGCTCCGTTTATGTGTGTTTGTGCGCCGTACGATGGCCCATATGTGTCCTGGTGATAAATCTTACGTTAACATATGCGCATGGGCTCTGGCGACTGAACCTTTGCCAGGCGAGGTAGGAACGCTGCCCAGATTCTCTGCGACGGAGAGGAACAGACTAACATTTGGCTTTACTTTCCCCAGTGGAGAAATCTGATTGCTATTATGCGCCTACTCCGCAGCTGGGCTATACAGTATGGTTTACTCTCGTCATCCCAATCAACTGCGTTTGTGTAGCGTGCCCTTTAAACCGTTCTATCAGTCGGTGGGCTTTGTGTTTTCGACTGTGACGGTGCATTGTACACAGAAAACCGTACCTCTCTCCGATGGTGCGTACTTGGCATGAGGTCTTTCCGTAAAGTGACTCTTTTCTGTGACTGACAAAACAAAATCGGCTATAGTCTGGTCGCCAAGAATACTACATCCTAGAACTGCGCTCTTTCACAACCTGTCACCTGTAGAGAATCGATGGGATGTTTTTAGGGTGAAAAGGTGTGATGCGTCTCTTTCCTCTCCGTGGTCTCATATAGTCAGGGCCAGGGGTCAGCTAATGTTAAACTTAAAGGAGTTAAACTCAAATAGTTAATTTGCGTAAGCGCACTGGGAAACAGATCTACTAGGCTAACGTAAAACAAATAACGGTATATTTTATTTAGGCAGCCGATCAATCGCTTGGTCTTGTCAGACTACAAATAACAGCTTTCTATATTAAGTGAAAGACGTACATTTCGGTACTTGTAATTCTATTTTAGTCACCAATTTGGTTTAAAGTATTCCGTGTGAAAAATATATTTTTAAATTTAACCCACAGCATATTGGCCATGCGTCTACTGCCAGTATAAGTTATCACATGTACATTGACCAAGCATGCAATGAATGCAATACTGGGACACTTGACTGAGGAAATTGGGAGCAAAATTCAACAGCCTCTCTAAATCTTTGCACCTGAATTGTGCCCGACAGAAGGTAGGCTATCTCTCTTCCCTCTTTTGCGCAAGTAATTCCGGGGTTGACGAAGCGACTTCTTGGTTACACCTGGCCAATTGTCTTGCCAGTTATCAATATAAAACACACCTCAGTAAGTAGGGAAACGGGTTAAATGTCTCTTCCACTTAACAGCACAATTAATGAATGAAACACAACATAATACAGAGCATGGATTCAGCACCCACAGCGTAGTCTATCAAATACTCAGGACAATATATGTCGGTGTTCATTTATCAAACGGACCTTGAGAATAGACGAAAATGAAATGTAAGCAATTTAAATGCTAATGAACATCGACCCGAGACTACAACCAAACGCTTGGAATCATAATGTCTTGTTGGCTACCGGAGGAGCTCATGGGCAGCTGAAATATTTGAATTAATTTACTGCAAACAAAGATTTGGATGATTCAGATACATCTGTCCATAAACAATAATACTAGGCTATAAGCTGACAACTATATGGGAAATACAGTCACTGTAATTATCCGCTCCTTGTTAGGCTACCCGTTATTTCGTGAACGTGAGTAGTCTAGGGACGAATTATTTCGTTAGCATTACACTCACTGTATGCCACTGTAAACGACTGGATGCACTTACTGGTTGACAGCAAGCGGTGGCTGCAGCTGAAGCACGGAATCGTCAGAAGTTATCAAATAATATGTTGTGTCTTTTGTCTCGTGGAGAATGGCATCGTTGTGATTTCGCTTGCTGGTTCTTGGATGCCTGATTCCGATTTCCGACTCGACGGGGCTGAATCCACCACGACCGGCGAGACTGTGTTCGAGAGCGATGAAGCACTACTGACTGATACCACAACAGCAGCGGCGCGTTTTCACTGTAGCCTAGCGCACGGAGGCCAACGCCGCCTCATCCTCTTTCCCTCGCTAACTCATCTCCATGGTTACTCACCTGACCCACTTACTCTCCAGGGGCAAGCCGCACGCGGGATAATAAGATGCGGTGATTAGGAATCTTAATTAACTTAAACCCCATCAACAGGCATGGATAGGCACAGACTTCCGATGGACTCCTTGGCGAAACTACAAATTCAAATCAATTGTTTGGATGGAGCATCCGCCAAGGTATTAAGATGTTCGAGCAGGGGGACTTGCCCATTGGCTAGCCTATAGGATTTACTTGCAGTTGGAATATGAGTTCTTATGAATTTGTCTGCTGTTGTCTATTGGCAAGCTCTTTTCAAGCCAATCACCACAACCAACAGCTGCGGACAGTTGGACAACAACTGTATTTCCAAATCACTGGAAATACACAGAGCCAGAGATTTGTATGTCTTCAGCAAACATCTGTAACTAATTACACTGTCAGTATTTTAAAGAAATGTCACCTGTGAAATGAGCCTCACTGCTCTGGCAAGCATCTTGCGAGGACACCTAGGAAACCTAAGCCCCCACTGAGCCAGTGAAAGCTGTTTGTGTTTGCTGGCTACTGTGAGTGTTGTGGCTGCTGATCCTCCTCTGTGACAGACACAATCTTGCTGTTAGAGTGTGTGTGTATGCGCGTGTGTGTGTGTGTGTCGGGTCAGAGCAATAGGGACCTAAGCCTCTCTTTGGTCCGTTAAGCCCATGAGCATATTACATGAATCTGTAGCCCAGGGCAGTGCGCACCACTCAAGATGTTCCTCTGGCATAACTGGTTGAAAAAAACTAGTTGAGTAACATGGCCATAACACCAAGGTCGTCAGGTTGATATCCTGGGTGGGAGCACGCAGATTACTGGGAAAAAAATGAAATTAATAATAATAAGACTTCTAGGTACAGTAGGCTATACGGTAAGCTCCCGGGTGCTCTAAATACACACATCTGCTAAATAGGAATCTGTGCACATCAATGTGGCGGGATGTAGCTGTGATCTATTGCATCTTGAAGGCAGCAAACCTCCTAAGGCCCAAGCTGTTTTTTTACATGCAATTTGTATTTATCTTTGCTATTTGGGCTTATTGGAACCTAATTAGAATAAAAACGAAGTATCGTCTTTTGATATGATGTACTTTTAGAGAAAAATGATGTCCACATATGTGGACTCTGGGTCCGTACTTCCATATAACACACACACTACATCAATGTGGCTGGATGTAGCTGTGATCAAATGCATCTTGGAGGCAGCATTATTCAAGCACCTGGAACCTGAAACCTTGAGTTTGAAAAAGATCCATGGATTCCACAGTCATTTTACCATTTACTAATAGACTCTAAAAAAATCTAAAAGTCTCTGTGCTGAATGGTGGCACATTCAAAGTGCATAAATATTGTATGCATCAGAAGTGAACGGTTGCTCTTAAAACAGAAACACATTTGCGAATGCTAACATTAAAAAAAAGCAACATATCAACATGAAAGGACCCACATGAAGAGTTCTCTGACGCCGTTAGTAAGTGGAGCTGGTTCTCTTTCATCAGGCCAGCCGGGCAGCTTAAAGGCAATGTTGTGTAACTAGTCTCACTCCCTTCAACTACACACTGGGCTCCAGAGAAGCAGCTCCAGTCAGACTTCATTACGGCAAGAACCTCAACATCAGCAGCAGTGTAACATCCTTACTTACTTACTTAATGCTGCACAATCATCCATACTAACATCCTCTAACTTACTTATTTGCTAGTGTTTGCACAGTCATCCATACTAACATCCACTTACTTAGTGTTGCACAGTCATCTATACTACATCCACTAACTTATTTACTAACATTGCACAATCATCCATACTTCATCCTCTAACTTACTTGCACAATCATACTAACATCCACTAAGTTACTTATTTACTAGTGTTGCGGCCATCCATACTAATCTACGTACTTACTGATGTTGCAGTCATCCAAACTAAAAATGTATTATGATACCCTGAAATTAAAAATGGTACCTTAAGAATTGTATTTTAATCAGGTTTTACTGTAATACAGTTTTTCTCAATTGTTTACACACAATTTCTGGTACTTGAGACACAATTCCAATAATATGTAGCTCATGCACCAACCTCCTGAACCGATTCTGCTGAACTATAAGCACAATTTCTGCTTTACACTCAAATTGCCGTTCTAAAACACACTGTTTTCAAAACACTACACACAATTCTGTGCATTAGACACAATTTTCATGAAGAAAATGTCTTGTTTTCACAAAGAACACACTGCCATTCAAATTCTAAAGCTAACTGCCCTAGTGCCCTACCATGCACACTGACTCTTCAGATGGGCAAACTCCTGTGTCACACAGTCTTACAATTAGCAATCAGAGCTTTAGTATTACAGTATAGTACAGGCAGAGGCAGAGCCAGAGGAGTGAGAGTAAGAGGAGGAGGATGGGGAGGCCAAGGACCGTAATCTCTGATGAGATCCGAGCCACTAGAACATTGCAGTGCTGCGTATCAATACAGTACAGTACCGGACAGTACAGCTCAATGAGCACAGTAGTACAGTATTGCCTGTGGGCTGTTCTGTAGGACTGTAAAAATAAAGTATGTTTCAAGTATTTGGGGAAAGTAATCCTACTTTGTATTCCTACACAGTTTACAGTATTTTACTATTTGTTTGGTAGCCGAAAGATTACCAACACAAGGGCTTCTGTCTCCTGAACAGGAAACTGAAATCATGAGCATTGTCCTAGAAAAAAACGGCATAACTTTACGGCAAATACAAAGAAAAATAATAGAAAACAATGAGATATTTCAAAATATTGATAGGGTAAGCATATCAACTTACTGTATCAGCTTATCTACTGTTTGTAGTACTGTTTGTAGTGTAACACTGAACAAAAAAAGGCCCAAGTCATTATAATGAATGGAGAAGAAGTGTTTTCAATTCATCGCAGTGTTTTACACTGAGCACATCAGTGTTCAACTGGTCCTTATAAATGTCTTGATATATGATGGTTTGTGTGTGTCTCTTGAGAACAAAAGAGCATTTTGAGGAGAAATTACATTGTTTTGAAGGTAAAGTTTTGCAGGAGAATTGTGGAGTTTTGCCCATTGTGTGTGTTGTTTTGGATTTGTGTGTAGAGTTCTGAGAATATGAGGCATGTTTTCAGAAAATGTGTGTTAACAATCAAGAAAAACTGTAATTATAATAATAATAAAACATATTTCTTAACAGTTAACAAAGACAACAAAGAATGTTAAGATCCATTTTCTTTCATCTAGGTCTATTGCATTACTCCTATTATGTCCAATTTTGGTATTGTGACAACACTACAGTATTAGTTACTTATCACTTCCCTAAGCTCCCTAATCAGCTCCAACTACTGATGAGTGACTCAGCAGATAACCCATCACGAGGAGAGGCTCTTCATAACAACTAATGACAGGGGGCTTTATGCGCTCTGATTGGTGGGGCATCGTATAACAAGTGCCGTGTCATCATGGATGAGACCTGTCAGAGAGCTTGAGTAATTGAGTTGTACTTGTTTTGCATGGCACTGTAAGGCTATGTGAAATAAATTAAATAGCTGCCAAATAAGCAAATTCAGTGCGAGCTCCATGGAGGGATGAAACACACAGACCATGTTCATCTCTCTAAAGACTCTTTCATCAGTCTTTCATCAAGAGAATGTGCACTTTTGGAGAATGGGCAGGACTGGGTCACTTCCTCAATCTTGATTCGGCTAATATAATAATGTCAGGGTGTCATTATATTCAGTACAGCCTGTGTCTTTCTCCTGACGCAGAGGGAGGAAAGTGCTATGTTCTATAGACCACACATGGCACCACACACACACACACACACACACACACACACACACACACACACACACTGACACACACACACACACACACACACACACACACACACACACACACACACACACACACACACACACACACACACACACACACACACACACACACGGACATCAATCACATCAGATCAATGACACTCTCGCCCTAAGGAATGTTACTGTGCACACAGTGCAATCAATTCATCCACAGGGTCTTTTGTTCCAATTACAAAGGCTATCAAGCCAGTGTAAAGCCACAGGAAGTGCTGTGCAGGACTGTAGCGGTGGTGAGACATGTTATTATGCTGTTCATACAGCTGTCCCTGTCCGCACACCAGCTACCACAATTACAGACATCATCAATTACCTGGGCAGAACAGCAGCAAGTAACACGTAAAAGTGTGTGTGTGTGTGTGTGTATGTGTGTGTGTGTGTGTGTGTGTGTATGTGTGCGCGTGTTTGCACAGGCTATGTGTGTGTGTGTGCGTTTGCAGAGGCTATGTTTGTTATTCTGTGGGGGGTGTGTGTTTGTTTGAGCACACAAATACTGTATGAATGTGTGTGTGTATGTGTATATGTCTATGTGTGACTGTGTGTGTTTGCACACGCTTTGTTACAGTAGCTTTTTGTTATTTGGTGGGAAGTGTGTGTTCATGTTTGTTTGGGCGCACACATGTATTTGTGTGTGTGTGTGTGTGTGTTTGCACTTGCTATGTCAGAGTAACGTTTTGTTGTTTGGTGCATGGGATTCAGTGGCTACGTTCGAGCAGACCTACAGTAAGTGAACGAACATGCCAGGCTTGTCCTGCCCCACCCTTTCAGTGCTACACACCTAGAAAAAGGGCGTTCTAGTGCATGTTTCATATATGGCACCCCTAAAAGGTTCTTTGAACCATTTTGAAGAGTTCATCAAAGGAACCCCTAAGGGTTCTTTATGGAACCCCTCTTTATTTATAGCACCTCAAGGACCCTTTTTTTAAAGAGTGTATGCTCTGCTGGCCTCGGTCGTCACCACAGCTCTTTACGCTGCCGCTGTCTTCTGTTGGTAAAGATTATCCGTTTAGCTCCCAGCCAGGGCCAGCGCTCCATTAACCAATCCCCCTCGGCCCAGTCCTGGACATTAACCAATCCCCCTCGGCCCAGTCCAGTCCAGTCCAGGACATCCTCGCATGTTTGTGCTCGTCTCTCAGGGGTGTGGAAATGGAATTACGTAGGAAACACTGACCATTTCCCTCGGACACATGTTCCCTGTTAGTGAGGGCATCTGCCAGTTGATCTTTTTTTTTCTTGGTGTGTGTGCGTGTGTGTGCGCGTGTGCATGTACATGTGTTTGTGTGTATGCTTGTTTATCTGTGTGTGTGTGTGTGTGTGTGTGTGTGTGTATGTGTGTGTATGTGTGTGTGTGTGTGTGTGTGTGTGTGTGTGTGTGTGTGTGTGTGTGTGTGTGTGTGCCTGTCTGCTGCATTAACTTTATCTTGGGGTCTGCTCTTCCTCTCAGATGATAAATGTTGTGGTCAGTATCCTCAATCCTTATTACAGATACAAATAGGCCAAACCACGTTTATGGCAAACAAGTCATTGACATTCAATAATAGTAAACATCACCTAAAATAAATCTTCCCTCATCAATTCTCTCACTGAGACTCTATATATAGACCACACGTCCTCTTACACTCTCCTGATGGATTTCCTGATTTCCTGAATAAGGCACAGTGTTTCATAAGAGCCCTTTGTGAAATATCAGTTATTAATACACAGTAACACAGCCCACGCGTTCTACAGCGCTACCCTCGCAGGATAATAGCATGATTAACTGCACTCAATAACGCCGGGATAATACAACGAGTCCGACAGTCTTTGAGATTTAACCAATTTCCTCTGCTGTTCTGACAGAATTACAGAGATTTCTGAATTCTATAGCCTGCTTCTGTAAGCCATATGCAAGCAAAATCCTGTTTTGTACATGTGCTAGCATTTAGTACATAATTAAATAAGATTCTGTCTGGATAATATGCTCTCTATTCTCTTACATACAGTATCACAGAAAGTCATTTCACTCAACACTGGAGACTATATAATTCATATTTGATCATACATATGCTGTATGCAGTAAAATAGTGCCTTAGACAGAGAAGATGAGATATCGTGTATCAAGTACTAAGAGATGGATGCTCTATTTTGATGATTTTAAGATCAATATTGAGATGCCTGTTACGCGTAGTAGGCTAGGATCAGTGGCGGTTCTAGACTGAATTACTCCCCAGGCGAGATCCTCCACGAGCGCCCCCATGAGTGTTTTTTGACGCACTTTGCGTCAGTCGGGCTCATAGGGTTAAGCGCTCGTGCCGCCCCATACAAGATGCCGCCCCGGGCGACCGCCCGGTTCGCCCGTACCTAAAACCGCCACTGGCTAGGATATAAGTCAGCACTGGTCAGTATTTACACATGCAGGTTGTTCAGGGCAGGTAGGTGTGTGTGTGTGTGTGTGTGTGTGTGTGTGTGTGTGTGTGGGGGGGGGGGGGGTTATAATCAAACTATAAGCGCAAAGCCTTCAGTTCTGCCAGAGTGCCATCTCATCTGATTCCAGAGTTGCTTCACCGTTGCCAGAGACTCGCCCATCTCGGAGTGTAATTTTGTCTCACACACACGCTACCGTATGTCTCAGGTCATCGGTGGCTCATCGCGCACGTCAGCTCTAAAAATCTGCCCTTTTCAGCAGTAATAGCCCTGAAGCAGCAGTTTGTACTATCACACACACACACGCACGCGCGCGCGCCTCGGGGCCGGGTCTCGCACGCACACTGCTCTAGTTCCTTCCATGGCGTTTGGTTCTCCATTATTCTACTTGTTTGCTGAATCCTTAAGAAGTTATTTGCGTTCTAGATGAAAATGTATCACTCAGGTAAAAAAATCGTTCTGACTGCTAATGTGTTGGATCTCAGTGTGTCTAAGATAACTTATTTCTATATGACTCTTTGAGTCCAGTGACGATGCCTGTGAACATCATCATTGGTGAGTTATCGCCCCCTGCAGTTTGGATTCTGAAACGCACTGGAGCCTGTAGTCACCGCAACATTTGCACAAACATCATATTCCACATCACATGTCTCTTTAACTTTAATTATTTATCTTCACAGTCTGATTTAACTATGTTTGTTTATCTCAGATGTTAATGATGTCTGTTGGAAAAAAAGCAAAGCCTTCAGTGTTTCAAATAGCAACTGAATTGTTGCTTTAGGTTTATGTTTAGTGCCTGCACACCGACAGATATGGGCTGGAATTGACACAATTAGGTTCCCTATTGAGATCAGTAGCAGTTATACTCACATGAATACAGAAGAAGTTACAGAGACAATAATTAAATTGATTAAACTGAGTTTAACTTGAAATCTCCCATTCACGAATGTCAGTAATCAAGAATTCAAAGTAGCACCTAGGTCTTAAAGGGAAACTCTGGTCTAACCACTGCCAGTGGTTTAAAAAAGTAATTTATTTTGAAGTAACCCCCTATTCAGTTGTAAATGCATACAATATATCGGTCTATACTGATTTATACTGATACTGATTGTTTTGGCAAAGGAGAATTTATACACATTATCAAACAGAATAGAAATAGAGTTAATAGACCCTAGTTTGTTGTCATGGACTCTGATGAAGATGTAAACCCCTGAAAGAGCACTGTTTGAAAAAAAAAAATACAGAAATGAGCAACTGCAACATCTGTGTGCTCCAGAGATCTCCTCCTTTCACTGCATCATCAGTTGCCTCCCATGAAGCACAGAATTGTTACAGTAATCAAGCCTGGGGGAATCACCTCGTTTTTTTTTAACTTGACCGTTGTTTTTTAGACCTAGAGTTTCCCTTTAAATCTTCAATTTATTAGCAGCATACAGTTATAGATGATAGATTATAATATATGTATAATATATGTTTAGCTGTCGTCGACAGCTAAACATAAATATTAATACTAGTAATGCATATACAGTATGTGTTATTCAACACTACTTAGCCTACTTGTTTGTTGACTTAATAATCCTTTTTTAAATTTTAAATCAGGACTTAACATTTAACAAGTCTGAGTCAGCAGAATCACAAGAAGTCTTCCTGATCTAAATGTTACAAATGATAGATTAGGCTCCTGTTGATTTTGCTGCCCTCTAGTGTTCCTTGCTGAACTACATCTTATCTTCAAACTACCTTGGTCCTAAAATGACCTTCGTCATCCACAGGGAGGAAACGTATAGAGACCAGGCCATGATTCCAAGTAGGTGGTTTAGTGGCAAACCTTAGTAAAAGTAACCCAGAGGAAGTTGTAAACCTGATAATAGAACAGCCCGGGGATCTCAAACTAAGCCAATCTCCAAACTAGCAAAGTCAAGGGGCTCTTCTGTAAAAGGTTTACCACCTCCTCTGGGTTAACTTACACAGGTCTGTCACAACACCACCTACTTGGAATACACCCCAGATAGCTCACAGGTTCGCCAGAGGAGGACTCTTAAATGGGTTGTTCTCAATCCCATGTAGGGCCCACGTGGCCTTGATACTGGGTCGGTCCTTCAGAAAATCATGGTACTCAGCAAGTTTGGGATACTTCTTCTGACTCAACCTGTATAGAAAGGGAAATACAACACATGTTTTGCTGTCTCACAGCTGACATTATTAGTTAGAGTAAATTCATACACACTAAATCTCACAGCTGACATTATTAGTTAGAGTAAATTCATACACCTAGTAAGCCAGCAAAACACATTTAAGACCTAAGTGCTTCACACGGTAACAAAAAAAAAAAAAAAAAAAAAAAAGAGAAACATAATAAACACAGACAATTATGCAGTATTTACAGACAAAGTTCTGACAATAATACTGTCCTCCAAAACCCAATTTCAGGATCAGCAGTTGCCAAATGCCAAACGGGAAAAGTGTGTCTTAAGGCTGGATTTAAAAGCAGTGCAGACCTTAAATATCCACATATCTGTATGTTGTTCATATAGCCATATGTACAGTATAGTCTGCTCTTATAAGGTTAATGCTAATACACTGCACATATTAATATTTAATTCATACTGTAAATCACCTTCTGTAAATCAACTGTAGGCTATAGCCTACTACTGTCTACGCTGCATATACCATCTGGGCAGAGAGAAAGGAATAACATAAAATATTTGTTTCTGTATGTATGTACAGTATGTTTGTATGTTGAATGTTGTGTTTGTATTGCTGCTGAAACACTGTAATTTCCCCTTGGGGATGAATAAAAGTCTATCTATCTATCTATCTATCTATCTATCTATCTATCTATCTATCTATATCCTGCCCTGTCTATGCACCACCTCTATTTATATCACATTGCACTTCCTGCTTTTTTGCACTTCTGGTTGGATGCAAACTGCTTTTCGTTGTCTTTGTACTTGTATTCTGCACAATGACAGTACAGTTTAATCTAATCTAATCTATTATAATCTGAAGACACTGAGGGGGTATATGGATGCAGCACATCAGCCACACATGTGGGAGCATGACCATTAAAAAGCTTTTTGGCTTTAAAAGCAAGCCCTGCCATTGTAAATTCTGTACACCTGTGGTCTGATGTGTGTACTGTAGGCAGCATTGCAGGCCCAACCTTCATCATTAAAGGAATGTGGATCACATGGAGCACTTGGGTGATTTGTTGTAAAGTAATATGTAAGTAATAATCTTGTAATTTACACCCTAATACTCACCCCAGCCGGAACGCAAGGGCCAAAGTTGGGAAGAACACAACATCAGCCATTGAGAAGTTTTTTCCAGCCATGTATGGTCCAGGCTACATTGAAGGAAGCATTGTGTATCATGAGAAGATGAGGCTGTAATGGTACACCACTACAGTACATGTTATGACACTTAACACTCTACTGTCACACACACTTCAACTATACTGATGTACTGAGTGCAATCAAGCACTGCACTGGAGGCTCAGTGGGTGATTCTAATCCAACGCTCTAATGGTGCCCAATACCTAATGCATTCATGGTAGAAACAAAGCATGACAAAGCATCTCAAAGCATAACATAAGATACAACTCAGCTCTAGAATCCTACTGGTCTCTAATATTCGACTGGTCTTTCATTTTTTTTTTACGTTGTAGGAGGGTTTTAGTTAACTACCCTGAACTTATGGTTAAACATGCCAAGTTTAGGACACTGGGCTGATTACCTTCTGCAGGTAGCCCTCCCACAACTGAAATTCAGTCGCTGCTGCCTCTTCATTTTTCTTCAGAGCTGCCTCCTGTCTCTCTTCCTCAGGCGTGTGAAAGATGTACATCAGGACATCGACTGCATGATGCATAAGTGAAGATCACAGAATCATCATCCACAGAATGTAACTGCAATAAATGTCAACGTCCTCACCATCATCATGACCATCGCTGGAGTCTTCACCATCATCATCATCATTCACATCTTCAACATCTCTATCACAGATCTGTTTGTTTATCATTGTTGCCTGTGACCTGATACACAATAGCCTGGATATACCAGCCTAGTAGAAGCACATTTATGTTCTTTGAGTCATCACCATAATCATCATTCACGTCCTCACAATCACAAATATGTTTGTTTGTCATTGTTGCCTGTGACCTGATACGCATTAGATACTAGAAGCACATTACTGTAATGTTCATTGAATCATCATCATCACCATCATCATCATCACTTACATCTTCAACTTCACAATCACAAATATGTTTGTATATCATTGTTGCCTGTGACCTGATACGCATTAGCCAGGATATACTAGTAGGAAGACATACAGCTACAGCTACAGCTACTGCTACGGCTCACTCATTTTCTGCTGTGCATTGGGGCCCTCTATCATCCGCTGGTACACCAATGCCAGTCCTGCTTGGTCACTGGGGATGAGTTGGTTGCCCTGGGATTGGAACTGGTTCTGCATGATCACAGACACACAATGCATAATCTGATAACGCCAGATATGTGTCAGATGTGGCTTTATTTCAAAGTAAAACTATAGGAAAGTCTATATGTTGTGGCCATGGAATATACCTCCAGATACATGCAGGCTGCAACAGATTCATTTATTGTGTGGGGCCCATGGCGAAATGAGGGGAGCTGTTGATAAAGTCATGAGACACAGTGATAAATAAATAATGTGGTAAAATGTCTACACTTGGCTGCCTAGTGAACAATGCCATAATTTGATAAAGCAAAGGTGCCTTCCACCGGGCTATGCTTCTGCAGCAGTTAGCCTCGACTACTCCAAAAGGCCATGGCAATTCTCAACATAATCATGCAACTTTTACCTTTTAAAAAGTAATTTTGGCAGTTTAAATAGTAGACTACCTGTCGTGTCTGTTGCAAACGCCCACCAGTTAGAAAAAAGCAGACTATGCATGTTACATAATACGTAAACACGGTGATAAACAGACTTTTTCTGCAAAAAGTTAGTTGCAAACATTTACTTGTCCTCTAGGATTGACGTCGAAGACCTCCTTTGATTTGTGCTCTCCTTTATCAAAAGACAGCAACTTGTGTTGGTAGCCTTGCAGATTTTTCTCCTCAAGCGCAATCATGACTCTCCAGCATGGAGGAGAGCCAGAACCCCAAAGGAGAAACATGTCTTCGGCCATGATTTCACAGATTTCACAATAAAAGTTGTCTGTTAATAATGCTTAGTATGCGTGGGTTGTGGTTGCGCTCAACAATATCCAATAGGAATTTCCTTGCGCGGTAGAGCACACCCACGCTTCAAGTGCTGAATGCAAGATTGTTACAATAGTTACGCCAAATAGGACACGGGACAAGCGCGGAGAGATTTTTTTTTTTTTTTTAAAGGAGCAGGAACAGTTCGTTTCTGTCACCTTATCTGGCCTGAGAGAAATGCAGCGTCATGGTGATAACATGCCTTCCTGCTTTGCATGACACAATTTCTGAGTTGAGAGATACCGCTCATTCTGTGTTGCCTGTAATATGAATAAACGCTAAACTTAACAATCCCATCACTGACCCGTGGTTGAGCAGCAGTCGGTGAAATGGCCTTTTTGGCACACTTTTTGTTTATTTTCTCCCAGCAATCTCGTCGGTATATATTTGCCTGAAACTCAAATGTCAAGGCCCATGTCAAATTGATTTCTTAGTGCAGCTTTATGCTCGTCACATTTCTGTGCACGTAGAGCGTTAGGACTTAATACTGTCGCTCCTAATTAAAGGATGATTGGTTCTATTGACCATGCTTTGTCTAGTATTTTGTTAGACGTGTTTTCTACATGCGTTATTATGTTGTTACATCAGTTTAATCCACCTGCTTGTAATAACTAATAACCACACGAAATCAAAGATTAGGTAGTTGCAGAATACTTCACTTGGATTCAAATAAAACACTCATGACTTTGTAGCCTAAGTAAAAACAAGCTCATAAATATTCAATGTAATGCACAAGAAGAAAAAGGATATGGCAGCAAATTAACGAAGTACTCAGCAATTTATTTATTCATTCATTATTATTATCTTTAATATAAAAAAAGTGTTAACATGAGATACAGCATACGCCAGGTGATTACAGGCCTACTAGTACAAGCATATTACTGTATCAGTAGACTTTGTCTAAAGAGCATCTTGGTCCGGAACAGCAAGCTTGCTTGGTTTAAGGGGGAGAACGAGGAGAACCGGTTCCCTCACAGGTCCTTCAGTGGGTCCATTGTGGAGGGGTTCTGGAGCCAGTGTGTGGGCCAGGAGGTCTTGATGCTGGGCCGACTCTTCAGGAGATCATGGTAACCACTAAGTTTGGGGTACTTTGTCTGGCTCAACCTGTAGTGCAAAAAAAAAAAAAACTGATTTGTTGTTCTGAGATGGTGAACCATGGCAATTGTGTCACCTATACATCTAAATGTTTGCTCAGCATCACAGACCAATTTATTCACCCATGGTTGTATTATATTATTGACAAGTTTTATAGTGATACAATTGTATTGCTATTTACAGCATAATACTCACCCCAGACGGAATCCGAGTGCCAAGGTTGGGAAAAACACAACATCCGCCATTGTGAAGTTTTTCCCGGCCAGGTATGGTCCGGTCTACATTGAACAGGGCAAAAGCAAAATGAGAAGATCAGGCTGGATACACCACAATGCAATGCTAATATTGGCATTGTAGCAGTGCAAACACAAAGACCTATTGCCCAGTTTACACTGAAGGGGTGTGTGGGTGTGTGTTTACAATTACACAGCACTTGTCTGGTTGATATGAGGGCCTTCAGACAAAGGGTGTTAAAGGTGTGGGTTCTAACAAAAGATTCCAATCCACAAGAATTCAAAGTTCTAACTAAGCAATAAGCCAGGAGAGGCCGTTCTATATCGTGAATAACGCACAGCTAAGGTAAGGGGTGTAGGCAAGAAGCGAAGCTAGCTCATATAAGACATTAAAAATTGATACAAAATAAACAAATACTCCACTGCTATAAATAGTTCCACTGCTAGCAGATTCTTATCAGAATTGTTGCTCAGCAACTGTATTTCTTTGTATCTTGTTAACCTCTATGCATTCTAAGTGCATTAGAGTAAGAACGAAATGCGGTCTCAGCCATGCTATATTGGGAAAATATACAACGGCATCGAATGCGATTCAGCCAATCATAATCAAGGACCGGAACTATCCGTTCTATAAAATACTATATTGAATGTTGATTTCAATAAACCCAGATATTCTTTAGAACATTAATTTTCCAACATCTCCGTCATGTGGCAGTGCACCCTTAAGGGTTAAAGATTAGAAGATAGGGTTTGCAATAATGGCAAAAAAAACATACCCATTCCTTCAGTGCTGCATAGTTTTGTGGGCACAAAATAGCACCACCTGGTCAGCTGCAATAGTGTGGTGTGCACTCTCTGGACCCTACAGTATCTTTTTTTTTTTTTTTTTTTTTAAGATAATTTTTTGGGGCTTTTTATGCCTTTAATCGGACAGGACAGTAGAGAGTATGACAGGAAACGAGCGGGCGAGAGAGTAGGGGTGGGATCCGGAAAGGACCACGGGGCGGGAATCGAACCCGGGTCGCCGGCGTGCGGTGCAGGTGCCCCAGCCAGTCGCGCCACGGCTGGGGCCGACCCTACAGTATCTTATGCCTCGTGTATGGCACCAATGTGTCACCAGGCGGGACAACATGTGTCTTTACTAGTTTGTGATCAAAGTAGTTTTCACTTTCCTGTCCTGTGTGCGCACTATCTACATAGCAAATCAACTTGCACCCATATGTACTCACGGGTTTGTTTGTGAAAAAACAAGGAGTGGTCATGCACATTGTTGACATACAAGCATTTTAAGGTCATTTGATTTTGCAAGTCAGCCAGTATTGTGAAAGTAAATGACTAAATCTAAAATGTTATATCGTTAAAGCCTACCAGCTCAAGCACTGCATGGGTGCAGACTGCAGAGCATGTTTTGCTGTTCTTGCAACACGCACACCTGTTTCAGCAATGCAAGTTTGCGATCCAGCTGTTGCGTAGATGGTTGCACACATGATACCTTCTTCAGGTAGCCCTCCCATATCTGAAGCTCTGCCTAAAACTACCTGGTGGCAAACTTGAGATGAATAAGATGAATGAGCTGAAGGAGATGGACGTGAAGCAGAACACGCAGCCGTAGACAGATATCGTCGGCGCCTTATGTGTCTTTCGGCACAAAGAGGACAAGACTGACGTCAGCAGTGAGGAGTTACCTTCTGCAGGTAGCCCTCCCATATCTGTAACTCGGCGGTCGCTCCCTCCTTGTTCCGTTTCACAGCTCCCTCGTGTCTCTCTTCTTCCGGCGTACGTCGAGTGTATGTAATAAGGTCCACTATACATGACAGAGAGGCACAATCATCATCAAGAGTCAGTCTCCTCACAATCATCATTACCAAAATGATCATCATCACAATACATTTTTCATTGCCAATGTATCACCATCACACACCTGTTCATATTTAGTCACTGTCTAGGAACTCACACTCGGGCTAAAACAGCAGGAATCATTATTGAAGCACACAGATATTTCACCACTGCTCACCAAACTTCTGATGCAGGTTGAGTGCTTCAAACGAGCGTTGGTACACAAGAGCTTGTTCTGCCGGGTCACTGGGGATCAGGGAGTTCCCCTGGGACTTGAACTGGTTCTGCATTCACAAACAGACACATAGTAAACATTTCTCCTCTAATTAGGGCCTGAGGTTGGCAGCCATGCACACAGAATTTGGTAGGTGTGTGTAACTCGCCAACGCAAACAACTTTCAGATGTACATTGCATTAGCCAAACTTTACAGGAAGTGAGATATTTGTGATTTTGTGCACATAAAGAGTTTTGACATAGCCTACTGAGGTTGCCGTATAGTTTCAGCGACACACACTAAATCTGGTGGGGGTGTGTAACTCCAAGATGAACAACTTTCATTATATGTAACTTTTGGGTTCCCCGTCTAAAATGACCACTGCATTGTGACTTGTTATAAATCCATAGTAACACACAGACTGGATAAACCCATCAGGCTGATCTGCCGGCGATCGGATTTTGTCCTGCAGCTCAGGTGGAAACCTCCACATTGTTCTATCCTGCTTCCATTAAAAATCTGCAGGGACCAATCACAAATTGGCTTATCCACTTGACGCACCCAGATCGTTGGTCTGATTGGTTGAAGGACTATCCAAATGCGTAGATTATTTTGAACTATGCCTGTTGATCACACCTCTTGTGTAGAAGAAAATAGCCTAGGCTACTGAGCACTAATCTTCAATCTTGAGACTAAGCTTGGTCTGGTGATAGCCAGGCTAAGTAACACATATTATTATCATCTAATGGTGTGACAGACATTTTAATCAACTTAAGATCTATAGGATATTACACCTTTAGAGCATCCATCAGCTATTTATGGCCTGCAGGCCTATTGACTAGAGTTAAATGAAACACCCAAATTATTATGAATATGTTCAAACTGTGTTTTGAGTGGGTTAAAAAAGGCACGCAGCCTCTTGATTGTCAGAATAAATTAACAATATGTTTGAGAAAAAAAGAGTAAATCGGGTTAAGAACATGGGCTAAGAAAGTCTCTGAGCAAAACCCTCTGCAACAAAATGTCAACGATGTACAGTATACAAAGGAACACAATACCTCCTGCACTAACCCAGTAAGGAGGAGCCATAGCGGTGTAGTTGTCTTTATAATGAGAAGTATTTTGTGTTGCGCGTCAGACACTCAAGGAGTAAACAAAGAGTTTTATTTTACCTCCAAGTACATGCAGGCTGCAATCGACTCATTTATCACGTTGGTCCCGTGCCGAAACGCTGGCAGCTGTAAAAAGAAGCAGAAGCACACACTGAATATGCTAGCCTGTCAGCTGTCTGGATTTGAAATCGAAAGTATCTGGCGTAAAGTTCTTGCCTCTGCAGTTGAAGAGTCTGAACAAGTTGGTCATTGTAGCTCAACTAGTGTTTCTCTTACAATCCAGTATGGATACATTGTTATAGTAAAGGCTGAATGCATGCGACGTAGGCTATACTGTGAAAACATCGACAATGAGCATTTAGGCTACCTGTCCCCTTGGGTTGATATCGAGGACCTCCTTCGATTTGTGCTCTCCTTTCTCAAAAGACAACAACTTCTGTTGGTAGCCTTGCAGGTTTTTCTCCTCCAACGCAATCATGATTCTCCAGCATGGAGGAGAGCCTGACCCCCAGAGAAGATACATGTCCTTGGCCATTGTCTCGCGGATTAACGTCGTAGACAGTTGAGTAAATTAATGAGTCTAGCTACGTGGTTTAGGGTTGGGTTGCTCAACAGCCTGCAGGTCGTGATTTTATATTGTCTCATCTGCAACGGCGCACGCCCACATCTGTGGACTGAAAGTTAGAATGCCAAAACTGTTGCCAAACAGGATAAAGGGGACAGCTGGACGGTTTAATTAAAGGAGACGTGTCGGTATTAGGTCACCACGTTGGTTCACACATGTGAAAAACAATGGCTTGATGACTTGACAGATTTTCCCATGAGATGGCATGACATGGCACATTTTCTGAGCTAGAGTAAGTCTGTCATAAGGAGGGCTGAGAACCAAAGGGGCGTATTAAGTGACATTTCACCAACTTTACAGGAGAGCCAAAACAAATCTAACTGCTTCTATAGCCTATGTTCACAGTTAAGAGCTTTTTTTTTTTTCAATAACGTTATATTTATGAATATATTACTGCTATAATTTTGTCAGTTAGAAAGAGCTCATCAATAGCTTTCAGGTGATAATGTAACTCAATTTTGACCAAAATGTCACTTACGCCCCTTTGGTTCTCAGCCCTCGATATTTGCTTCCTGCATGTTCGTTTCAGGCATTTGTCATGGTCATGGTCAAGGGCAACCTTTAAAAGTTTAAACAACAAAAAAATTATAATCTTAATAAAATAATATCAATTAAGTAGCCCTGAGTAGAATTTCTTGCCAAACTAACTAACGCTGGAAAAGAACTGGACCTAGGCCTATAACGTGCATGCGGGTCACTTGTCAATGGAGAGATAGGCCTAAACGGTGTTCTGAATGGATGAATGAATGAATGTCCCCATGTGTGCAGAGCGTTTGGAATGAACATTGTATTATAAAGTGTTAGGGTGAGTTAACCGCGTTGTCCCCTCTTCTTGATGTATTCCTGTGTATGTTGGATGTGCACATCAATAAACTGCCTGTCCTGTCTGATATAAGAGTCTAGTTGTTCATCAATGCCACAATAGGTTAGGGCCTAGGCCTACTACTATATTTCTGTAACATTAATTCTAGTAGGCTATCCTATGTCCCAAAATAGACAGTGTATTAAGATATTAATGAGATGTACAAAGTGCAAGGACATGAATTTGCCCTAAGATGCATTTTGCCAATGCAGACAATGTAAATAGCAGGGTGTAAATGTATGTCATATATAGGCTATGCTGAGTCACGGCCACCATACAGCCACACCAATCACCTGTTATGTGTGATTAAGGTGTGACTGAACCTGTGAAGTTGTAGCCTACCTGCCCCAATGAATTTGATATGCGCCTTGTAGCCTTTGTGTGTGTGCCTGTGTCTTTAAGAATGGGTTGAGTATGTGGGTGGAGCTTAAAAACTTGTGGACTTTAAGAGTTGTTTGTTGTAGTCCGCTAGTCACCGTTTACCGTTTACCGTTCTCAAGTCACCTGTCGTTGAACTACCGTCGGTGAAAATGCCTTTAGAACTGTATTTGGATCTTATGTCGCAGCCATGTCGGTCAGTGTATATGTTTGCCAAGACAAATAATATACCGTTTGATTTCAAGCAAACTTCGCTGATGATGGGTAAATATTATTTATATCTCAATCAATGGTCTTGGTGTATCTTTATCTTCAGCGTTATCATGCGCATATTATAACGTAGGCTACGCCTATTCAAACGTATTATTATGCACATAGCCTACTTTTCATATTCTGATGCGAGAGGGAGCGTAGCCTAGTTGCCCTATGGTAGTTGCTCGGCACTCTCTTTTTGTAGGCTCTATGTCTAGACAAGTGGCACATTCCCGTTGTCCCTGTGTCGTCTGTGTGCTGTAGGTCTAATCTAAGATTTTCTGCATTGGGCGTCGACTGACAAAAATATAATGGAAACAGACTGACAAAGTTAAAGACACATTGGTCTGACTGTTCTTGTGAGTGAGAGTGACATACAGGCTTAATGTGTCATCAACTTTAACCATACCCAATCGTTGCAGGAGATCATCATGGAGAAGAATTTAAGAAGATCAATATGGTGAAGAAAGTGCCTGCAATGCGAGATGGAGAATTTTGTTTGTCTGAAAGGTAGGCCTAGTTGTTCTAAAGATTAGGCTACATTATAGGCCTACGATACGGTTATAAATATACTTTTACACATGCACCCTAGTTCTGTTAACCTGGGGCATATGGACATGACATTGTGCAAATGTAGCCTAATAATTATGCAACAAGCACTGCTGAAATTACTGTAGGAAGGTTGTACACTTTTGGTGGGCTATGTAACATAATTGTTACAGTGCAGCGTTACAGTGTAGTAGCAGCTGCTGTTATTTGACGGCTATGTTCATTTGGTGTTGATACATCACTTATTGCATGGATGAAAAAGTAAATAGCCTACTTGTTGCATGGAACAGAAAAGAGACGATGTGTGTGGCATTAGCATATGAGGCCACTGTCTAAATTGGGCCCAACGGTCTAATTGTCCATCTAAATGTCCAAATTGGCAAATTGCCAAATCAATTGGCAAACGAAAAAAAAAAAAAAAATCCCTACAAACCAAGTGCCTTAAAAAAAGATTTACAGTAACCATGCAAAACGATTTGTAACATTAATTTCCTATTACATCTTTAAGGTAAGCCTATAAACATATATTCAAACATATACACATTCTCTCAACTCCTTTTGTATTTTAAACTTCATTGCAGTGCGACCTTCAAACTGTCATTAATCACTGTTGTAACTAAGACCGGAAGTCACCTCAAGCCTAATTATCATAAATGATGCAGTGTGTGGTAGGTGCTAGGAATTGAGAAGTCAGGTCACAGCAGATCATTGTTGAATTGTTTAACATGGTGTCTTATTGAATGACAGTAGCCTACAAATAACTATCATATCATATCAGGGGTAGGTTTTGAAACAATGCTTTCGCAGCTGCCATGCTTTTTTCCACTTTGCTGCCATTTGTGCTACAAAATGAGTAACTGTCACAATCTCCATTGTTTTAGAATTAGAGCTGACATCTTGTTCTTCCTTGTTCATTGTTCCTTCAGCATTGCCATGATGATGTATATGGTTGAGAAATTCAAAACTCCAGACCACTGGTATCCAGCTGATTTGCAGAAACGGGCGCGGGTGAACGAGTACTTGAGTTGGCAGCACATGGCAACGCGGATGCATGGCTCCAAAATATTCTGGATTAATGTAAGTATCAACAATCACCACATGGTGTACATTATTCAGTGGCTTTATCTTAGCTTATGCCACCAGCAGACACTGAAGTGAGGAATACTGAAGTTTCATCAGAGGTTTCACTTCATGAAAATTAAATTGACAGCATAGCCCCACAGGGCACTCTGTGTTGCTATGAGCTGTACAAAACTTTTTAACTTCCCGTTGAGGCGATGCAGACTGCAAGGACTGTGTTTGGTCAATTTGCGCTGTGAAAAAAAAAAAAAAAACAGGCATCGATCCATTTTTAATAAATATTCAAAAGCCTTTTTATTGGGCATCCTAAGTAAAATCAGTCAAACCGCTGTTGGTTTAAGTGAAAATAAATCCAATCAAAACAGCCAACTTCAGTTTGATTGATATTATTCGAAATGCATGATTAAAAAAAATACTTGAATATTGATTTAAAATTGAGCTTATTGAGCTCACGCAGTCTGCAGTCTAGCAAATCAGCACCTTTAGACTTCAAACCATAGCATGACTTGTGTGGCCACTGTGTTCCCGTTAGATTATGGTCCCAAAGATCATGGGGAAGGAGATTCCTCAAGACAAGAGGGATGACGCCATAGAGGAGCTCAACGGCACCCTCAAGATCATGGAGGAGAAGTTCGTAGGGGACAAGCAGTTCATTGCTGGAGACCAGATATCCCTGGCAGATCTGGTGGCAATTGTGGAAATCTACCAGGTCAGTGACATTCACAGATTGTCTCCTTACAGGAGCAATGGCGAGGGTGGGTGGGGGTGGGTTAGTGTAATACCCCCGTTGTACCCTTGAGCAAGATGCCCTGAGTTGCTCCAGGGAGTCTGGCCTTGAAATTATTTGACATCTGCAAGATAAAAGCGTTAGTCAAATACATTAATATGAAGATACCAAAAGTAACTGTAAGGCAATGTTAGTGCACAAGCAAGACATACAGTACATGAACTCAGCCCTTGTCCCTGTGCTGGATGTTTGGCTGGACGTCCGCATATCTTACTAATTGGGCCAGAGGGGCCTCTTAGGGGCTGCAGTCTGGTCCCGTGTGCTGGGGCTCTCCAAGGGCTCTCTCAGATGCAAAGCCATTTGTACTGCACTGGCCACTGGGTTCAGGGCAAAATATGCAGGTTTTGTCACCGCTTGCCACGGCCAAGTGTGTGTGAGTGTGTGAAAGAACTAGTGTGAAATGTGTGAACATTAAATATGCATATTGGGCTAAAGCATGCAGGTATGCCTATGTGTGTGCTTATTTCAGTTTTAAACATGTACAGTATGTGTGTACTGTATGCACAGTATGTACAGTATGTGTGTTGTGTATGTTGTGTACATACATCTCACTACAGTATATCTGTGTGTGTGTGTGTGTGTGTGTGTGTGTGTGCGTGTGTGTGCACAGCCCTTTGCTGCTGGCATGGACGTGTTCGAGGGTAGGCCCAAACTCAAGGCCTGGAAGGATCGGGTGCGCCAGGCGGTCGGGCCTGAGCTGTTCGACGAAGCCCACAAGGGCGTCATGGGCGCCATGGAGATGGTCAAGGGAATGGACGGCAGCAAGCTGGAGGCGTTCAAGCCCAGGATTCAAAAGATGTTTTTCTGAAACCAGCATACAGTACAACAAAGAAATACTCAGAATCATTTCTAATTAAAGTTATACCTATTTTGTTATGTTTGTGTCGGATATTAGTGTTGTGTCTCTCGCTTATTTTGGATTAATACACGATCATACACGTTTTTTTTGTCATATTTTTTACTTAATGGACCAGAGAAAAACGGCTTCATTTTAGTTATTCATCACGGCGAACAACCTGCTTTTTAGATATCAATGTTCTGAAATGTTCCTACTCACAATAAACAATATTAAACCAGCTTTGAATTTGAGTTTTCACATGAGTAGCTGATATTGTTATAACAAAGCTATGGTCATAAGGCCTACTTTTTTTTACCGCCACAGTTGCTGTCTGTAGCGTTTCACCCATGTTTCATATTTCAATACAGTATTGTTATTCACACATAATCACCCAGGGAACATTTTGTTTGGCCATTATTCTTTTCCGGTGGCCAGCTGGAATGTAATCAGATACAGATGGCTTCCTTCCTTGGACTTGGATGGATACTGACACCATGATGTAAAACTGGGCTTTGCACGAAAAAACAAACAGCCTCTCCCTGTGGCCTTTAGGACCACAATTACTTGTTGTAGTTCACACTTCCCTTTATGTTTATTGTGTAGCGTTATCTGGCAATGAACAATACGCCTATACTGTAATTGTCCTATAACTTCAGGGCACATACCTTACTATTGATGATATACATGGGTATATTCTTTGCCCCCCTCTACTGTGTCATAGCCCTCCTCAGTCTCAGCTGTGCCATAGCCCTCCTCTCATCTCATAGATAGATAGATAGATAGATAGATAAATACTTTATTGATCCCCAAGGGGAAATTCA
This sequence comes from Sardina pilchardus, assembly GCF_963854185.1. NCBI lineage: Eukaryota > Metazoa > Chordata > Actinopteri > Clupeiformes > Clupeidae > Sardina > Sardina pilchardus. Next base: position 13,220,780 of record NC_085017.1, read on the forward strand.
AGGCCCCCTCTAGTCTCTACTGTGACATAGCTCCCCTCTAGTCTCTACTATGACATAGCTCCCCTCTAGTCTCTACTGTGACATAGTCCCCCTCTAGTCTCAGCTGTGACAGTCCTCCTCTGACTAGAGGGGTGCTATGTCACAGCTGAGATCAGAGGAGGGCTTTGTGTCTCGGCTGTGACATAGCCCTCCTCTAGTGTGACACAGCCCCCTCATCTACTCTCAGTTATGACAGCTCTCCTCTAGTCTCAGCTATGACATAGCTCTCCTCTAGTCTCAGCTATGACATAGCTCTCATCTACTCTCAGCTATGACATAGCCCTCATCTACTCTCAGCTATGACATAGCTCTCCTCTAGTCTCAGCTATGACATAGCTCTCCTCTAGTCTCAGCTATGACATAGCCCCCTCTCTAGTCTCAGCTATGACATAGCTCTCCTCTAGTCTCAGCTGACATAGCCCCCTCTCTAGTCTCAGCTGACATAGCCCTCCTCTAGTGTGACACAGCCCCCCCTCTAGTCTCAGCTATGACATAGCCCTCATCTACTCTCGGCTGACATAGCCCTCCTCTAGTGTGACATACCCCCCCCCTCTATTCTCAGCTATGACAATTTACGACTTGATAACAACTGTTAACAACTGGAGAACAACAAGCTTGTTGCTTATGTCCAAATCACCGATTGAATTATGCATCCCTCACACACATAACTTGTACATGGTTTATTTGACTTCAGATAACAAAAGAGTAAACAATGCTTCAGAGGTTGTAAGAGTGTGCAGAGCCAGGTAAAGATTCTAGCTGGAGACAGGTCAGAGGTCTTTGATGGTGTCTGACCCTGGGCTTTCCAGCCAGTGAGGCGGCCAGGTGGCTTTGACGCTGGGCCTGTCCTTCAGCATGGTGTAGTACGCCGCCAGTCTAGGATATCGCTCCTGGGACATTCTGCATGAAGGAGCATAACAATAACAAACAAACAGTTTCTGAGTCAGTCTGTTGTGTTTACTCCATACTTTCACCTTTAGCAAGACCTGGAAGCCATAGTTGTACTGAGTATGCATAATTATCATGACCTGCGGCCCAGCTGTAAATTCAGCAGTTAAGAATCAAAGGTCATGTTGTAAATCTCATGTACTGTATGAGATCCCTCCACTGAGATATTCATCAAATGGATATGAAAGTAATGATCAATTAGTGGGTTTTACAATAGCTAGAATTATACAGCAAGGAGTGAGTCCAATAAATGTCAATCAGCCTGAGATGACCTTCTGCATAATAACCATCATGACCAGACAAAACAAGGGTTCAGTCAATAAACAGTTTCATCATACCTTTCACCTTTAAAGGGATATTCTATTTCTAATGGCTTTTAGATTATGCAGATCTTTGGCTTACCCAAAGCGCACAGCATAGGCAACTACAGGAAATACGAGGACATCAGCCAATGAGAATGCCTTCCCCGCAAGATATGAACCAGGCTCCATCTGTGAAACACAACGCTCGATTAGGTTATGTGCAATAAAAAGATCATGCACAAGCTGGGCCTTCTAAAGGCGTTACGTTATGGCGATATATCAATAACACAGAATAGAATAGAACTGAATTAAATTCAAGGCTGAGTAATAGTAAACAAAAAAAATAATAGTAAAGTAATAGTCAAAAAACACACATATATTGTTCCTATTTACTGTAAGATTATACAGAGATGCAGTACCAATGTGATGAAACAAGCACACCTACTGTACACTGACTACACTGTACTATTCTTCACTCTGAACCCTCAGGGTTTGCATGGCTTTGGTTTTGATAAAAAAAAAAGTGCATACATTCACGTGTATAGTATGTGTGTGTGTGTGTGTGTGTGTGTGTGTGTGTGTATGTGTGTGTGTGTGTGCATGCGCGCATGTGTCTCTGTGTGTGTGTGTGTGTGTGTGTGTGTGTGTGTGTGTGTGTGTGTGTGTGTGTGCGTGTGTGCGTGCGTGTGTGCGTGCGTGCGTGCGTGCGTGCGTGAGTGGGTGTGTGTGTGTGTGCAAACTATGAAAGCACCTTCTCCAGGTATGCCTCCCACATCTTGAGTTCAGCAGCTAGAGTCTCCATGTTTCTCTTGATTGTGGAGTCATGCCTCTCCTCCTCGGGGACGCGGTAGTTATAGTATATAATGTCACCTGGCAGACACATCACCCATGAGACTGGCAGACACATCATTCACTTTTCTCTCTTTTTAAATAAGGAATGTCATTCACTGGAGTACTAGTGATGCGACATGACAAAGCTAATATTTGAGTTGGATAAAATTCCACACTACATTCACATGCAACTTTATTTATAAAAAATATGGCAAACATCGTTAAATACACATATTGCATGACAACCACCTTGTTCAAATTAGCTCAGTATAGGTGTGGATTTTTAAATTATTATTATTATTCAATGAAATATATTGAATAATATACATACTGAGTTTCTGGTGCAGTATCTGTCCCTCAAACACGCGCTGGTACATGCGAGCCTGTTCAGTTTGGCCTTCAGGGATCAGTGGTGTACCCTGGGACCTGAACTGGCTCTGAGAGATTAATATTGTAATATGAGTAATGCAGACAAACAATACAGTACCATGGAAATAAGGCATGGTCTATTTAGGCATACAAGATGACATATAGCACTCAGGCATTCAAGGCCAACAGTGCGTGAGAAGGCGGAGACAAAAGAAAAGCGCAATGTCATCCCCACTTTGTTGAAGCGATGTAGAGCCATTTCCTGTGATGTAAAACCATGATTTGTTTTTGCAAAGTCACCCAAACATACAGTACATACTATTCATGATAATCTAGTTAGATGACCATACACAGTAGGCCTACGTACAGTACAGTACTGTATCAGTCAGAAACTTGATGGCAGGGCAGACCTTTCCTTTCCATTTTCACTCACAGGCGACATGGTATTCAGAATTCAATTTGGCACCCATTTGTTGATACTTAAAGATATGACAGACCCTACGACAGATATCCTACCTCGATGTACATGACGGCAGCATATGATTCATTCAAGATGTTATCTCCATGTGTGAAGGCAGGCAGCTGTTATGGAAAAAAAATGCTGAGTCAACGATGACGTAGCCCATTTTTAAACACCGGTAAAAACGCGCTTCGATAATGTGACACTCGTTCGACCACGAAGGGTAATAAAATGCTTTAGGCCTAACGTACCTGGCCCCTTGGGTTGATGTCCAGTACTTCTTTGGATCGGTGTTCACCTTTGCCAAAGGACAGCAACTTCTGATTGTAGCCTTGCAGTAGTTTCTCCTCCAAGGCGATCATGACTCTCCAGCACGGGGGGGAGCCAGATCCCCACAAAAGTGTCATGTTCTTGGCCATGTTCTCGGATTTAGTCGTTAAAATTCTCCCCACACTGAACTGAGCGAAAAGCTGTAGGCTACAACTGAGCAATTTGGTGCCCTTTCGTTAAGCGTAGCCTATTTAACTGTATGGACAAGTAGCCTACGACACGCCCACATGTAGCTTCCTTAATGTAAACTCTGGGTGGCTTATGCAACCCTCTCGCCCACACACACACACACACACACACACACATGAGCAGACTCTTTAAGTTGACAATGCAGTCTGCATTGACCTTAATCTGTATCTATACATCATGCACATACCTGTAGACACGCACAGACATGCATACACACACACACACACACACACACACACACACACACACACACACACACACATTTAGTTGTGACTTATCATTGTGACATGTACAAATTTCCCAAGGCCTACTGATTTGACTAAAATAATGAAACGCTTGATCTATTCATACAAGGCTTTATTGCAGGTTGTGTAAATAGCAGGTAGCCGACTGTTTCCAGTGGACGAGTAAATTCATAGACAGGAGCTTCAAAACAGCTTAGGCATCTAATTCCAAAATGTGACAACATATCGTTCAGCTTACTGTAATGGAGTTATGAGCCAACAAGAATCTGAAAAAAGCCTACTGAAGTTACGGATATTTCGAAATGAACAAATGTCAAAATTTGTGGTTCAAAGCCGTTTGCAAAAAAATGCAGTTAATATGTATTTATATATTTGTGACCATGCATGGCTTTTTGTTCTGTTTTCTCTTAAATTACAGTTAATATAATAACACTGCTCTTTGTCTGTCTATAATACACTATTCTACAGAAATTACAAAAAAACAAACAAACAAACATTACACACAAACAAACAAACAAAAAAACAAACTTGACAACAAAGCAGGGCATTTACATACTTTTTTTTTACAATATCCCTCTTTTAAATGTTTATAATTTTTGTACACTTTTGTCCTTTTTACAATTTCCAGTATAAGATTGACTAGGAAGGAGTCTGAATGAGATCTTCTCTCAAATTTTGACAATGGTTCCATAAACATCCCACGCAAGAGTTTGAGATTAAGGTGCCAGACTACCGTGGCATTAACTGACCTACGGTTCTCGAAAAGTATTGTTTATCAAAACCCCAATGTTCCTCTCAAAATGTGAATCTCCTCAATAAATAATGAAATTGTAATATAGTACTTGGAAATGACACAAAAACAATGACAACAAAAACAACAGCAACGAAAAATAAGCCGCTTGCAGTATACTTCTGTAGCCTAAACAATGTTTTACCAAAAGATGGTCTATGAAAATGTTTGTTCTACGCTACTCAATTTGACTCAAGTTGTGTCAGTCTCTTTGTTCTAATGGTCATCTGTAGTCTTGATCGTGTGAGCTGTAAAGGGACAGGAAAATGACCTCCGTCTCAAGACCTACAGCCTCATGTTGCAGGAAGGCACAAACCAAACTAGAACTGTCATCACTCATCTGGAGCCGACACTATTGCAAAAGACGTGAGTGGGTTGAAGATGATTTGACGTTCACGAAAATCAACTGTAAAATAAAAACAAAACATCTCCCCTCAAATCTAGGCCTGTTTTCTGTTCAATTCAAGTGGACATTGTTGTCAGCAACAATCAAGTCTCTTAAAAACAACTGACGTCCCTATTTTCTTTTTGCAGTGTTCATTACTGTCCATTATGTGTCTCGACAAACAACTCCATGCCAGATTAAATGCAGAGCACTCCCAAGGGGTGGTGGAAGAGTGGCAGTAGAGTAGGCCATGTGCTCATTGTTAAAGCAAGCGAGCAGATGGAGACAGAGATACCCAAAATTGGCAAATAGCAGAAGAATGAGATGAGCAATAAGATCCATGGTGAGAGATGGAAGTGAATTTCAACACATCATACAGATGGACTGAGAAGGCCTCTGAGACAGAAGAAAGCTATAGGATAGTGGTGGTCTCTAGAATAAGATGGGCATCCCTGTTTACTGAGTACACAGACATGTGGCAACTTAATCTACACCTACAGCACCTAAGGAAAGGGCACTATTACTCATCCTACATCACACAGTTTGGTATTCATTTAGAAGGCCCTTGACACGCAGGTGAGAGTACGCATGATTTTTTTAAAAAATGTTACTGTATGTACTGTTTCATAAGTTCCATTAAGATGCACGACTGCAGCTCAAGCAGAACTTTCTAAAATGTTCCATTTCCGGACCGATTTTCTTTTTTAATTTTTTCTTTTTTGAATCACCACTGTCATTTCACATGGTGTGATGTGATGCATACAGCCAAACTGGAAGTGTCGGGACTTGGATTGTCACAATAACTGGCAGAATAACCCATTTTTAAATGGTTGTCTCTTGTTCATGTGCTGTATCTACTAGGTATTGTGAGTACCATTTTTGGAAAATTTCCCGAAAGATTAAACAAACAAACAAACAAAAAAAACAGCCACAAGGATAAACATAACGAGATGATCGGATCAAACCCTGAGTCACAATCGTACCAGAAGCTTTCACTTTTTTTCATCCCCACTGATTATTTTTCTCATCACTTTCCAAAAACACTTTCTTCTTCTTTGTCTTATCGGTGTCCCTCTTTCGGACACAACCCAAGGGTCATTTTGTTTAAAAAAAAAAAAAGAACAAATAATTCTGTTTTCAGCAAAACGAGGAAGGTAAACACACTCATATGCCTACAGCGCCACGGCTAGTCACACGGCTAGTCACACGGCTAGTCACACGGCTAGTAGCGCTAGCGGCACCAAGCAGCAGGGGGAGGAGCTGTGGAAAGGCTTGTGATTGGCTGACGAATGTTTTGGGTGGCGGCAGTGAGAAGGCCGGAGTGTTACGAGGGGAGTGGGGTGGGGTGGGGTGTGTGTGTGTGTGTGTGTTTGTGTGTGTGTGTGTGTGCTGCCAAGGGTCAGTAAGGGGCGTGTGTCCGTCATGTTACACACGCAGATTCTGGCTCTTCACACAGGCATCTCTGGGTTGTCAGCCAATCCCAGAGCTTGTGCTTCCTCTGGCGTCAGTCCGTTCTTCAGGGTCCTCCTCACTGTGGGCAGATACACAGGTGCATGATGGGAATTGTATGCAGTTTATGCAGTTTTGTACAACAAATGACAATTACTACATTGGCATTTATCTCCCAAATGTGCTGCCTTGAAAGTCCCATAATTTGATTCCTCAGCTACAGCCATCACTTATGTACATAATGTTCCTTGTCACATCAAACGTCCTTGTCATGTTCAGTTGAAATAGCCTATACTTACGTTACGGTAACTTATCCCTAACGTATCTTAACTCACTTTTCGTTGACTGTATTGCCAATTGTTCTCTTAACCCTCCTGTTGTGTTACGGTCAAATCTGTCCGATTTTGCACATTATGTCTCTGAAAAATACAGTTAACTTAATCTGATTGTCATGAGATTTCATGACTTTGTTCACATTGGGCATCTGAACACACAAAATAATTTTTGATAACTTTGATGCAATTTTGTGTGTTTTATTCAACTTGTGTACACCTGTGGTGTTCCCGGTCAAAAATGACCGGTCATTAGAAATGAATGGGTCTGACTACAAAAAGTGTATAAAATTGAGTTGAGTGGCTTGCCAAATCATATGAACAGTTTCTATCCTACACCCACACACAAAAAGTGCTATTTAGTAGCTTTTGGTGTACATTTTGGAATATAAAATACATTTTTAGTTTTTAGTATATCAAATATAGTGGTAAAAAATATTAGCCCCCATGATGGGATGGTCAATAATATTACTGCGCATGTGATTTTTTTTGCTCTCAAAACACACCTAATTAACCAATCAGCTTTCAAACCACACCTGTACAGTTAATTGGCTTCATAACAATACCCGAGCATTCAATCAGCATAAAAGGACTCCAAGAAACAAGGCATAAGTCACAAGTCACTTGTACACATTATCGAGGGACTACTCTTACTGACCATGTCAAAGACCAAGGAAATCAGTCTTGAGCTCAGAAAGAAGATAGCGGAGGATCATAAGGGGGAAGGTTATACTGCCATTTCCAAGCACAGTGTCTAGAACTGCTGTACGTTGCATCATTGCCAAGTACAAGGAGACAAATTCTGTACAAAACAAACCTGGGCCTGGTTGTAAGCACAAGATTTCAAGAACTCTGGAGAGGAAAATAGTCAGAGATGTCAGCAAGAAGACCGGACATCTGCCAAGATGATTGTTGCTGACCTGGCCTCTTCTGGAGCTGATATTTCAAGGAACAAAGTTGGGAGGGCCTTTCATCATGGTGGGCTTCAGGGCCATCGTCTCAGAAGAACCCCTTTACTCAAAGAGTGGCACATCACAACCTTGAATTTCCCCTTGGGGATCTATAAAGTATCTATCTATCTCTCTATCAGACTGAGATTTGCCTGTGAGCATTTGAGAGATAGAAAATGAAATCTGGAAGTCTGTGCTTTGGTCTTATGAGACTAATCTGGAACTGTTTGGGCACATGGATGTTGCTTATGTTTGGCGAAGAAAGGGAGATGCTTTCAACCCTAAGTCGAACCCCACAGTTAAACATGGTGGTGGGAGCATCATGCTGTGGTGCTGATTTGCATTCTCAGGCACAGGCAACCTTGCTCAGGTGCATGGCATCATGAAAAAAGAAAATGAAAATTTTGAAGTATAATATGCAGAAATTGGCTCTTAGACTAGCTTTAGGTCGTCGCAGGGTCTTCAAACAAGACAAGTACCCAAAGCATACATCAAAATTGGTCCAACAGTTGCTCAAGGATACCAAAACCAAGGTCCTGGAGTGGCCCACACAGAGCCCAGACCTCAATCCAATTGAGAATCTGTGTTGGGTGCTCTAAGTGAATGTCCATGTTCGAAAGCTATGCAGCTGGAACAATTTGCAATGAAAGAATGGGTCAAAATACCTCAGGAGACCTGTGGCAGCTTATTAAAGAACTACTCAAGAGATTGTTGTCAGTTGTGGCTCAGAAAAGGCACGCTATTTGACTATTAATGGTCATACTTTACAAATAAAATCATACCGGTCAGTTTTGACCGGGAACACAACAAGTATGATTTTGTGCAACTGTGGAAAAATTGAAATGGTTTCAAAACAAAGATTATTTTAAAACTTGGACATAATGTACTCTGTGATATAATAACCCAATATTTTTATCTGAATGTTTATTAGAGCCAAAATAATGCATATGTAATGCTATTTTTATTACAAAATGATTTGTATGAGTTCAGGTCAATGAGGCCTACAGGCCATAAATAGCAAATAGAACTTTAAAACATTTAATGTTTACAAGAACTTAAGCTAGTTAAAAGATCCATAACAACATAAGATGAATATATGTCTTATTATGGGTTTGCAATCAACTATAATAGGGTCGGTCACTTTTGACCGGGAACACAAAAGATGTGATTTTGTGCCACTGTTAGAAATGTGAAATGGTTTCAAAACAAAGGTTCTTTTTAAACTTGAACATGAAGTATTCTGTGATAAATAGCACAATATATTTATCTTTATGTTGATTAGAGCCAAAATAATGCATATATTTAGCTATTTTTACTAAAAAAACGACTTGCATGAGCTCAGGTCAATGAGGCCTACAGGCCATAAATAGCAAATAGAACTTTAAAACATGTAATGTTCACAAGGACTTGAGCTAATTAAAAGATACATAACAGCATTAGGTGAATACATATGTATAATTATGGATTTACAATCAACTATACTGGGGTCGGTCATTTTTGACCGGGAACACAAAACTGATTAACATGAAATGAACACAACAGGAGGGTTAACCTCTTAAACTGTAAAACGCTATTCGTTCATAATGTTGTCACCCTGCTCAAAACATCCTTGTTGCAAACAGTCTCATCGTCTCATATGTCAGTCATGGCTGAACGGTAGTGAAATCATCTTCCTCTTGTCTGACTGATTGCTGGCATAGATAGCGGACTTACGTGACTTGCGGTTGGCACGAGACCGCCTCCTCTCGCGTGGCTGGGCTCTCTGGCTGGGCCCTTGTGTCGCCGACCTCACAATCCGCTCCATGATCTCGTCTGCGGCGTCGTCTGCCATGGCCACTGCTTCCTCGTTGGCCGCCGATGTCCAGGCTGTGCGAGGTGGACCTGAAAGAGGAAGCAGAATAGCAATATGTTAGCTCTGTTGACTCTAAACAGTTTCATTTCCTCATTAAATGGCATTAATCCGTACTGTATACTCCATGGACACCACACGCTGCTCTGTAAAACCGACCAATTAACACTGAACCCCCTCATGTCTGGCCAAAATAAGCACTTGTTGTTTTACAACTGACAAATAAGTACACATTTGTTTTCCCTTTAAAGTTACTTTTGATTTCTTTTTGTGCACAATCCTTTTTTATTGCACTTTTTTTATCGCACTTTTCACATCTCACACTTTGTGTCATCTTAGTGGAGTCATTACGTTGCTTGCTTGCTGGTGAGAGGCGGCTCTAAGGCCATGAGATGATTATTATTGCAGCAGCTGTGTGGCTGGTGGAAAAGGGAAGTCATCACAGATGAACAAGTGTGTAGTAGTGTATGGAGTCAGGCGTCATCATGTCCCAGAGTACACACACACACAATGGTGGCAGTACAATGCACGCGCAAACAGAGAGCAATATGAACTTAAACACTATTGACTAGGTGCTGATCTCTGGTTATCGCCTTGAACAAGACAATGTTGCAGACTCCAACTCCAACTGTATAATAGACTGTACAATCTGCTGGATCATTATTGAGGCCTTCTTCTTCAGATCCAGTGTGGTGCAATGCATCACGTAAAGCAACACTGACCTCTGCTGGGCCTGGTCCGCGTTCGCATGCGCAGACCCGGTACCAAGGAGGAGGCCTCTTTGTCGCCGCTCTGCAGGCTGGTCTTGAGCACGGCCTTCATGAACTCGTGTTCTGCGGCGTCCTCGGCGTGGCCCAGGCCCTGGGGCTGCTGGTTCTCCTGCGCTCCACCAGAACCACCGGAACCACCACCACCACCACCACCACTGCTGCTGCCACCACCACCCAGCCGGCCAGACTACACAACAGAGACAGAGAGATGTGCAGGTTATAGTCATGCGCATGCAAATACACACACACACATACACGCACGCACGCAGATGTGCACATGAGTACAAACACACACACACACACACACACACACACACACACATATATATAGTGAGATACATGATGTACACAATATACATACACAGTACATACTGTACATACACACATATTGTTCATGCACACATTTATGTTTAAAACTCAAATAAGCACACACATAGACACACTCGCATGCTTTAGCCCAATATGCATATTTAATGTACTGTACACACATTTCACACTAGTTCTTTCACACACTCACACACACACACACACACACACACAGACACAGACACATTACCATAGACAGTAGATGGATGAGCAGTCTGGCGGTTTTTAAAGGCTTGACCGCTATCACACCCTGGACAGCAATTTGTTTCTAATGGATGTGGGTTTCTGACACCCCTCAGCATTCCTCCCTGGTGCACTGCAGAGCAGACGAGCAGCGGGGAGACGCGTCCACCCTAATTAATGCTCTCTGAGAGCCGGCCAGCCAGCCGTTCCTCATGTGAGGTGTAAACCCAAAGACAGGCACTCCAGGGTGGGGCGGGAGCAGCGCTTCATCCAATATGCTAATGTTAGAGATTTCAGCTGAGTTTTGTCTCACACACCGACGTAGAATTAAAAACGTACACTCCGTTCACAAGTCTGTAGAGCTACTGCAAAATGTGAATTTTTTTAATAACAGCGTTTTGGCGACTGCTCTCTTCAGGACACAATTGGGTTTGTATTCCAGATTAAAGAGCGCCATTGCTATTCACTTTTTTGTATGTTTTCACCATCTTTGGGCCTCCAGTCTTCCTCTCTTCTTGGCTGTTAATATAATCTGTGGTCTCGCAATGATGAACTGAAACTGCGCCTTGCCAAAGAAAAGCTCAGGAGCATATTTGGCCTGGGCCCGGTTCTGTTCAGGTTGTGTTCTGGCAACAGCTCATCGGACACGGCGCATCGGACATGCCCCACCTTTACCTTGTTGGAATAGACTGGCTTTTAACACTGATAACTTGATGTAATGTGTTTCAGTGTCCAGTCTTTAAAAAATTGTATTGATTGTATGTTATGGATCTGACACCTGTTGTTTGATACAGAAATACTGGTAAAAAAAACTACATTATCTGTAATAAACATCACTTTTGGTACAAAATGTCTTCTAGATAAATAAAATCTTGGCGTAAAAAGAGAATTCTCTGATGCCAACGTGATTGGTCACTCTTTGTCATAGGACACTGTAGAACTGCATCAAGCATAAAATTCACCAAGCGTACAAGTCACACTGTAGAATGCACACACAGGGAGAGGTGAGTTAATAGTTGCATTTCCATTGACAAGCACACACACACTGTGACTGATGTTATTGCGTCTCCACATGCTGTGTGTGTGAGGACAGGACATGGAGAAGCACGGCGCGTCCCAGCGACGGAGGGGCTGCGCTCCGGGCCAACGGGGAGACATACTTCAGCCTCAACAAATAACCCAGAGAGGACATCATTGTTTTTTTTCTGTGAGTGGACACGTCCAACACAAACACAGACACACAGTTGGAACGGTGCGGGAGGACGAGGCGAAGGTATGTCGAGAGGTTAGAGGTCGCGGCATGCGGACACACACTCCGGCATGAACACACACACACACACATTCACATTGTCAGCATTCTCATACCTCTAAGTCTTCTTCATCATCAGTCTATAGAAGAGGAAGAACATGGAAAGAGAAGGCATGGCAATGAAAAATAGGAAATGAATGACAGATCGCGAAAGAAGAGAGAGCTTGCAATGTGTGTGTGTGTGTGTGTGTGTTTGTGTGTGTGTGTGTGTGTGTGTGTGTGTGTGTGTGTGTGTGTTTGTGCCTGTGTGCTCTTGAGTTTGTATTAGCATTTGTGTTTATGTACTGTATCTGTGTTTGTGTGTCAGTGTTTGTGATCATGTGAGTGTGTATCTGTGTGTGTATGTGCATGTTTACATTTGTGTGTGTGTGTGTGTGTGTGTGTGTGTGTGTGTGTGTGTGTCTGTGTAAGAGAGACTGAAGAGAGGGAAGAGAGCAGGACCACCCTGGCCCTAGACTCTGTTTGCTATTGTTGCCACAGGGATCATATAGTGGGGCTAGATCTACTAACAGACACACACACACACTCTCTTGGACTGAGCTCACTTCTGGCTCTGGGCAAAATACACACACACACACACACACACACAGACTCTGGAGCGTGCAGACCTCCGCAGTCTAATCCCAGGGCTCACCTGCAGACGATCGGCGTCGTCTTACTCAGATCTCCTAAATCTCTCTGGGATCAACCCGTAATGTCTGCCACACTTGCTGCCTGGCCTGTCTGTGATCAACAACTCCTGTGTGGCCAAGAGTCTTAGACCACAATACCCCACAATCTCACACACACACACACACACACACACACACACACACACACACACACACACACACACACACACCAAGAGTCTTAGACCATAATACCCCACAATCTCCCTACCACATGAACTCACCAAAGAGCCACAATACCAAAATAGATATTTAAACCAATTTAGTAGAACTTCATCTTCATAACCTACATTGAAGATATGAATGTGCCCTATTATGGGCTTTCATCTCAACTGAAACAAGTGGCAAAACATTCTCTAAAAGCACTCAAAAACAAACAGAGGTCCACACACACACACACACACACACACACACACACACACACACACACACACACACACACACACACACACACACACACTACTCCTCTCACCGCAAACCAACATTTGGTCCCAATTAGTCAATCTAATTATTAGCAGTTCTCAGGGCATGTTTGTGCTTTGAAGACTATTAGAAAGGAAGGCTTGATTTGAAGGGCGGTCTTCAAAGGCTATGGATACTTTAGTGGTGAGGCATCGAAAGAGGTGGAGAGAGAGGCAGCGAGAGAGGGAGCAAGACAGACAGAGAGAGAGATAGAGAGCGAGGGAGGGAGAGAAAAGAGAGAGAGAGGGAAGGAGATTGACTGGTAAAAACAGAGAAACAGAAGGTGAGATATTGAAATAGAGAGAAAGAAAGAACAATTATGTGAGTGAGAAAGTGTTTGTATGTGTGTGTGTGTGAGAGAGGGAGGGAGGGAGGGAGGGAGGTAGAATGAATGAATAGGAGAGAGAGAGAGAAGTGGCAGTCGTGCTGATGATAATCGTTACTGCAGTGCTTACAGCCTCTCTGTTTGCTCAGCTGAGTCCCCACTGGCGAGATGGAGGGGTTAAGCAATGCCACAGCGGGGACGTGAACCCACCATCTCTGTGGTCAGACACACACACACACACAACCTCTCCAATCCAGCAGCGGGGGCCGACGAGGCTCCCAGGGAGTCTGTGGTCTCACCGCAGAGAATTAACCACAAGTCCCACTACTGCTGTCAGCCAATCAAACGCCTGCGAGCGTGTTAATAAACTCTGGCTGCGCCTGTGATCCTGCTTGTTGAGCTTTCCTGTGCTAATCAAAGGGAATCTGCCGCCCCCACTGATTCTGCTGATTACAACTGGGCACACACACACACACACACACACTATATGCAAGTACAGAGACCTCAGACTCAACTCCTGCATAGGGTCACAGTGGATGGAGGTGTATAGAGCAATCGTACACCAAGCACAATACACACACACACACACAACACATAATCAGACACACACCGTGTCTGTCATCTCTTCTCCAAAAGTCTTGGATTGCAATGGTAAACTCATACCTCGCTGGCCACTGGCCAAAAGCCTCGTCTTTAGGGACACTCTTCCCCTGACCCTCACGTGAGAAACACAATATCATCACAATCAAGACAAGAACGAGGTTCCCCCCCGCAGAGGTCAGAGGTCAAAGGTGGTGGAGTCAAAAGTGATGGGGTTCAAATGTCAAAGGTCACCGGCGGGAGACTTACGGGGGCGTTGACGTCGATGATCATCTTGCCGCGCGTCTTGTTTCGCTCGCGGTGGTCGGCTCTCTTCTGCTTCTGCTGCAGGACGCGGTCGCGCGTGGTGCGGTACTCCAGCGCAAACTCGCTCACGATCTTGCTGAAGCGGTGCACGCTGATGTCCCGCACGCCGTACGACGGGTGGCCCAGGAACAGCAGGAACGCGTGGAACCTGAGAGAGGGAGAACCGCGGAACACCAGCACACGTTAGAGGTATTACAGAAGCAGTGGGAACCGTAACAGAGACAGTACAGAAATAGCATTATCTTTGCCAATTAGGCTACTGACGTTGAAGGTCAAGGTGACCTTTGACCCAAGGTTAACAGATTCTCTAAGGTTGGTTTTGGTTCTCGGTGGTCGGTTTGTTTGTTGTACACGGAAAACCCTTAGTGGTAGTTAAAATCCGGTATATCTAAGAAGCTGACGGGCTGATGGGAATATGTTCTATACTGAGTCCCATTCCAGATTCCAGATAGTCAAGATTTCTGTAAGATAGTATTTCAGAGATCTCTCCATACCCTTGACCTCCTCCAAGAAGATTAACATTCAGTGGTTTAAAGCCCTCATTCACCTCTTCCAAGAACCTTACTGCTACCTTAACAAATGAGAGGACAGCCTTCGCGTTATTAACTTCATGCTGAGCCAACTAAGGCTCTCTGCCATGAAGAATCACCTCCTGAAGTTTAAGAGTGCCGTCAGCATTTCTTCCGCACTTTGAAATTAAAGGTGCATTTATTATTGTGTCAACTGAGCAACGACCAATTGTATTTCCTACTGCATTCAATTGGTGCTGTCCTATGGCCCAGTTAATACATTGTGTATAATGAAATGCTTTGTCTTGTGAGTTTTTGCGGTCTTACGCAATGTCCTTAAGATTTACTGGTTCATGATTTGTGTGTGTATGTGTGTGTGTGTGTGTGTGTGAGTGTGAGTGTGAGTGTGTGTGTGTGCGTGC
This sequence comes from Sardina pilchardus, assembly GCF_963854185.1. Classification (NCBI taxonomy): domain Eukaryota; kingdom Metazoa; phylum Chordata; class Actinopteri; order Clupeiformes; family Clupeidae; genus Sardina; species Sardina pilchardus. The sequence goes on from NC_085017.1 coordinate 13,236,168, forward strand.
GTGCGTGTGTGCGTGCGTGCATGTGTGTGTGCGTGCGTGCGTGCGTGCATGTGTGTGTGTCGCGTGATGTCCT
>NC_085017.1:13241240-13251240 GCF_963854185.1 Sardina pilchardus
TGATCGCACTCAATCAACACCAGGCTGACTCAGTGGGAGCGGCACTACCACACACACACACACACACACACACACACACACACACAGAACAATGTGTGTGTGTGTGTGTGTGTGTGTGTGTGTGTGTGTGTGTGTGTGTCTGTCTGTCTGTCTGTGTGTGTCACAAAACCTCTCAGACTAATGTGTGCTTGTGTGTGTGTGTGTGTGTGTGTGTGTCTGTCTGTCTGTCTGTCTGTCTGTCTGTGCATTACAGTATCACACAAACTCACAGACACAACTCACAGTGTGTGTGTGTTGAGGTGGGTGGGTGATTGTTGTTTGTCACTGTACATGTATACATGTATGTACCGTGTCTGTCTTTAAAACTTCTATATTTGTGTATCGATTCATCAATTTACTTGAATGTGAATGTGTGTGTGTGTGTGTGTGTGTGTGTGTGTGTGTGTCTGTGTCTGTGTCTGTGTCTGTGTGTCTGTGTCTGGTCACGTGTACATATGGGAGTGGATAATTGTGGAACATACTTTTACAATCCTTACATGTCTTTAAGTAAAGCAACAGGGCATTTTATGATGGGGCGTGCTCAGTGTGTTTCTGAACTCGCGCAGAGAATGCCTTGGCCTAAAATAGTGAACATTTTGTATTTGGAAGAAGATGAGAAAAGAAGGAGTGGGGGAGAAGTAACTTCTTCGTGAGACCATTCATCTCTCAAGCCAAGTCTGGGCTATTTATTTTCTCCTCAAGTACACGTGTAGCAGCTAGACTCTTTTCCTCAAAAGCATTTCGAACCATTCCTTCTCCCAAAATAACACTCTCTCACATCAAACTTACATTGCGCACTGAAACATTTCTCGTAAAAGAAAGTAACTTGTTTTTGAATACAACATTTTAGGGGTTTTCCCTCCTGACCTTTGGCTAAGGCCTTTTGAGTTACTGGTTTGAGGCCGATTGTAAGCACAGGCTCATACCATGGGCATGGGGCAGTAGCCAAAACATCACCGTATGGTTAGCGGTCAGCCCAGCTTCTCGTCAGTGCACTGCTTTGGATAAAAGCATAATTCTAACTAGATGTACCACATAGCGGTACAAAATATGACCGTCGATCAGTCCAGCACATTCTCTCTGCAAAAAAACAATGATAAAAGCATAGGCTAAATAGCGTAATTTCCCGACTATTAGCCGCGGCTTATACATTGATTTTGCAAAATTTCTTCAGCTATGAGGTTAAAACAGGGGGCAGTTAAATATGGTGTTAATATGGTTTTGTTTCTTTTATCTTGCATAGAACACTGTCCTGTGGCTTATACACAATGCGGCTTATATGCAGGAAATGACTGTAGCACTCTGTTTACCTCAATGCCCTCCTTGTTCAGCGCGTACTCGTCGAAGTTGAGGATGGCCGTCTTGATGGTGCGCGGGGGAGGGAGGACCGTCAGGCCGATGTTGATGGCGTTGCTCCTCTTGGAGTCCAGCACGATGATCTCCTGCCGCTTGCCGTCCGCAGCCGTTTTCTGTGGGGGGGCAACGAGGTCAAAGGTTAAAATCACTGTAACCCTGAAAAGTCAAAGGTTAAGGGCCCTAGGACCCCTTACTAGGACCTGAGAGACAGAAATAAGAGTGAAAGTGAGGAAAACAACAACAAATACATATAGTAAATATTGTGGATATATATATATATTCAATATAAGAAGAGTTCAGATGCAAAACCCTCTAAACGTCACCTCCGTGGTGAATGAATGCATAAGCATTTCTTTACTTAAGTTTGACACTCGGGACCAAAAAAAGGCCATGTCATGTCAACCACCCTTATGCGTTCATCAAATAATATCGCTTCAAAGCCTGCTGAATACCATTCTCTTCCTGGTCTGAAATATCGAATTGTGGCCAAAAACCTATTAGGAGCCTGATAAAAATGCTCAGATGGATTTAGAGGGTTTTGCATCTGAAGTCTTAATATATAGACCATTTACAATGTGAAGGCAATCTACAGTACTGTATCAGTACAAATAGCAATTTAACAACGGATTCCATGAACACATCAGTTGAGAGTATGTGGGGAGATTTGTCTGCTGAGAACACACAGAAAACACACACAACTCTATGTGTGGCTGCAGCAGTGCAACTGAACGACAGCCTATGAGCGAGACCAGAACCTGTCCCCCATCTCCTGTAATTGGCCTTAATTCCTGCTGGGCTGAATTGGTGCACACACACACACACACACATACACACACACACACACACACACACACTAACAAACACAGACGGAGATCTTAGCAGCCGACCGCCACATCAAAGGGCCTCGTCACGCCTTGCTGAGCACAAAGCAGGTGCTGCTGGGATACCTGTCACCGTCAGCAACGCGCCTGCCCAGCTGGGAGCTATTAGTTGCCCGCGGTTACATTTGACAGCTGGTGGTGACATTTAGTGGCCGGCGACACACTAACATACATCAAAGTGGTATGGGACAAGGGACGTGTGTGTGTGTGTGTGTGTGTGGTACGGGACAAGGGACTTTTACATCCACTAACCTGCATGTTTTCATGCTGATGCCAAAGAGAGTGTAACACTGGATGCACTTTGTACATGCTGGCTACACTGTGTTGGCTGATGACTTTTTGTAGTTATTGTACAAATTCAACTAATACAGTTTAGTATACGGTAATGCAATTTCTTTAGCATTTCAGAACTTTGGGATACAGTACTTATTTCTAATCCGTTTTCTACTGTGTGTGTGTGTGTGTGTGTGTGTGTGCGTGTGTGTGTGTGTGTGTGTGTGTGTGTGTGTGCGTGCGTGTATGTGTGTCTATGTGTGCCTATGTGTGTGTGTGTGTGTGTGTGTGTGTGTGTGTGTGTGTGTGTGTGTGTGTGTTCATGTGGTTTCAGGTGCTGGCTGGCATGTTTAGAAAGTGCGGGAGTTCAAAGTGACAGGATAAGGACTATAAGCACTAGAGGACTCCTAGCTCAACCTGTGTGTGTGTGTGTGTGTGTGTGTGTGTGTGTGTGTGTGTGTGTGTGTCTGCCAAGCTCAAGCTGTACCTATTACAGGGCTTTGGCACCATTACAGGAATTCACCTCTATCCTTCTCTCTCTCTTTTCATCCCTCTCTTTCTCCCTCCCCTCCCCTCCCCTCTTCTTCTGTCTATTATTTTCGCCAGTAAAAACGAGTTTGTGTTACTTTCAAAGTCCCAACTGACCTACATCTGTACTCAATCTGCTTCCAATCGGGTGCCCTCTTCTGAATGGCTCCAGGATGAGGTGTGTGAGTGTGTGTGTGTGTGTGTTTATATGCGTGTGTAGGTACTGTAGGAGCCGAAACAGGTCAGCGTTGACCTTGGCTGACCTCTTGAATGCATTTGACCTCTGACCCTCCTGCTGTGCCCTCGGGGTCGGATGTAAAGGCATTACAGTAATTGTGCTGGGGACACATGGGAGCAGAGAGAGAGAGGCTCCTCTACACGAGCGCTAATTAAGGGCCACAAACAGCCAGCAGGTTTCACACAGGCACATCCAGGTGTGCTCCCTGAAGGACCCCAACAGGTCACACTTCAGTCTCACATTAACAGCTACAGTTCATCAGTCAAGTGAACACATGCAGTTCAATACAGTTCAACAGCATCCACGCCCCATTTGGAACAGTGGAAGGTTGAGGCTTTCTCTTCCTCTACACACACACACACACACACACACACACACACACACACACACACACACACACACACACACACACACACACACAAAGGACTATTTTGCGTAAAAGGCCCAGATCAAGTGGAGAGGTTGATGTGTACTTTGATACACAGCCTGCTGAACACCTCTGGCTCTCATTCCATTCCATGGATGATGTTACTGTCTGAGCATTCAGACTCATCATCCACAAATGTTCCCTCGCACTTCATCAGAAAAAGGCACGATAATCAAAAACAAATCTCAAAGATCAAATCAACTCAAATGCCTGATACATTTTATGCATGTCTGCGTGCAAGGAAATGTGTGTCTGTGTGTGTGTATGTGTGTGTGTGTGTTGATTTATCTAACTAACTTAACTAACTAAATAATGTGCTTCTGTTTTTCACCTTGTTGCCATTTAATTTAAATTTAATGACAGGTTTCTTATCTTGTCTTGTTATCTGTGCATGTGAATGTGTGTATATGTGTGTATGTACAGTATGTGTGTGTGTGTGTGCATGTGTGCGTGTACAGATTACAGAACCAAAAGCTCCTGTGCAGACGTACTGTACCTTGGTGACGGGGATCTCTTTGGACTTGCTCTCGAAGAGGTGCTCCAGCTTGGCCGTGTCCACCTTGACGGGCTCCAGCTTGGCCCAGAGCGAGCCCTGCAGTCGCCGGTAGCCCCGGTACTGCCAGTCGGGCCGCACCTCGCTCCAGAACAGCCGGATGGTCTTCTTCTTCTTCTGGAAGAGCGGCTGCTCGCCGCCGCCCTCCTGCTGGGGTGGAGGGGGTATGGGGGCCGAGGAGAGGCAGGGGGGCGGAGGGGGTATCCTCATGCCTGGCATCGGTGGCGGAGGGGGGCAGTTGCCGAAGAGCGGCGGGGGAGGGGGGAGGTTGAAGGGGCAGGGGGGAGGTGGGGGAGGGGGCAGGAGGTCGCTCGTGCTCATCAGGGAGCCGGCGTCCAGCAGGTCCTGGTCGTCCTCCTCGCCGAGGTCGGTGAAGTCGATGTCGCCGATGCGGAGGGCGCGGGGGCTGGCCAGCAGCTGGTCCCAGATGTAGTCCGACTCCTTCTTGGGGGGCTGCGGCGGAGGAGGCGGAGGTGCCGCCGGCTGCTTCTCGGGCGTCTCGGGCGACTCCAGGTGCGGCGAGGACAGCCCTTTCACCAGGTCGCCGAACTTCTCGGCGAACGCCCGCACGTTCGTGCTGCGCCTATCGCCGTCCGACTTGGGCTCGGCGCCTTCCTCTCCCGCCGGCTCGCCCTCCCCCTCGATGGCGGCGGCGACCGACGGCTCGCCCTCGCTCTCCTTCTCGTCCTGGCCCTTCTCCTTCTTCTCCTCGTCCTCTTCCTCCTCCTCCTCCTCCTCCTCCTCGGCCGGCTTCTTGGCCTGGGCGTACAGCATGTCCAGCATGAAGAGCTTGCTGTTGAGGATCTTGCTGCACTGCTCGTTCACATCCGCATCTTTCACTGACGGGGCCCATGGACCTGTGAGGGCAAAATCACAACAGCTAAATGCACTGTCTCTCATATGGGGGGAAAGTAAGACTAGTTCATCTACAGAGGAAAATGAAAACACCTTAATGCCAGAAAACAGACACTTCATTTTTTGACACTGTCAGACACTGTCAGAGTGTTTACTTTTAGTGAAAGTGATAAACAAGTCCACAGGATCAACCTGATATACAATTATAATCAGCATCACTTCAGTGCACTGACATGTTGTTGAGGTGTTTGTCAATGATGAGCAGTTTGCCATAGAGCAGCCGGCTCTGGATGACATGTGGCCATGTGCTGGCATGGATCTGCTTGAGCAAAACCACAACCGGGCCACACCTGGGCCACATCCACCCCAGTCCCGACTGCTGTACTAGAGCATCTAACTGAGCCTGATTTCAACCAAAATCTGAAGTTGGACTGGACTAAATTGAATTTAATTTAAGTTATGTTCACCAAATCGGTTTGCTAATGCAGCACAATGCCTGAGCTCCAAAGAGCAGGATCCAAAGCACATGAGTGGGTCAGCGCTAAGCTCCCCTACAGCACACAATAGCGCTGGTGCTCAGGACACTGTGCAGGCATGGCATGGCTCCGCGCTCGGGCCCTGGTCTGCATGTGAATGAGGCGTGTGAGGGAGCGAGTCTCTCACCAGTCTCGTTGTTGTTGCCAGCGAGTCGCTCCTCTCTCTCTAGGGTGCTGCTGGCAGACGAGATGCTGGAGGCCGAACAGTTGTCCTTCTCGTTCACCTCCTCATTCTGTCTCTCCTTGTCGCTCAGGATACCGCTATCCTCCGCCGCCTCTCCATTGGCCGTTTCCCGTTCGGGCTCCTCCTCTTCCTCCGCAGGCTCCTCCTCTTCCCGCTCTGGAGCCGGCTCCTCTGCCTCAGCTTCTACTTCCTCTTTGGCTGCTTCCTCTTCCTGTTCTGCCTCTTCCTCTTCCTCCTGATCCACGGCCTCCTCCTCCTCCTCAGGAGATTCGGTTTCCTTCTCCTCTGCTTCTGGTTCTAATTCAACTCCTGTGTCTGTTGGGGGGAGCGGGGGGGGGGGGGGGATACAGTCAAGTTAACATTGTGTTCAGACATATGAACAAACACTAATATCAAGTGTCCTGCAATAACATGGCTGTGGAATCTGTAAATTGTGACGGCAACTGCATACTATTAGTCTGTGTGGTCTGTGTTATGTACGTAGGCCCACTAAGGTCACAGTATATCCAGCCAACCAAGATCTCAGCTGTTCACACACCCACCCATTCAGACATGTAAACAATGCCTCTCTTGTGGTGGCCCCTACCTGGAGAAGCACAGGGCCGCAACCAAACATGTGCTGAAGTGTGAGAGAGAGAGAGTCCGGTTTCACTGTTTGTTTTCCTCTCTCCCTCCCTCCTTCCCTCTCTCACAATCTCTCTCAGTCTCACTGCAGCCTCTCTCCTGCCTGCTCTGCTCTCTTTCTCTGTCTTTCTCTCTATTCTCTCTATCTATCTATCTATCTATTCATCTATCCATCTATCCATCTACCTATCTTTCCCACTCTCTCGATCTCTTTTAGTATCTATCCTCACACTCTCCATCACTCACTCTCCACCACAATGTCTTTCTCCCTCCATCATTCTGCTTCTACTTCACTTCTTCTGTCTCTGCATCACTCAGTCTGTCTCCTTCTGGTTTTCTCTCTTCATCTCTGCCCCTCCCCTCTCTCCATCCCACCCTCTCTTTCTCTCTCTCCTCCTCTATCTCCATCCCTCTCCTCCTTCCTCCCTCCCTCCCTCCCTCCCTCTCTCTCCTCCTCTCTCTCTCTCCTCCCTCCCTCCCTCCCTCTCTCTCCTCCTCTCTCTCTCTACCTCTCTCCCTCATGTTGTGGTAGGGGTTCGGTGTTGATGTTCCGCTAAGCTAGCTGAAGGCTCCTCTGTAATGCCTCAGTCCCCCTCACTAGCATGCCCATCAACAATAAGGGAGAAAGCATGTGCTTGTGCTTGTTCCCGGGGGCCGGAAATGAGCAGGAAATGGTGTGTTACGTCCTTGTTTACGTCAACAGGCGTGCAGCACAGTGCCCCTGCTCACACACTCGCGACCTTACGACCCCTACACGCAACAACAACAACACGGCTCGTGTGCCCCGCGCGAGCTTTACATAAGGAACAGTATCGCCTACCACACTATCAGCCTCTTTAAACTTGACGTAAGAAAAATAATCACTGTTTTTTTGACCCATTACTTAATATCCTTGATTTTTTCTTCAAATGTACCTATACAGAACTCCATCTGTGTGTTTCCAGTCAGTGCTATTCACTGCATTCGTCTGTTTGGTACTTCAAGCTGAAAGAGTGCATTTAATTGAGAGGGTGCATGCAGGCTGGCAACAAGACCCTGCGTTTATGACTAATACGGCACACTCAACAGCAGCAACAAGCGTGTACTTGACATTTACCACTCAGAAAAGCCATGTCTGTTTCGTTTCATTAAAGCGCCTTAGTCCAATCCAACATTGGCTCAACACAGAAAGCATGTCAAAAGTCCATGTAATATTTTTCATACGCTGCATTTCATATTCTTTGATAATTCCAAAGCGTAACATTTGACTTATGTCCTATTCCTGGCCGCGTTCGTCCTGCAAGACGGTTCCAAATCCCTGCTCAGCAGTCCGACCAGACACAGCTGAACACATCCAGACAGTCATTACTGTACAGACATAAATTACAAACAACGTGTGCTTGATATATTTAGATCCAGCGCCTTTTAAACTGCTCCGATTGTTTATAATGTGTATCAAAAAGCAACTCTTCCCTGTAGAATACCATGTCATCTGAACGCATCTGCTGTGTGGACCATGTGATGGAATAAACCGCATCATCTGCACAGACAAGTCACGTGCTCTAGATCCACTCCAGACAAACAGAAACTCTTGAATGGTCTCAACCAGCTGGTACAGTAGATTTGCTAACTACCACAATTCCAGAACCAGGGAAAACAACCACCAAGAAATCATTACAGCAAGGATGATGCAAAACTAGCACTTTCATGTTGCGATCCTAAAAGGTTCTAGTTCTACTCTTTGTTCCCTCGTTCTGTTCTAGACTCTTGGCTCTATGGGGAAGATAACATTCTAACCCAGTCTACTGATTCCTGCCATGTTCTTCTGAATATTCCAGTCTGTCTGGTGCCAGAAGCCATATTAACAAATCTATTGGATGATCCTCCAGCACAACACAAGTGTGTGATGAACTCGGCATGCATCTGGCCGGCCCTTCTGTTATTTCAGGTACATGGAACATCTGTGTCAATTACATCTACTCTCAGCTGCACCAGTCCACTGCCAAGACATTTTCATGTCCCTCAAAGTGCACATACAGTCTGCTGAACCTGGCACTATCACTTCAGGTTAGCACATTAAGGGCAAGGATTAAGTCTAGTTCTAAAAGATATTCAATGAAAATCTCCTGTTTTTAGTCTAGGACTAGACTTAATCCATCCATAAAACTAGCAATATGCTACTAGCAAAACAGAAATCATTGACACAATGCTCAACAGATAGGCAATAAGAACTGAAAAGGTGTCATGCAAAATGCCACAGCCTAATATCAAGTGCTGTTTGTACTGCTCGTAACTGTGTTGTACATCTCTTGGGGAAACAGCCTGCATGTGATGGTGTGAGGTAGTGAGGAGCTCGTACCTGACTCAGAGGCGGGGTAGGGTGTGGTGGGCGTGTCCTGGTTGTCCTGGGAGGCGATGGAGGAAGGCGTGCCGCTGCGGGATGATTGACAGGAGTCGTCAGGGCTCAGGGACAGGCTGAGTCCACGTGGAGCTGAACGCACACGATCCCGCTCGTACTCCTCCGCAGCGAGACGCTCCACCGTCTTATACCTAGAGAGAGAGGGAGGGAGTGACAGAAGTAGAGAGAGAGAGAGAGGGATGAAGGGGAATGGGGAGGGAGAGAGGGCGACAGAAGTGAAAAAAAAAGTCAAATGACAACTGTTCTGAAAAGCTGTTTTGAGGCTTGCACGTGTTTTCCAGGAAAGATACACAGCAAAATGAGAGAACAAGCATCTGATATAAAAGGAAAATAATGAAACATCAGAGAGACAAACAGACAAATACACACACACACACACACAAATACACACACACACAAGACCCCTCTCTCTGTCCCCTTGTCACAACAAACACCAGCGGAACGAAACAAGGGTTCCGGTACCTCGGTTACTGCTCCCGCTTCTCTCCTGTTCTGTGCTGCTCTCCAACAGAAGCTTGTCCTGCCACAGCCTCTCTCCCCCTCTCTCTCTCTCCTTTCTCTCTCTCTCCCTCTCTCTCTCTCTCTCCCTCTCTCTCTCTCTCTCTCTCTCTCTCTCCCCTCTCTCTCTCTCTCCTCTCTCTCTCTCTCTCTCCACAGTCTACTGCACACCATTACATCTCCCAGCACTTCTCATTCCTCTTCCCTCACTCTTTCTTTTCTTTTATTTCTTTTTTCTACTTTTTTTCCAACGTAGATTGATCCTCTTTCGTTTTTCTCAGGAGAAATCCAAAAAGCATGCCGTCCGTCTCTCTCCCTCTCCCTCTCTCTCTTAAGTGTTATCATCACTAGACAAAATATGCAACAGGGAAGAGAGGAGCAATATGAAAAAAATAAAGAGAGAGAGAGAGAGAGAGAGAGAGAGAGAGAGAGAGAGAGAGAGAGAGAGAGAGAGAGAGAGAGAGAAAGTCCCGCTCGGCTTTCCAGAGGTAAATCAGTGTAAACCTGTTCAAGATGTGCTGTCGTCCAAGCTAGCAGCCGGAGCCTTAACCTGAACCTGAGCCACGGAGAGAGAAGGAGCTGCCGCCAGCTAGCCATAGACCCAGTGACT
>NC_085017.1:13261240-13263740 GCF_963854185.1 Sardina pilchardus
AGACATCATCAAAACTGAGAACGACAACTTGACATACATCACCATGGAATGTTAGGATAGAACTGCAGACAATAAACCAATGACAAGATCCTGACAGAGACATCCAGAGATCTCTCCTGCGACTGCACATTGATGATTTAAAACAAACCTATGAAAACCTACTGTGGACACAAGTGTGTGTATGTGTGTGTGTGTGTGTGTGTGTGTGTGTGTGTGTGTGTGTGTGTCTTTTTGTCTGTGTGTGTGTTGATGGCCTGACAAAAACACTGTAGCTTGATTTAAAGTGAACCATCAAAAACCTACAGTGGATGCTGTGTGTGTATGAGTGTGTGTGTGTGTGTGTGTGTGTGTTGATGGCCTGGCCAAAACACTGTAGATTGATTTAATATGAGCTATCAAAAATGTACTGTGGACGCTTTGTGTGTGTGTGTGTGTGTGTGTGTGCATGTGTGTGTGTGTAGGTGTGTGTATGTGTTGATGGCCTGGCGAGAATGTGAAGCATGCCTTTACACATGTTCAGGGGTGCGCAGGCCGAGGGTTCAGCGTTGGGGCTAACATGTTGACAGTCAAACAGGAACCAGATGAGGAGGCCGCGGCGTTTTTTCTCTGTCTTTTTCCATCGAACACTTTTAACGGCATTCCTTTAACAAGGGATGGTGGACGTTAACGTAAGCATGTGAGAGGGATACAATATTTATGAAAGCGATATGGCAGGCGGGTGTTTCTCATGTTAAAGTGCACGTGTGGGGCTAGGTGAACATGTGTGTGTCCATATGTGTGTGTGTCCGTGTGTGTGTGTGTGTGTGTGTGTGTGTGTGTGTGTGTGTGTGTGTGTGTGTGTGTGTGTGTGTGTCCGTGATTAATGTCTGCACAAATGGGCGAATCCATGGAGATAAAACAGATAAAGTGTAGTACTTCACACCACCCAGAGAGAAGATGGACCACATCTACAGTGTACTGTAGGTCTAACCTTCAATGTCTCACATCCTTTTCTCTCTCTCTCGCTCTCGCTCTCTCTCTTGCTCTCAGCCACACAAACACAATTTTAGACACACACACACATACACACACTCACCCTTCTTCTCTCTTACAGTAACACAGCAGCTGCAATGTGCCAGTGTATAGCCTAACAGTTGTATACCCGTTGCTTTAAACACCACCACTGTCACTACCTCTGGCCTGTAATCCAACTTCATGACTTCCACGGTACACTTGTTGGAAGCCTGAGCAGATAAGAAGGGCACTCAGCTCTCTCTCTCTTTCTCTGTCTCTCTCTTGTTCCATCTCTCTCTCTCTCTCTCTCTCTCTCTCTCAAAGACACACACACACACACACACAATCACCAGCATCACCAAGAATACACAATATATCTCGAGCGCATGCTATTAGCATTAGCAGAAGCTTAGCTCCAGCTGTGTGTGTGTGTGTGTGTGTGTGTGTGTGTTTGTGTGTGAAAGAGAGAGAGAGAGTGTGTGTGATAGAGAGAGAGAGTGTGTGTGTGTGAGAAAGAGAGAGAGAGAGAGAGAGTGTGTGAGTGTGAGTGTGTGTGAGAAAGAGAGAGAGAGAGAGAGAGAGTACAGTATGTACCACCACACTACACCACTATACTTACATGGGCCAAGGATCAAAGTCTGCCTCACACAGACCCTGGTCCCCATAGGAGCCAAGAGCTCTGAGAGGAGCAGGTAGCCAGGTGCCCAGGAGGGGGGGGGGGGGGTGTAAGGGAGGAACGAGGGAAATGGAAGGAGGGGAGGAAGGAAAGAAGAGAGGCCAGGGGGGGGTGTAAGGGAGGAACGAGGGAAATGGAAGGAGGGGAGGAGGGAAAGAAGAGAGGCCAGGAGGGGGGGGGGGGGGGGGGTCATTGTAGTAGATGTGTGTGTAAGGTGGTGGTAACGTTAAAGAGCAGAGGGATGGAGGGATGGATAGAGGGATGGAGGAAAAGGAAAGGAATGAAAGGGGAGGGACCAGAAAGGGTGAGATCATAGCAGATCATAGTGTGTTAGATGGTGGGATGTTTAAAAGTAGATAGATAGATGGATGGATGGATAGAGAGGGGGAGAAACAGAGAGATAACACAGGTCAACGACGGGGAACAGGAATGTGATTGTTAACACTGGAGGGTGTGGGGGTGTCTAGTGGGTGAGAGGGTGTGTCATACAGGGCCATGATCAGACCTGAGTCAGTGAATATCATCTGCATTTAGAATGAATGATTGAAGAATTCCTCATTCTGCTTCACAGAATGTCTCCACGCGTTACCTTTGCCCTTTCCAGTTCAAATAGAGAACATAACGACCAACACAACACAGGTCTGATTTAGTCTCCACTGAGTTTGAAACGTTTTACCTGAAATCATCTCTTAGAGATCACCAGAAACTCAACTCCTTCTGAAAGTGAACTCACCAAACAGTTTGTGGCTGTGTGTGTCAACACCATCATCACGTGTTAATGCTTTGGTGATAAACACACAATTTGCTTGTATGTCCACACACAACAAAACT
>NC_085017.1:13268740-13278740 GCF_963854185.1 Sardina pilchardus
TGTGTGATTATTTCTGTGTCAGTGTGCGTGTTTATGGTAAACATGTCTATGTGTCTGTGCATGTATGTATGTGTGTGTGTGTGAGTGTGTGTCTATGTGTGTCTGTGTTAAATGTGGTCATTATTGAATGTGTGTGTGTGTGTGTGTGTGTGTGTGTGTGAGTTTGTGTGTGTGTGTGCGTGCGGAGAGGGAACAACCTCTAAGTTCTGCACAGCCGATTCCAACCTGGAGAGCAAATGCAAAACAATACAAAGCGCCGAGTGTTGTGTCTATTGTCTGACATCTCGCAGCTCAACCCTTATTTGGTCGGCAGAAATATTTTTTTCTACCTCAGATAGACATGATAAGATTTGTTTGGACATCACCAATCCAATAGGTCTCTTGAGGAGAGGATGCTGTTTTTTGTCAAACACACACACACACACACACACACACACACACACACACACACACACACACACACACCGCTCATATGGCATGTCAGTGAGAAACGGCCCAAGGCCCATGCTTGTAGATAAGAAAAGCATGTTGGCACTGTAAAGAGTGTCGGAGAGCTAAAGCTGGCACATTCTTGAAACAGTGTGTGTGTGTGTGTGTGTGTGCGCACATCTGTGTGTGTGTGTAAGTGGGGGGGGCATCTTACCTTGGAGCCGATCAGCGTGTATAGCCACTGGACTGTCTCCGTGTGCCCTATGACCCCGTTCATCCCATCCACGTACAGCATGATCTGACCCAAAGCTGCAAGTGGAAGCACAATGGTTAAAGGTTAAAGGTTAGAGGTCAAAGGTTAACATCACTTTAGGGATTTGGATGATACAACACAGTGCTAAACTACTATGCAAGTATCTGTGTTGTTGTTGTTGTTTTGGTATATTGATTTGTGTGCTTTACAGTCATGTGGTGTCATGTCTGAAACAGCGCTGCAATTTGTGAACCGACAGTAATGTGGACAAATCAAAATGAGGGCTGTTACTGTAAAACACATAAAAAAAATAAAAAAAATTAAAAACTAACCCACAGATGGCGCCATTTCACTTTACTCAGCAGCATGGCTGTAGCCAACGGTTAGTGATGTATTATACTCCCACTATAAATCCTCCACCACACCTATCCACCCACCCGCCCCACCACACACACACACACACACACACACACACACACACACACACACACACAATAACTCACACAGACATGAACGTCTCCGTACACTCAGTGAGTGTGTTCTGGCTGAGTGGACTGACAAGCTGACCGGTTCTCACAGAAGCCCTCGCTAACAGGCCATCAGGGACTATCAACTTACATTCACTCACTGAAGCTAAATCAATCAACCTGAAATAGCCTCCCTCAATCTAAATACAGCCTTCAAAAAGCACAAACTCTCATAGTAAAACTCTATCATCATCAATGTATTTGATACAACTATTATAAACAGTGCTCTGTGTAGATGACGTGACAAAACTGCATGTTCACAGATCCTCCAAGATCACAGAAATCTGACATATGGCCAAAAAAATGGCTATTTGGTGCCAAGACTTTATGCTGACGTCGAGCACAATAGAAGTGGGGTTGTGAGTGAGTGGAAGTGGTCATTACACTGCAGCATCCAGTTTGCTAGAGACTAAGAAGTCAGAGAGAGAGCTCAGGATAAGGGTACTCAAAGCATAGAGACAGAGCTCACAAAGAGCTATTGCTACCGCTAATGGAGAGCTATTGCTACCGCTAATGGCCCTGCGGCAGACGATAGTGTCAAGTTTCGGGCACTCTCAAAGCCTCTCAATATTTAATGATCACTCATCCTTTTGTCTACGCTGCCCGCCCTTCAGCATACCCTACCGAACCAACCTAACCTTCACACACACATGCACACGAACGCACACATACAGTACACAAACACACACACATGCACAGAGACGGAGGTAGTATGTTAAAGGAGAATGAGTACTTTTGGGTATATCTTTATATCTATACAAGCTTGCTGATTGATTTTGTCATTTAGATCCGCAAGTCATGGCTTTGATGCAGGCTTGTAGAACATAAGGGAAAGGTGTGTGTGTGTGTGTGTGTGTGTGTGTGTATGTGTGTGTGTGTGAGTGTGTGTGTGTGTGTGTGTGTGTGTGTGTGTGTGTGTGTGTGTGTGCGTCTCGTAATGACAGTAAAGTGTGAGTTCGAGGACGCCTTGCACACCAGCAGAATCTATTGCCTCAGTCAGTGTGTGTGTGAGAGAGAGAATGTGTGTATGTGTGTGTGAGTGTGCCTCGTAAAAACAGTAAAATGTGAGTTCGATGATGCCTTGCACACTGGCAGAATCTATTGCCTCAGTCTGTGTGTGTGTGAGAGAGAATGTGTGCATGTGTGTGTGTGTGTGTGTGTGTGTGTGTGTGTGTGTGTGTGTGTGTGTGTGTGTGTGTGTGTGTGTGTGTGCCTTGTAACAACAGTAAAGTGTGCGTTCGAGGACACTTTGCACACCAGCAGAATCTATTGCCTCAGTCTATATGTGTGTGTGAGAGAGAATATGTACGCATGTGTGTGTGTGTGTGTGTATTGTCTCAGTCTAACAATGCTAGGTAGGCTCAGGGGACCACTAGACCCCCTGCTCCCCTCCATCCCCACCAGCCCCAGAACTCCCTGGAAGGGTGTGTGTGTGTATGCATGTGTGTGTGTGTGTGTGTATGTGTGTGTGTGTGTGTACGGCCAGCTGTGCTCGTGTTCCACACTTAACACTCCGCTGGATTACTAGCAGGAGCTCAGAGGGCCAACTCGCCGCATACCCACATGTGCTCACGATCGCTCCCTCGTTTCTTTCTCTCCCTTCCTCCCACCTTTCAATCTTTCTTTCTTTCTTTCTTTCTTTCTTTCTATCTTTCTTTTTCTCGACCATACTCTCATAACAAATGTCGGTGGCACTGCACCACGCAGTCCGATCGACGGTCATCCACGTCCTGTGCGTCTCGCACGCTTAAGGCACGCCGCTGTCGTGAAAACAAACGGCGCATAATCATTTCCACATGTCGGGGCTCGACAAGTGACACAAACGATCGGAATTTCTGACCCGATATATATTTAAACTCCGAAAGTGGAAATTTTACCCAAAAGGAACATGGGAGTCCCTGCAGGACCTATGCAAACTCATGAGGGGCCATGGGTTACGGCTGTGGCTGTGGACGAAGGAGGGAAAACCTATGAGATCAGACCCCGCAAATTACACTTCAGAGACGTGTGGCCTTTCACAAGAGTAATTAATAGCCAATCGCCAGACCTGCTAATAATGAACACACAGCAAGTGTAATTGCATTTAGCCAGGGTCCATTAGGACTGCTGACTGTTTGGATAATATTATAACACATAAACACAGATGGAGGCTAGTTTAGAAAGTGCTGAATAACCTACAGAATGGGGGCCCTCGAAGCGTGTATGGTTTCTCTTTCTATTTGTATCTCTCTCTGTTTTAGCGTGTGTGTGCGTGTGTGTGTGTGTGTGTGTGTGTGTGTGTGTGTGTGTGTGTGTGTGTGTGTGTGTGTGTGTGTACATATGCTGTGCAGTGATATATCTGTGAGCTGCTGTTCCATCTGCACCTTAACATTTACTAACATGTGTGTGACTGACCGTGTGTGTGTGTGTGTGCCTGCACAGGCATTTCAAAAGAATGACATTAAATTTACAGCTGTTCATTTAACAGTGTTTTTCCCACCTGTAAGACAGAGGTGCTGTGAATGTCTGAATGTGTAGAGCTTCACCTAGCCTATTTAACAATGCCATGACCTAATGGGACATCTATGTCTGAAATCTGAAACTGCTCTTTATCATGAGTGCAGTCCCAGGTAGGTTGAGCTCAGTTAATTCTTTCCTCTTGTTTCCTGATCTTCATCTCAACTCTCAGCTGTCCGCTTCTCCGTGCCACTCACTGTCTGCATGTATGAGGCAGACAGACCCAAAATCAACATGCCTAGGTTAAGCACAACCCTACGTTTGACAGCGACATCCTTCGATGCTAGGGTCAATGTCTTCAAAAGTAGCCTGCGTCACTATAAATATTCCATATTGATGCTGTCGGAATGGGATGTGTTGACATCACAGAAATGATAGTGAAGTGTTGGGCACGCATTTTATTCCCAACATGCTAACCAATCACGGTTAAGAAGAGAGTACATCTAGGAAGTCAAGATGCCACATCTCTCTCTCTTTCTTTGTGTGTGTGTGTGTGTGTGTGTGTGTGTGTGTGTGTGGTGCACTGGTGCAGTGGTGTGAGTGCAGTGGACAGGTGGAGCCCCCACCTCTCAGGATGTAGTTCTGGTAGTTCTGGTCCGCCTCCGCCCCCACCTTAATGAGGCACGTCAGACCCTCCGCCATCACAAACTCATGCACCAGGTCTTTGTCATCCTGTGGAATACACACACACACACACACACACACACACACACACACGCACACACACACACACACACACACACACACACACACACACACACACAATCATAATACACACACACAAAGACAAACACACACAGAAGCACAAGCATAAGCATAAGCATGTGCACGCGCATGCACACACACACACACACACACACAGACACACACAGACACACAGACACACAGACACACACACACACACACACACAAAGAAAGAGAGAGAAAGATATCTCCGTCAGAGCAAGATTAATTTCATAATATAATCTGCTACTGTTTTTGGCAGGCAAAACATTATTTATGTGGGAAGATTCCTGTGAAAGTACTTGTGATAATACATTAAGACAGGAAAGAGAAATGTACAACTCCATCTTTTTGATAAATGGACGCTGTTCTGAGAAGGCAAAGATTAACTTGTGATGCAATGCAACGCAACAAACAGACAGACTTTGTTTTTGTGTGTTGTTGTGTGTTGTTGTGTGGGCCCTACAATACCACCAGAAGGGGGCAGTAGTTCGCCTGCCCTGTTGGATTGCATGAGGCATGGCATTTGTGACAGCAATTAGCCACAAGGAAGCTGCACACGCAAAGAATCATGTGTAGAGTTACAGGACATAGACTTTCTGATTGTGCTTTTGTGCTGATCAATGACTGCACCACTCTATCATGTTAGGGAAGAGGCAAAGGGGTCGCAACTTTATTGTTACTCAGATGACATCTATGGCTAAAAATAAACAGGCTCTCTCTTCACTTCACTTCACTTCACAGCTTGAAACTCATCCACTGTCCCAGGGAGCTCTTTTCCCACGAGGAGCAGTTTGATCAGGTTGATATATAAGGGACTATTCACCTGTTAGACAGGCAATTTAACATACACCTGGCTGACAACAGATTACACAGTCATGTGGCATGTCTACTTTATGCACTATGTAAATAAGAAAGATGGAATACTGTCAAGACTTTGCATCTATGTAATAAAAATTATAGCTTCCCTAAAATGTAGAGAAGCTGTGAAAAGGTTGAAGGTTATTGTAACATTGTAACATTGTAAGAAAGATAAGAGGAAGTCTGCTTGAATTACTGAATTACTGGTTGATTGAACGAGTCTGAGCTGAGAAAAAAGTGCAGCTTTGGTTATTGTTCTCACTCTCTCGCTCCCTTATCTCTTCCTCTCTCTTTCTCTCACTCCCTTTGTTTCTCTTCATCTGTCTGTCTCTCTCTCTCGCTCTGTCTCTCTCTGTCTCATAGGCCACGTGGAGCTGCCTGTCGTCACGGAAACACACAGCTGCCACGGTGACCAGCTCTGGCAGGAGAAGAGCCTGGCCTGCTGTTAGAATTCCTACCACACTACTGAGGCTAACAACCTAGGACACCAGTCCACTACTGAGGCTAACAACCTAGGACACCACTACACTACTGAGGCTAACAACCTAGGACACCACTACACTACTGAGGCTAACAACCTAGGACACTACTACACTACTGAGATTAACAACCTAGGACACCACTACACTACTGAGGCTAAAACCTAGGACACCAGTCCACTACTGAGGCTAACAACCTAGGACACTACTACACTACTGAGGCTAACAACCTAGGACACCAGTCCACTACTGAGGCTAACAACCTAGGACACCACTACACTACTGAGGCTAACAACCTGGCTAACTGCTACTCCTGCTACTCCTACTACTGTTACTCCTACCACCACTACATCTGTCACAACCCGGGACACCACTACACTACTGAGACTAACAATTAATCTTGAATTATCTTGAATCTTGAATTTCCCCTTGGGGATCAATCTACCCTGCTGAAAAAAACAGCCTGACCAGCTAAAGGTGGTTTGCTGGTTGACCAGCTTGTTAACCAGCTTGTTTGACCACCCTTTGATGGTTAACCAGCTAGACCAGCAAAACTCTCGCGAAAACACACCTTCAGCTGGTTTACCCAGCTTATGATGGTAATTCAGCTGATTTTGATTGTCGTACCACCTTAAGCTGGTCATTTTAGTTGGTGTTGCTGGTCTACATTGCTGGTTTTTACTGGCCACGCCAGCTTATGTTGGTCATTCTAGAAAACCAGCTTGACCATCTTTGTCAAGCTCGACAGGCTGGTCACCAGCATGACCATCTTAAACCAGCTGTATCCCAAACGACAGGCTGGTCACACCAGCACGACCAGCTTCCTCAGATGGTCACGCCAGCATGTCTAGCTGGTGGCCTAACCAGCTACACCAGCAAGACCAGTAATAAGAACTGTGTTTTGGGCAAAGACCAGCTAAAACCAGCTAAAACTAGCTACCAGCCTAAGCTGGTTTCTTGCTGTTTTTTTCAGCAGGGTATCTATCTATCTATCTATCTATCTATCTATCTAATTATGCTACTACTACTACCACTAGGCTACTAGTAGGCCTTTGTACCACCACCGCAACTGTCACAGCCTAGGATAACAATACACTACGAGGCTGCTATACTACTACTAACCCTAGCACTGTTAATCCAACTGTTACAATGATTGTTATGACATATTGTCAGAAGGATAATCATCACTAAAGCTTCTCGCAAAGGGCAAATCGGGACAAAATCGGGACAAAAATCATGCAGTGTGGGGTGCATGGGCTTAACAAGTAGTGCTACTGCTACAAGTAGGCTACTACTACTGAGAATAGTATTGCTATTACAACAGTAGTAGTAATAAGGAGTAAACATTAAAAGTAAAACTTTATTTTACCTGAAATATCTGTTTGAGGGAAAACAGTGCCCTCCTCAAGTCACGTCCATTGGAGTTGTACAGCTTCTCTGCAGATAGAGACAGAGATAAAGAGAGAGAGAGAGAGAGAGAGAGAGAGAGAGAGAGAGAGAGAGAGAAAGAAAGAGAATTGGTTAGTTAAAAGGGTCAACTGCATATCCCTTCCACCACTATCACTCTTTCCCCCTCATCCCTTTTTCCTAGAGACAGCATCACCCAGCAGCAGCGGCAGCGCTGCGCATGACGTCTACACTAATAGAGAACCACGCGGCACACTGTCGCCCAGGCAACGCACAAACACACAGACACCTGACATTTCAGGGGCCTTCTAACGGCCGTCTCTGGAGCTTATCGCATGCTACTTCTGTTCTGGCACTTGGGAGGAAGCAATTGGATTTGATTGATGGAGAGGTCGTCCAATCACTTTATGAGAGTGGGCCAAGGACAGCCAACTGGAGAGGCAAGACGAGAGTGACCACTTGACCTGTCCCAACCTATCAAGAGTCAATCCATCACTCTTATCAAACTAAACCCAGTCTGGCAAGCACTGATATTTCACACCATTTCACTCTCCCCGACTAACACCCACACGCACGCACTCATGCAAGCACACACACAAACACACACGCGCACACACTCACACTCACACAAACACTCCATCACAACATATGGCGACAAACACATCCAAAACACATTCACATTTTTCCTTTCTAGTGCCCTCTCACATACACGTGTGGTAGAACTGAATAGAAAAAAAATATTTACACACACACATACACACACACACACACACACACACACACACACATGACAACACAACACAAGACAACCCCACTCACCCATCCACTCACAGTACACACACCCACAGCAGACATGAAAACACACGACAGA
Source organism: Sardina pilchardus (assembly GCF_963854185.1). Taxonomy (NCBI): domain Eukaryota; kingdom Metazoa; phylum Chordata; class Actinopteri; order Clupeiformes; family Clupeidae; genus Sardina; species Sardina pilchardus. The sequence continues at coordinate 13,276,787 of NC_085017.1, forward strand.
AGCGTGCTGAGGTTTTGTTCCCCAGAGGACAGAGGGCAGTGGAGACACTCTCCCTTTCTCTTCTTTTCTCTGTCCCTTTCTCTCTCTCTCTCTCTCTCTCTCTCTCTCTCTCTCTCTCTCTCTCTATCTGTCTCTCTCTCTCTCTCCCTCTCTCTCTCTCCCTCTCCCCAAATGACGGAGAGCACAGCCCACCCAGTGGCCTCAATACCCCACTGCTGTCTCACTGCCAGCAGCTCATTAACATTCCATAACAGCACTAATCACTTGGTGTGTGCGTGTGTGTGTGTGTGTGTGTGTGTGTGTGTGTGTGTGTGTGTGTATGTGTGTGTGTGTGTGTGTGTGTGTGTGTGTGTGTGTGTGTGTGTGTGTGTGTGTGTGTGTGTGTGTGCATGTGTGCGTGCATGTGTGCATATGTGTGCATGCATTTCTGTGTGTGTGTGTGTGTGTGTGTGTGTGTGTGTGTGTGTGTGTGCGTGCGTGCGTGTGTGCATAATATGTGTGCATGCATTTCTGTGTGTGTGTATATCATAGTGGATTTATATACAGCATGGCATGCTTTGACAACCTGCCTATAACTGTGTCTGTACACCGTGAGTGCCAGGGTCTGCCCATGTATTTCCTGTAATATATTTGGAGAGTGCTTCGGTGACAGATAGAGAAAGTGCCTATAGGTTTATGAGGTCAACCATTGCAGTTGTACACAACAGGGATCAATATAGGCCTTGTTCTCCAAAGACATTTTACTCTCTTGTACCAACAAAGTAGTCTGGTTTTCACCATACTAAGCTCAATCTTTTAAGATTGAACATTAGTCTGAGGAGGCTGCGCTTTGTTTCTACTGCGCTTGAGTTTCCTTATCGTCACGCCACCGGCCAATTAGCATGGCAGGACTAGAGTATGGCCTTTGCTGATTGGAGCCAAAGGTTCTGGCAGTAAACAGAGGTTATGTCATGTAAGCTTGCCTGGCTCCGCCTGCTGTCTGTCTGGATGTCAGTGGTCAGGGGCCAACACCAGAGCGGTAGATAAAACAGAGTGGCGACACTCCCATAGACCTCCATAGGAAAAAATGGCAGCGCTTTTTCCAAGCTATTTCCTCATTATGGGACTTTTGGAACTATTTACAGCCAATCTCTTGGTCTGTAGTCAATGAGTTAATTGATTACACCTTCCAGCATCCAGAAGTACATCCCACCCTCCTGCGATTCAGCCATTCAGCGCAGGTTTTTTGGAACTTTTGATCGTGTGGCGGCAACATCAAAGAGTGTCGCAACTCTCTCTTTCTATGGCTCTGGTCAACACCATCTCCCCCACCACCAGCACCCAGATCACTGCCCTCTATGGGCACATTGCATTCAGCCTATGTCATGGAAATGCTGCCGTGCCACAGCAAGGACAGTCAAGCTCTAAACACACACACACACCACACACGTCACTCACACACTCACATTCTCACACAAATATTAATACACACACACACACACACACACACACACACACACACACACACACACACACACACACACACACACACACACACACACACACACACACACACACACACACACACACACACACAAACAGAAACACACACAAACACACACAGAAACACACACACACACACACACACACACACACACACACACACACATACACACACAGACAAACACCAATAAATCACAGCCTACACAGATACAAAAGAATCCTCTTCTTATGTGAAGTTTTTTTTATAAGGACATATTATGCAAAAAACACACAAAAACTGTATTCATCAGAGCACATTCCACGCTAGCTTAGCGGGCTTTTCTGTTTTCCCGAGCGACGGCCGTGAGACCGTGAGTTTGAGGAGAACATGCCGGGAAAGGAGCCGGGAGATGGAGGATCGGAATTGTCGTGGAAGTTGGAGTGCAACAAACTTAACCATGTGCGAGATTCCGAGACCACATACTCTTCAAAG
>NC_085017.1:13286240-13288740 GCF_963854185.1 Sardina pilchardus
TCTTCTCTGACCTGCCCTCCCAAAAACAGCAGGACCTGGAGGCCACAGGCCTGGGCCTGCTGGGATGTGTGTGTGTGTGTGTGTGTGTGTGTGTGTGTGTGTGTGTGGTGGCTGGGGGAAATCCTCCTGAGCCAGGGAGGGGAGGTGGGCGCCTGGGGACGAAGGCGAGGGAGGTGAGGGTGGAGTGAAGTGGGGTTGGGTGGGTAGCCAGGGGGTAGATCTGTGTCTGTAAAACAGCTGGTCAGGCTGGGGGGGTCGAGGGGTGGGGGGGGTGGCGCTGGCGAGGCGGGCTACTTTGTCTCTGGAGCAGATCTCCATGGGTCTGTGCTTACTCATGCTTTTTGGGATTAACCTGAACCCCCCCATAGCCCCCCCCCCCCCCACACACACACACACACACACACACACACACACACAATACTTAACTCACCCAACTGCTCCCCCCCCCCCCCACACACACACACACCCCAACCCCAACCCCTGCCATCATCTCATAGTCCCCTCTTGGCTCCTCCAGAATAAGCATCTGCAGCAGATCTAAAATTACAGCATGAACCCGCGCTGGCTGGGAGCAGAGCAGAGCAGGGAGCAGCTGACGTGACGCTCCGCCAGTCCACTCCAGTGCAGTGCAGGAGCTCTCTCTCCTGTGGCAGCGTGGGGTGGCGGCGGTGGTGGTGGTGGTGGCGGGGCGGCTACTTTATCCCTGATGCTAAAAATAGAAGTGGGATTCGGATACGAGAGTTCAGATGTACAGTACATCTGCACCGGTGCTGGCCGGGGGTGTGGGTTTGGGACCTTCCCCTGCCCAGAGTGTGTGTGCGTGTGTTTGTATAATGTGTGTGTGCTTGTTAACGTGTGTGTGTGTGTGTGTGTGTGTGTGTGTGTGTGTGTGCTTGTTAACGTGTGTGTGTGTGTGTGTGTGTGTGTATGTATGTGTGTGTGTGTGTAAAAAGAGTGCCTGAGCTTGCATGTGTGTGTGCAATGAATTTGTGGGTATGTGTGTGTCAGAGTGTGTATGTGTGTGTGTGTGTGTGTGTGTGTGTGTGTGTGTGTGTATGTGTGTGTGTGTGTGTGTGTGTGTATCTGTGTATGGTGTGTAAGTACAGTTTGTGGGTTTATGTGTGTGGTTGAGTGAGTGAGTGTCTCTGCATGTGTGCACGAGTATCAGTTCAACTAAGATCTATAACAGCTGTGGAAAAGGTCAACCTTTTCTCTTTTTTATAGAAACCAAAGTGATGTTGAGCAAAGCATTAAAAAAGCCAGGAGCAGCACTTAGTCGAACATGACAAAAAGTACGAGCAGGGCGTCCATGCTAGAGGAGGGCTGGACAGAACTTGACCTTCTGGACCAGATCTGGACCTTAGTCCTAATCCCCCCCTGATCATAGCCAGGCCCGATGCAGAATCTGGGGAAGCACCATATATGTTAAAAATGTGTTGTGCTTTACCCCTCTAACAGGGAGTCACACCAGGCGCATAACTGAAGTGTTCTTGTTGGCGACGTGTGAAAACAGTTTAAGTGGACTGTTCTTTTCGAGCGTACGTGCTGCTATCTCGTTGGTGTAGCCACTTCTGTTGATTAGAGTGGGAGTTATGTGCTGCAGCAAACGCGTCGCTAACGGAATGCTTCAGTTACGTGCGCAGTGTTAGCCCCCCCCCCCCCCCCAGGGCTTACTATAGCCCACCTCCAGCTGCACAGAGAATGATGATGAAAGCGGAAGTCAAAATGATTTAATGAAAGAGCAAACGTAAGCAACATCAACGCAAAAAAAATAATATTTTGAACCCCAGCCAAGCTGAAGAAGCGTTTCCAAGACAACAGACTCTAATGGGTCAGAGTAGGAGTTCTACTGCCCTAGTTTACCCGTCAGTGCTGGAGTTCTACTGCCCTACTTTACCCCTCTCGCTGGGGTGCGAGCCAACTCTGCGGCGAGGTTAATTGTGTTTGGGAATCAGATTTTATGTCCAGTGAATCTCTCCAGGGCTTCTTCTTCCTCTACTCGTTTGGAGGAAGGGGGGAGGCCATTATGTTATATTTCAACTAAACCAGATGAGGCATATTTTTATATTTATTTATTTATTTATCCTCTAAAAGTGAGTTTTCACCTGAAACGGCCCTATTCAGGTTTCAATTCTCTCTCTCTCTCTCTCTCTCTCTCTCTCTCTCTCTCTCTCTCTCTCTCTCTCTCTTGCTCTCTCTTTCTCCCTCTCTCTCCCTCTCTCTCTCTCTCTCTCTCTCTCTCTCTCTCTCTCTCTTTCTCCCTCTCTCTCTCTCTCTCCACATCAGACCCAAGGCAGGAGGTAGAAGGAGGAAGTGATGAGAGGTGTGTGTAGCGGTGCTTGAGCGTGGGAGAGGAAACGCCTGACATGCTAATATGCAGATAAAGTCGACTGCAGGGCCAGCGACCATCAATCATCAATCAGCAGCAGAGGTGAAGAGTGGAGGAAGACAGAGCTTAACATGAGTATTTACGTGTGTGTGTGTGTGTGTGTGTGTGTGT
>NC_085017.1:13298740-13303740 GCF_963854185.1 Sardina pilchardus
CACATGTTTATCAAACAAACAAACAAATTAAATGAACAAACAAGTAAATGAACGACAGCAGAGAGGATGGCCGGGGAGGGGAGGGGAGGGGTGGGGTGGGGTGGGGTGGGGGTTTGAAGGGCATCTGCGTAGTCGTTCACTTACACCGGATGATTTCATAAGCAGAGTGAGCATGAGGGAGAGAGAGAGGGGACACAGTGGATGTGGTGGAGTGCGGTGGGCTGATGTCAATACCATGTAAACAGCTGACTGACTGCCACCCAGCTGCTGGATGCATTGGTGGAGAGGTCTCCACGGTGCACTGGCCACACTCTTCATCTACAGCAGCTGGAGCTACAGCTATTTCTACTACTGCTGCTACTGCTGTGGCTACTGCTGCTACTGCTGCTAATATTGTTACTGTTGCTAATAGGCTATTGCTACTGTTGCTGCTGCTACTACTGCTGCTAATATTGTTACTGTTGCTAAAAGGCTATTGCTACTGTTGCTGATACTACTGCTAATAGGCTATTGCTACTGTTGCTGTTGCTACTACTGCTGCTAATATTGTTACTGTTGCTAAAAGGCTATTGCTACTGTTGCTGATACTACTGCTGCTTGTTACTGTTGCTAATAGGCTATTGCTGCTACTGCTGCTGTTAATATTGCTACTGTTTCTTCTACTGCTGCTGCTAACATTGCTACTGCTGCTGCTGCTACTACTGCTGCTAATATTGCTACTGCTGCTACTGCTGCTAATATTGTTACTGTTGCTAATAGGCTATTGCTACTGTTGCTGCTGCTACTACTGCTGCTAATATTGTTACTGTTGCTAATACGCTATTGCTACTGTTGCTGCTACTACTGCTGCTTGTTACTGTTGCTAATAGGCTATTGCTACTACTGCTGCTGCTAACATTGCTGCTGCTGCTACTGCTACTATTACTGCTAATATTGCTACTGTTTCTTCTAATGCTGGTGCTGCTGCTGCTGCTAATATTGCTACTGTTTCTTCTACTGCTGCTGCTGCTGCTAATGTTGCTGCTGGTGCTGCTGCTGTGGCTATAGCTGCAACCACCAGTGCTGTGCTGTGCTGGGCTGGAACAGTGAACAGAGAGTGTGGTGGTGGTAGTGCAGAGGCTGGAAAAACAAATCCATCACGGAACAGACTCACTGTGAACACATACGCTGTGGCCAAGGCAAACATAAACTCACATGTGCAGTTCATATAGGAACATATATATAGGCACCATTAAAAAAGATTAAAAAGAACACAAGCGCATATATTTATTAACACGCAAACACAGACGCATGCATACGCACACACACACACACACACACACACACACACACACACACACACACACACACACTGACAAACACACACACATGCACACGCACACACACAAACACCTTGCTGCAGCTGGCATAAGGCTTCTTGCCAGGAAGTATAAAGTGTGGAGGAGAGAGCCAGGGAGAGAGATAAATAAAAAAGAAAGATAGAAAGAAAGAGAGAGTGAGGGAGAGAGAGAGAGGAAAAGTCAGAAGAGAGAAAGATAGATAGAGGGTGATAGAATGTGTGAGAGAAAGAGAGGGTGAAAGCGAGAGTGAGAAAGCTGAGAAAGAAAAACAAAAATACCAGCATCTCGTGCCTACAGAGCTGTCGCCCCTCACACCTTCTCACGCTTTCAGGGTGTGTGTGAGCATGTATGCGTGAGTTCATGTGTGTGTGTGTGTGTGTGTGTGTGTGTGTGTGTGTGTGTGTGTGTGTGTGTGTGTGTGTGTGTGTGTGTGTGTGTGTGTGTGTGTGTGTGAGTGAGTCAGAAAAGGCATGCACAGGGGAAAGGTATGCCAACACACCCCCTGGAAAGATACTATGAGGGGCCGTTTAGGACATTATTCAGAATTACCTCTTACGCACCATACTGAAACCTCTCGCACACTATACTGAAACCTCTCACGCACTATACTGAAACCTCTCACATACCATACTGAAACCTCTCACACACCATACTGAAACCTCTCACACACCATACTGAAACCTCTCACACGCACAAGTGAAATGCTCTCATATACACACCTGAAACGCTTTCATACACACATGTGAAACCTCTCATACACTATACTGAAACCTCTCACACACTATACTGAAACCTCTCACACACTAAACTGAAACCTCTCACTCTCATATACATACCTGAAACGCTTTCATACACACATGTGAAACCTCTCATACACTATACTGAAACCTCTCACACACTATACTGAAACCTCTCACACACCATACTGAAACCTCTCACACGCACAAGCGAAACGCTCTCATATACACACCTGAAACGCTTTCATACACACATGTGAAACCTCTCATACACTATACTGAAACCTCTCACACACTATACTGAAACCTCTCACGCACTATACTGAAACCTCTCACGCACTATACTGAAACCTCTCACACACTATACTGAAACCTCTCACACACCATACTGAAACCTCTCACACGCACAAGTGAAACGCTCTCATACACACATGTGAAACCTCTCATACATTATACTGAAAACCTCTCATACACACTAGTGAACTGCTTTCATATGTGTATGTGTGAGTGTTTCAGTTGTTTGTATGAGAGCATTTCAGTAGAGTGTGTGAGTGGATTTCATATGTGTGTGTGAGAGCATTTCATATGTGTGTGTGAGAGGATTTCATATGTGTGTGTGAGAGCATTTCACTTAAACAGGAAGGTGTTTTCGTTAAACAGGAAGAGCGTCATTGGGTGCATCCAATAGACGACTCCGGCACTGGATTTGTCTATGTTGATGAGTCGTCGCTAACGTTTAACGTGATACGCGGGCTCAGGGGCGTGCAGAGACCTTTGAAGGGGCAGGGGCTCAAATTTTAAAAAAGGGCACATGGAACAAAATTTTCAAAAAACTGCATTCTTTTCCTGTCTTTAGTGGGCATCTTTGCACTACAGAATATAATATAATGTTTTATAGAACATAATGCATGCGAAAGCTAGAAAAGATACACACAATTTGAATGGTGTAAAAACTGGAACTTAAGTTTTACATTCCCTAGCCTATAAAGCTTTAATTAATACTTGCGTTGATTTGATTTTGATTTATAGATAATACAAATTCAAAAAGCATACTATACAAATTCTTACATTTTGACTGTATCTCATCACAGCAAGCTGACAGCTCGACGTGACTTTCATGTTTGTGTAGGCCTGACTGCCCTGAAAATGGCAATTTAAGAATGCATGTAGTCGGACTTTGGAGCTGAGCAATTTACAGAAATAGGTGGTGTGTGCCTTACAGAAATAAATGGCAATTTCTATTTAGTGATGAAAAATTGTGTTTTGACACTTTCTGTGCTCCATATTTGTGACACGAGCTGATCTGACCTGACTTGTTTGCGTGGTAGCATGACGTGCACACATGATGATTCTCTATAATAACTTTTTACTACATTGCAATGAACAAAGTAAAGGCAAAAAAGTGTTTATTTGTCAAACAAATTTGGATGCAATATGAGTCTCGGTCACCCGCGGTTATGGGTCAAGAAAAAATATTTGTAATGATATTCGGGTCATGTTTGGTCGGGTCGGTTAAATTAAATATGCCGTTAATTTTTTGTCATTTATATCGTAGGCCTACACGTAATTGTCTTAAGAAAAGACAGACATCATTTGCAGCACCCCCGATAAAACGCGATTCTATCCCCCACATTTTGTCACGAACATGTAGAAATGCTGGGAGTCAATTGACGTTGAAAGCGGGGTGCATGCACCAAGCCAGTTGTTGTTTCTGCGTAGACAGACCCTCTGCTACACTTGACATGCAGTTATGTTCTGCTCTCAGAGCTATGCTTTCTCTATGATCTGCAGCTTTTCTCGAACTGCAGCTGGCCTCGTCGACAGAGAATTAGGCTACTGAGCAGCGAAGTTTCCGATGCGATGCGTGCTTCCCAAGTCTGATCATTTGAAGCAAGATCGAATGGTATGGAACCATGGACAGGAAGAAAAATAAACTAAAAGTTTACCAAATCAGGAAATACTTCTTAATTTAATGTCATCAAGGCATATAGCCTACATTTGGTATGAGCATGCAATGTGTGCGTCCTTACGCAACTTATAAAGTGGTTAGTTAGAAAGCCCCACGTCTGCTCTTTCGTGCAATAAAGGTTTCATCTCGCTGCAATTTATAATCGCGGAGAAATGTAACAGAGAGGTGTGTTTTTGACACACTCAATCGAGCTCTATGGGGTTTGGTTATTATTTTGGTCCATTGATGAAGTCGTTAATAAAGAGTTTCTTAATAATATTCTATGCCAGCTTGGGAGAGCTTCAATTAGGCATTAATAGGCTACGAGGAACGGCTGAAACAGAATTCGTAGGAAAATCCTTAATTATTTTCAATGTTGAGTCAAATAGCCTAATTTTTGGATGAATGCTGACACGGAACATAAAAAGGTAGATTAAATGCATTTTTCCCAAATGCTGAGCAATCACGTGATTGCTCGGGATTTGGGAAACATGCATTTAGTCTACCTTTTTTCTGGTGCTTATGTAGGTGTTACACAGGGGCAGGCTGTGTAATAACGGCGGGTGAACGTATATATTTTTGTTCCATATCTGTATTTTCCCTCTGTTGTTGTAACAGCCAAACACACAACAGGTTCTTCCCGACATCGTAAGCCAAAAAACGAAGGGGGGGAAAAGACGATTTGTTCAACTCCACAGGTAGGCCTAGCTATCATAAACGTTAGCGCCGACTCGTCAACATAGACAAATCCAGTGCCGGATTCGTCAATTGGATGCACCCAATGACGCTCTTCCTGTTCAACTGAAATACCTTCCTGTTCAACTGAAATGGCTTCCTGTTCAACTGAAATGGCTTCCTGTTCAACTGAAATCCTCTCACACACACATATGAAATCCTCTCACACATACATATGAAATCCTCTCACACACACATATGAAATCCTCTCACACATACATATGAAATCCTCTCACGCAC
>NC_085017.1:13308740-13313740 GCF_963854185.1 Sardina pilchardus
CTGTGATCTCTCATTGGTGGAATGATGAACTGAATTCTCTTCATTTTAACGATAGTTTTGGGACCTGCAAAAACATCTAGGTTTTCATTTTAGTGATCTGAAACGCCTGGTCAGAGATGCAAAGTTTCAGGTGTGTCCGCACTGTCCAGTCCACATTCACTAATTTAATAATGTGTTTTTGTGATCAGAGACTGGGCGCATTGTTCAAAAGGGTTGTTTTTATGTTTCTTAATCAGTCATGGGTGTGTTTTGTTTTGGGTGTGATATTCTTTAAACCGATGAGAGTGACATTTATCATTCCATTTAACAGCAAGCAGTACAACATCCAACAGCACATCGATATTTTGACAGCCAGCGTCTTCGAAGGAATCTGCTTGCACGCGAGCAACACAAGAATTCCAGCAAACCTTGCTTTACGAAAACCTGTGTGTGATTAGCAGAGTATAGCCTACTACAGTACATGCATCTACACTCACCTATTATTTGAACTCATAAGCAAAGTGAAATGAACTTCACCGTGGTCTCATCATGATTTTTAGAGGGTGGAAGATACTGTAGCAATTATTGGGTCATGGGCCAGACAACATATGCCGTTAACTGCCACACCCCTGGGTGCAACTAATTAAAGTTAGTAAATTAAAGTGGAGCATATGGCGAGAAATTCATCACTTTATTGAGTGTAAGATAAGAATAAGTCTTGCGTCACATTTTGCACCAGGTGTACGATAGGGCTCCTAGATTGTATCTAAGTAAGTAATTCTCTATTCTACAATATTCTATTGTAGTCAACTACTAATATGGGTATTGTTTTATTTAGGTTACATTACTTTACATGAAACTATTAATTTTAATACTATTACAATGTTTTTTTATATAATTGCATATATTATCATAAACATAAACAAAAACCTAAACGTAAATATTCAACACTAATTTATACTCTATGGAGTGTATGGGGAGAGAGTTCTAGAAGGCGTCACACCGACAAGGGACACTGACATGATACATAAGGGTTCTGAGACGGTTCTTCTGGGTAGAATAATTGGTTCCAGAATGTTAAAAGAGTCTGTGAGGGTGGATTTGACTCTGGGATTACGACATAAACACGGTCCAAATTCCAGATTAAAGTTAGTGGATTTCCGTGGCTCCTGCCCTAGGTTTTTGTGAGTTTTAGTATATACTTTTGTTTTTTGTCTTGCTTTGTGTGTCTGTGAGTGTGTGTGTGTGTGTGTGTGTGTGTGTGTGTGTGCTTTCAACAACAACGAGGCATTAGCTGAAAGCTCTTACTGCTGCTAAGTACATTTGTGTGTATGTGTGTGTGTACTGTACTGTATGTGTGCTTGAGTGTGTATGTGTGCTGGAGGTGAGCCAAGTCTATAAAGAGTTGAGCATTATAGTATGACATCAATATGGGACACTTGTGCTGTCCTAGCAGTCACCTGTTCAGAAGTGGCCATCACACCCGACTGACACACATCCACAGTGCTCTACATATAACAGCATAGCTCCTTGCACCTTCTCTCCATTTCTCCCTCCCTCTCTCCCTCCCTCTCTCCCTCCCTCCCTCCCTCTCTCGCTCTCTACATGTCCTCTCTTATACACTCGCCTTCTCAGATTATCACTTACTCATTGACATAAGTGCCATATCATAAGGTGAGGCGAGTGTTTTTAAACACACTCTCTCTCTCTCTCTCTCTCTCACGTACAGTCTCCGCCATGTTCGCTTGTTCTCTCTTACTCTCACTATTTCTCTTTCTCGCTTGCTCTCTCTCTCTCTCCCCCTCTCTCTTTCCCTCTCTCTCTCTCGTATAGTCTCTGTCACACTCTTGCTCTCTCTTACTCTCTCTCTCTCTCTCTATCTCTCTCATACAGTGTCTGTTTCTCTCGCACTCTTTAACCCTGCCCCAGCGAGTGACGTTTGATACTGCAGTGCCTCTCACATGTTTCTGTCCTGTCAACACTTTCCAAAGATAACACACTGGGCCTCCTCCTCCTCCTCCTCCTCCTGGTCAGGCTCCTCTCCTGCCTGCTGTGGAGGCCAGGCTAAAATTAACCCTGGAGCCCAGGGGTCAGTCTCAGCAAGCCACCAGTCCCAGCCACACCAACACACACTCACACTCTCTTACTCACACACACACACACACACACACACACGCACGCACGCACGCACGCAAACACACACACACGCACGCACGCACGCACGCAAACACACACACACACACACACACACACACACACACACACACACACACACACATGCTACTGTACAGTATGTCGCATACAAACACAGACAGCATGAGTAAGTCATATACTTATACGGCACCAGTATACATTACGCACTGTACCACACACACACACACACACACACACACACACACACACACACACACACACACACATACACACACACACACACACACACACACACACACATATGCTTTTCACTACGCATCGTCTTTTAGCTGTTCTAAAATCACTGGAGCCTATGGCCTCACGGGGCTTACTGCTTAATCGCCTGCCACAGTGTAACACACACAAACAGAGCAAACCAACAATGTCTACCACAGTAACACACACACACACACACCAACACAGTCAACAATGACATCTGCGCCTCTCCACGACAGCCACACAACAGCTAGCCTACACAACAGTAGTTATCAAAGAGGACTTCACTTCTGTTGGTGCGGGGCCTGGCCTGCTTGGCTGTATAGTAGGCATGCTTCCTAGACTGGCCAAGAGGACTAGTGACTAGTTCCCTCGTTAAGGGCTCCTCGCTCCATCAGTATGCAGGACACACAGGTGAGGTGCTGAAGTGCTGACACGTTCTGTTTCAGAGGAGCCGTCAGCCTCCACCCCTCCTCTTCTCTCCTCTACCCTGCCCTCCTCTCTTCCCTCCCCTCTCCTCCTCTCCAATCCTCTTTTCTCCACCCTTCCACTCCCACCCCCTCTCCTCTCTCTCCTCTCCTCTCCTCCTCTGTGCCATCCTCATCTCCTCTCTCCTCTCCTCTCTGTACCATCCTTGCCTCGTCTCCTTTCATCTCCATGCACCTCCTCTGCCCTCTCCTTTCCTCCCTCTCCTCTCCCATCCCATCTCCTCTCTCCTCTTCTCTCCTTTCTATAACTCCATGCACCTCTCCTCCTCTCCTCCCTTTTCTCCTCTAATTCTTATCCTCATCCTCTCCTCTCTTCTTCTCTCCTCCTCCTCCTCCTCCCCTGCCTTCCTTTCCCACACTCTGCCTCTCTCTCTCTCTCTCTCTCTCTCTCTCTCTCTCTCTCTCTCTCTCTGAGTGTGGGCAGTGGGCAGGCTGTAAGTGGATCCATTTGCACTAATGTGAGTTGGCACAATTCAGTCTCGTGCTGACAGCTCCATCAGTGATGTGAAATTACAGTGCTCACAGTTCCAGGTCTATCAAATGGAGATTAGTCTCCCATTTTACTCCAAAGAGAGGTCTGTAAGAGGTGCTGTCAGAAATGAGCGGGGAACTCAAGTGAATGTGTGTGTGTGTGTGTGTGTGTGTGTGTGTGTGTGTGTGTGTGTGTGTGTGTGTGTGTGAGTGTGTGCGTGCGTGCGTGCGTGCGTGTGTGTGCATCTGTGCGTGTGTGCGTGCTTGTGTGCATGCGTTTGCACGAGTGTGTGTGTGTGTGTGTGTGTGTATGTGTGTGCATATATATTATGTTTGTGCAAGTTTGAGTGTCTGAGCATATTTGTGTATGTACGCGTGTGCATGCTTGTAGGTGGGTGCATGTGTGTGTGTGTGTGTGTGTGTTTTCCCTCTGGCTTTTCCTCTGGCCAGAAAAGGATTTATTTTCTCCCCAAACTCTTTGTCTTATTTTGAATTCCTTCTAGATGATTCTTCTCTGGTTTGGTGTTTGTTTGCGTGCATGTGGGTGTATGTGTAGGTGAGAGAGAGAGAGAGCAAGAGAGAGAGAGAGAGAATGAAATGAAGAAAAAAAACAAAAAGAGAGACAAAGCGAGAAAACAGACAATAAAACAGATCTGTGTCCGAGTCAACAACAGTGAGGAAAGTGGCGGTTCTCGTCTGACAGTGGGCCTAATTAGCGGCCGCCCCAGCGCTCGCCTGACTAGAACTGCCACGTGGACGCACAAGACACACTGAGCACGCTCAGTAGACACCAAAAAGGCCAATCTATGGTCCAGGTGACAAGTGTTCAAAAATACATAAAAATAGACAAAAACAGACAAAATAGAAAGTACAGGAGACAACATTTTTGGTCTGCTGGAGTGTTGATTGACTGAAATTATTGTTGACGCTGCTGTGCAAAAGACATCTCTTACAGATCATTTCAACAAGAAAAACAAAAACAATGCGTGAACATTTTATTTTGTACCCAAACTACTTCTCTGCATTAAGATACCATATGGAATGTTAAAAAGGAAACCTTGTGGGAACGACTCTGACACTGGATAGTGGAACTTTCTTGAAACGGTCTATAAAAAGCAGCAATCAAACTAAATGTATTTTCTGTAATGTGTGTGTGTGTGTGTGTGTGTGTGTGTGTGTGTGTGTGTGTTTCTTTCCTCAGAGGCCTCACAGACCTGTGGTGGTAGTGGGAGGGCAGAGGTCACCAAAGGTCATCCCAAAGAGCCAACTAAACAAGTTCACGTTGAGAGTGGGCGCGCGGGGTGGAGGGTGGAGGGTGGGGGGGGGTGGGGGGGGGGGTGGGGGGCCAGTATGGGGGGGGTGGGAGTCGCTGGGGAAGAGGGGGAGGGTCATGGTTTCATCTTTCACTTGCTGTTACATAATTGGTGGGAGAAATATCGCTGTCAGATATTACAAAACCTGCTGAGCAACCTGCTCCCACACACACACACATACACACACACACACGCACACACACACACACACACACACACACAAACACACACACACACACACACACGGTAGAGAGAAAAGTGGAGGATTTGTGGAGTATTTCATTTGTGAAGGATCAGTGGCATGTAACTAGGTTTTCTCTTAATCTGGAGCTTGTAATGG
>NC_085017.1:13321240-13448740 GCF_963854185.1 Sardina pilchardus
GAGTCCGAGAGGCGTCCGGCGGGGAGAGAGATGGACGCTGCCGACTCGTGACACGTGTATTTCAAGAGCAGCATGGTGCGGCGCTATCAAATCCCAGCAATGGCGCTGACGTCAACGTCATAAAAACACTCGGTCGGAAAAATATATCACAGACACCAGGCTCGCTGAGGTAAATCCCTTCTTGGCTCCTCTCAGATGATGCTGCTTGGGCAATACGAATAAACGACTATTCAAAGGCCCTTGATGGCAGTATAACATGCTGAGGCGGTCATCAAACTGTCAAGTCTTGATTGTTTGTGTTGAACGGGGCCTGAGATTCTGTAAACCAGGGGCTCTCAAGGTTCTCAAGGTTCCAAGGACCTCTTGTGAAGGAGAACATTTTCCGAGGACCCCCTCATAATCATAACAATTAAGCATAGGCCATTTGTATTCTCTGAAGTTGTGGCAGGTTCACTATTCCGCTCTTCCTGGCAGGTGTGAACCTCCTGAACAAGCATACCCACGAATCCTGTCTGTCCTGTCTCCTATCTGTCTCCTATCTGTCCCTGTATGGCTATTATAGTAAGTGGTCATCTTCAGTATAGCATTAGCTGGTGCAAGGGCCTGAGAGGCAGAAATGGACATAATATATGTTCAAATGTATTGTGATAAACATACTGGCCTAATCTCAATAAAGTAGTTTCAATTCGGATTGGAATGATTGAATTTAGTCCAGTCTGCAGCTCAATTAGACCTGGATGAAATCCTGCAGTTTGAAGTATTTGTAAGGAACCACGGTCCTGTTTCTCATACATGGATTAAGACTAGTCCAAGCCCAGGACCATGGATTCACCCATGTACAGGAAACAAACCCACAGTGTCTTACTGGAAATACTTCAAACTGTGAAAGATGCTAATGTTAGGAGATGATACAGTAATTTCCAGCATATAAGCCGCATTGTGTATAAGCCGCAGGACAGTGTTTTATGCAAGTTAAAATAAACAAAGCCATATTAACACCATATTAACTGCCCCCCTGTATTAACCTCATAGCAGAAGAAATTTGGCAAAATCAACGTATAAGCCACGGCTAATAGTCAGGAAATTACGGGTACTGTCCATTGAGCAAAGACGAATAGGACTGGGAAGATGTGGCAGTTGCTGTTGATCGGAATCGAGGTAGCAGCGGCAGCAGCAGCAGCTGCAGGTGGGTGGAGGCGTAAAACACCACCTCCAGCGTCCCTCTCCACACAACCACACTCCGTGTGTCTGCTGCTTCCATTGTTTGGCGCCAAGAAAAGGGGAAGAAAATGCTTACATGTTGCAGCCAAGAAAAAAAAGGAAAGTTGCTGACTTTGTCAGTGCTCGCTTGGTCCTCCAAAGTTAAAATCAAAATGTCCCCACAAAGACAAAGACAGCAGAAGGCTCTTCCAGTGACCCACGACGGAGAGGATATTTTAGTAGGCTTTTCGACTCCAAGTGCTTCACATTTTCCGTACGCTCTCACTCCCTTCTGCAACGTCTGGAGAAAGCAGCATGTGATTGTTCTTGTCGAGAATAAGAAAACATATTTTTCACATGTAGGATTGCGCCATTCTCTCAGTCGTTGTACTTTACACACATTTGACACTTCACACAGACACACACAACTCACAATAAACATTCAAATGAAATGTAGTGCATTACTTCCATATGTGTGTGGCTGTAATATTGCTTTAAAGGTCATATTTTATAATGATTTTATTTTATAAATTATTACATTCTATAACGTTCAGCTGCTCGATAATGATGAGTTAAATTGAAATAAAAAAAACTGAAATTGATTCAAGGGTATCCTTTCTAAATATGTCACAAGCAATAGTGATCATTTGTGATGTCCTCAATGCAAAGCCAAGTATCTCAATGGTTTCCTGCGGGTAAGTGCTAAGTGGTAAGGTAAGGGGAAGTGACTAGCATATCAACTGAGGAAAGGTATCTCGACTGTCTCATTATCTTATTACAAAACCACTCATGAGGAAACAGTTAAACCTCATCGCAGCACTGTAACTTCCTATGAGGAAGGGTTTGGGTGGTGTTACAAAGCAATAAATACTTGAGTCCTGTCACCACCACTGTATAAAAAATCTGAAATCTTAACAAGTTTTTTTCCCCAGTAATGTTCTGGTACATGTTGGCAACTCTAGACCTCAGACTGCTTGCCATGGCCTTGCTTGCTTGCTAACGCGTAAACCATGCTGACATTTTCCCCAAACAGGTTGTGCTCTCCTCATTAAAACACTTGGAAACCACTCTGCATGTTTCCTCCTCTGTTCAGAAGAGAAGTGGGTATGTCCTCTCACTCTTTCTCTCTCTCTCTCACTCTTTCTCTCTCTCTCTCTCTCTCTTCTCTCTCTCTCTCCCTCTCTCCCTCTCTCCCTCTCTCTCTCTCTCTCTCTCTCTCTCTCTCCCTCTCTTTCTATCTCTCTATCTCTATCTATCTATCTGTGCACCTGTCCAGAAGATGGCACAGCATATGCATAAATCAGCACCTGTGAGCCAAAGAGGGGGTTGTGTGTGTGTGGGAATTGTGTGTGTGTGTGTGTGTGTGTGTGTGTGTATGGGGGGGGGGGGGGGGTACAGCTGCTGCACTGCGTTCACGCCATTCCTCTGTCCCATTCGCCACTGTCCACATACAGGAAGCCTGCTAAGGTCATTTCCCCCCTGTGATGCGCCTGGGTTGATATCTGACACATTCCCCAGTGGTGGTTGTCACTTTGGGGAGTGTTGCAGGTGGAGGCATACCAGGCACACACACACACACACACACACACACACACACACACACACACACAGTAGCCTACATGGGAAATGTTTAAGGGCACACTGCAAGAGACAGAGCTAGGATAGTGATATTCAACACACACACACACACACACACACACACACACACATACAGTATCACACACATACAGTAAATGGCAGATGTTTAAGGACGCCCATGCATGGGAGAGATCTACAGTAGAATAGTGATACTCAACTACAGTAGCTTTAGAATCTCAGCTTCACTGAAAATGAGGCCTAATGTACCCTCAATGAACCTCAGAGAATAAATCAAGGTGGAGTTTTAAGGTTGAATTTTACCCTGGTTGTCAACAAAGCTTAATTACCTACCAAAGCTGTCAACTCCCTGTGACCATATCCTGACTCTTCCCCCAAATCCCCAACCATCCTCTCCTTCCTCAACACAATGTGTGGTGATGATGTGTTGGTTTGTTTATGATGGCCAGTCAAAACAGACGTGGAGGGGCATGTCTGTGAGGGACTCTGAGTCAGCCCCCCCCCACCCCACCCCCCCTTCTCTTTTTGAGGAGACGGCAGCTCATCTCTCTCTCTCTCTCCCTCTCTCCCTCTCTCTCTGGGGAGTCAGAGTCAGAGTCTTACCCTGCGGCGGAGTCCTCCTGGAAGCCCTCCAGCTCATCTCTCTGCTCCGCCAACGACGACTCCAGGTCCAGATACGTGCCATTGTGGGACAACTGTAGGGCACAGTCATCGAGCTGGGGAGGGAGAGAGAGGTAGAGAGAGATAGAGACAGAGAGAAAGAGAGAGAGAGAAAAAACCCATTAATTTCCCATTGTAAATGAACACATGTGGGTTCTGTTTGCTTTGCTGAACTCCTAATTGCTTTGCAATCAAACAGCAGTGAGAAAAAAAAGAGTGAGACAGAGAGCTAAATAGAAAGAGAGAGATAGAGGCAAAAATTGGAATGAGAGAGAAAGGAAAATGAGAAAGTAAGAGACAACATGATACTGCAGGTATTTATTTTCAGATCTCTATCTCTGCATTGGGTCCCTGTGCTAAACACTGGTATTTTAACCTTACACAGCAAAGGCCTGCGTCCAGACAGACCACAAGCTGCATGGGATTATGGGTAGTGGAAAGGGCAGGGCCTTAGAGGGCTCTATTATGGCTACATCAAGGGCCCTAGTGTGAAAAGCATAACCACCAGAGGAATGCTACAATTTGCCCTCCTTTTTCCCCTTCTTTCATTCTTTCTTTCTTTTTTTCTTTCTCTCTCTCCTTCTTTCTTTCATTTGCCTTCATGTTATTTTCTTTCGCTCTCCGCTCTTCACACCCCTTTAAACGATCCCTGGCCATAAAATAAAACCCGTTTACAGGGTCCCGGGCCTGCGAAGGGAGCGCGAGAGTGCCGGGCAGCCGGGCGAGCAACACAGACCCGGATTAGTTCTGTGGCGTGGTCCTGTTTTCAACATTATGGCGCCGTAAAGGGAATTACCCACCGCCATAAAGCACACAGAACATGAAACCCAACCCCGAGTGACACCCTCGCAGCACACACCCCCACACACACACACATGCACACACACACACACACACACACACACACATTGGGAAAGCAAACGGGGCTGTACCATGTGCTTGCTTGCATGAGGGCCAGCTTGTCTGCATTAGTGAAAAGGCAGGGGCAACTCGCTGCCAACATGCGGACCAACGCTACTAAAAACAGAGGGGGCAAAGTAAATTTGCGCGGACACTCAAAGGAGGAAAAACAACTCCCCTAGGGTTTGGGTGTGTGTGTGTGTGTATGTGTGTGTGTGTGTGTGTGTGTGTGTGTGTGTGTGTGTGTGTGTTTTGTCATCACTGGGTCTTCTTTGATCTCAGAGACCAATGGTTGGCGCCTCGCTGGGTGTGGTGTAATAACGTTTGTCCCCCGCCATGCCGACAGGAGTTCTGAGGTGCCCGTTATGTTTTAGCAGGCAGCTGCGGAAGTGGGCAGGTTGGCAGAGTGTGTGAACTAGATGGCCTGGTGTGTCTGGGGGGAGGGAGGGGGGGGGGGATGACCAGGTGCCCCCCCCACCATCATGAGAGGAAATGGAAACCTGAAGTCCCATGACAACAGCTGTCAGATACAGGTGTGCGTTTAAATTAGATCATTACACACACACACACACACACACACACACACACACACACACACACACACACACACACACACACACACACACACAAACTCTCTCTCTCTCTCTCTCTCTCTCTCTCTCTCTCTATCATACACACAATACACACACACACACACACACACACACACACACATACAGTACACACACACACACACACATACACATAAACACATACACATACAAGGGGACTCCCTACTGTCTGGAAACCAAAAGCAGATACCTCTCCTAACAGAGCCTGGTATCCAAGACAACAAGGAATATTGACATTTTAACTGTCTCTTGTCTTGGGGCATGCTTCCCAAACCAACACCATCAGCCTGTGTCTTCCCAACCACGTTTCTAACCAAGATAGTAGCAGCCAAAACGCGCATAAAACTGTTCCTCTCATTTATGGCACTTCTGGTAAATGGTACCCCACAAAGTCCAACGGGTGGATCCGCCCTGTACCCCGACCGTGATTTAAGGTGCTCCACCCCGGCCCCAAAAGAGACATCCCCTGCAGTGTGACGACAAAGCATAACTCACGCCGCCACACACGGACAGACGGACAGACAGACTCACTCGCAGGAGGACAGATCATCTAAATCAGTCTGTCTAAATTTATACAGTGGAAGTGTTAACCAGATGACGGAGTGTACAGTACTTTCTGACGGGGTTCACAGATGACTTCTAGGGCCAACTAGGACAAAATGGCGGAAAGGGAGAAGAGAGTGATTCACAAAGCACCTCAGCTGAGACTGAATACGAATGGCAGCCTAGGATTTATGCTTTTGTGTTAAACCTGGTTTAGGACCAATCTGGCTTGAATAAATGAGCACCATTTTTTCTTTTATCCAGATCTGAGTCTCTTATTTTAAACCCCACGGGCATGTTTATAAATGGGATAATGGTGTATTTGGCTGTATGTTTATATTTATAATATTTATATGGGAATGCTTTATTCAAAATATCCCACTAACTCACATTCCACTGGGGTAAATATGGAGTAGCAAAGAGCGTAATCACGCTGATCAGGCTTTAAAATGCTTTAAAAAGAGGCCTCCCCCTCGGCCAGCTCAAATAGAACTGAGCCAGTAAGCTCCCTCCCACAGTGAGTTTCCGACCCCCTCCAGATCCGCAGCGGACCAGGGCCACGTGAGGACCAGAGCTGGGCCAGATATCAGCCAGAGGGAGGCCAGATCTGTTACATGTGTCAATATTTACCGTCGAGGACTGTAAACAAACGGGATGACATACTCACCCCCAAACAATGGGCTTTTTTAATCTCCCCAATAAGACGACAGTCTAAACACAGAATTAGTGTTATTTAAGTGTGTCGGGGTCCTGTTCTGCTACAATTAAGCCTGGGTTGCGGTTGTTAAGACACCCAGAAAAAGCAATTGAAGAGTCATTGCTCTGCATTGCCGGCCTTTCACCACCAGCGTCTCTGGGAAGAAAGGCCATCTTCAAACAGGGGCCATCAATCACACACACACACACACACACACACACACACACACACACACACACACACACACACACACACACACACACACACTCACACACACACACACACACACACACACACACACAAACGCATACGCACACATACTGTATGTGCATACAGTACATACACACACAAACACAAACACGCACACACACACACACACACACACACACACACACACACACACACAGAGGCAGGGCTGGGCCGGACTGACAGCAGGCTCTGATCCAACACCACACTGGCAAAGAGGCCCCCTGACGCCAAACCAGAACATCCTGACACGCTGGGAAAAGTGAAGGCCTGGGCCATCATCGCCGACCGACAGCCTCCTCAGTAGCACACACACACACACACACACACACATTCGGGCACAGGACCACAGAGACTCAATGCTGACGACTGCAACTGTGAATGGGACAGGGATTTCAGGGGACGTGTGTGTGTGTGTGTGTACTACTACAACAACAACACAACACAACACAACAACAACAACAGCAACAGCAACAGCAACAGCAACAGCAACAGCAACAGCAACAGCAACAGCAACAGCAACAACAACAAGACTACAACAACAACAACAATAACACAATAACACATCAACACAGAGCGTAACACCACAAGGGTCCCTCTCTCCCACGACTGATGCTCAGTGCTGGGGCTTTGGTGAGCACGCTCATGGGTGTGTGCTCTGGCTGGCTAATGAAAAGGGTAGCCTAGCGCAGCGGCAGCACAGGCTCAGAGACTTCATTAAAATGAGTCCGACAGCTCTGGAAGCGAGGAGTGCCGCGTCACTGCTGGGATATCATATTGAGAGGAGTCTGTACGCGAGTCTTACGAGAAGCTCTGGGCTCTAAGGAACTCCCAATTCCCATTTCCCATTTCTAATGGGTATGAAGTTCATCTGGGTTTTCCCACAATAAAAAACTACAACGTGTAAAATCTACACACATACTATTTTTTACTCCCTCATACTGTTAGATATTTCATACGCAAATTCAAACCTAAACAAACACAAAGCCAGGGCTAAACTGACTCACACACACACAAAACAAAGGTATAGTTTCATTTCATTCAAAAATCTCTGGAAGACTGCCCAACACTGGAAGATATAAACAACATGCAAACACTTCAAAAAAGAAAGAAAAAAGAAGAAGAAAGAGAAAAGGAAGGAGGAGGAGGGAAAAGAGAAAGACTGGAACACACAGAAGGGTAAAGTGGTGGTTACGGGACCCAGCGAGCCCAGAGGACAGGCCTGCTTCCCCCTGAGGTCAAGGCTCCGGAGAGGCCAGGCTGGGAGACGGCTTCACCAAGAGCCCAGACAGCAACCCATGGAGGGAGAGAGAGGAGAAGAGAGGAGAAGAGAGGAGAGGAGAGGAATGGAGAGGAGGGGAGAGGAGAGGAGAGGAGAGGAATGGAGAGGAGAGGAGAGGAGAGGAGAGGAGAAGAGAAGAGAAGAGAGGAGAGGAGAAGAGAAGAGGAGAGGAGAGGAGAGGAGAGGAGTGGAATGGAGAGGAGGGAGAGGAGAGGAGGGAGAGAGGAGAGGAGAGGCTGGGCTGGGAGACAGTTTCAGCAAGAAGAGAAAAGAGGAGAG
Organism: Sardina pilchardus; assembly: GCF_963854185.1. Lineage (NCBI taxonomy): Eukaryota > Metazoa > Chordata > Actinopteri > Clupeiformes > Clupeidae > Sardina > Sardina pilchardus. The sequence continues at coordinate 13,329,255 of NC_085017.1, forward strand.
AGAAGGAGCAGAAAGAGGAGGAGTGAGATGAGAGGAGAGGTGGAGAGGAGAGGAGAGGAGAGGAGAGGAGAGGCTGCACTGGAGACATGCTTCAGCAAGAACCAGACAGTATCCCAGAGGAGAGAGAGGAGAGGAGAGGAGAGGAGAGGAGAGGAGAGGAGAGGAGAGCAGAGGAGAGAAGAGACGAGAAGAGGTCGAGAGAGGAGGACAGAGGAGGAGAGTGGAGGAGAGAGGGGAGCAGAGATGAGAGGAGGAGAGATGAGATGGAAAAGGCAAGGGGAGGAGAGGGGAAGAAAAGGGAAGAAGAGAGAGAGAAGAGAGAGGAGAAAAAGAGTGGAGAGAGGACAGTGACATGCCCAGGGCCTTGTGGGTCTGGTCAGAGGCTAGCCTGGGCTGGGCTGGGCTCTGCTCAGTTAGGTTGGATTGGGTCTGGGTGGGTCTGGACAACAACAGGAGGGAAGGATGAGTGGTGATTATATCTGTCAGCAGGAGTTGCTGGGAAAGATGATGAAACATGGCAGTGTGGTGAAACCTGGGACTGAGGCTGTGATGGCTGGGTCACACAATGTGTGTGTGTGTGTGTGTGTGTGTGTATCTCTGACACCTTTGCTTTAAATTATCTGTTTGCGATCGCCAGATTCTCTACGCAGTATGTTTGTGTCTATTCACACATATTTTGAGTGTATGTCTGCATAGATGTGTTACTTGTCTATTCTGTCTATTATTCTAGACTGTGTGTGCGCATTGTGTGTGTGTTTTTGGCAAGTGCACGTGTGTGTGTGTGTGTGTCTGTGTGTGTGTGTGTGTGTGTGTACACCTGGCGTGCACTCTGAAACGCACGCACACACACACTGAGGGAAGTTGGGGGTGGAGAGGTCAGTGAAAGCCGTGGCGCGCTCGGCTGGCGAGAACAAAGTGTGAGTAAACTCCAGCCTGCGCTGCGGCCACAGGCCAGGAGCACAAGACAAGTGACCTATATTTTACAGATTTTAGCATAACATCCAATTACAGTCCCACTGCCTTGTCTCTGAAATAACAGAGTTGGAGACAACAAACCTACAGAACACAGAGACAGTAAAGGGAAACAGACAGATGACAAAGAGAAAAGAGAGAGTGAGAGAAAGCAGAGCAGAAGTAAAAAAAAAGGAAGGGATGACAGGAAAGTGAAACGGAGAAGGGGGGGGGCATGTATATCACAGCAGAGTACAGTGGCTGGTGTTAAACTAACTGCGCACAAACTTAAAACTCTACTCTCTGCTTGAATGCACTCTCCCTCACACGTCTTCTTCCTGCAGCACCAGGCATTCCGCATACCATCACTGTGTCTGAATAGTAAGCTCTATCCCCCAAACCTGTTGATCCCCTGTATATGATATCTTACAACAGCTAATCCGCATCTCTGACACTGATCCATCGGTAGACCCATCCGCCAGATAGCCTACGACCTCACATGCTGAGGAATGGATGACATAAGAATGTGTTCAGATCCATTGCCTTTGCATAGAAATTAGGAACGAAAGATCTCACGTTTTAAATATTGCTAAAGGTACTAGCCATTTTGCCAGTATATTTGGTGGTGATGGTGGTGGTGTTGTAAGCCATGCATACAGGAAGCAGGGAATAATACGTGCGCAAACGCGCACGGGTCACTACCAACCCCAATATGTATTTCCATGAATGCGCGTTAAGGCATATGATTCAGTGCAGGGCAACGCTCTGGGAAGGGTAGACTTTCTTGCAATGAATGTGTACATTTGATACACATTGTGACTCCCGTTCAATTATAGAAGTCTATGTGTCAGAGATTAAAGAGGCATCAATCTGTGTTGGTTCACACCCTCCTTAGAACTACAACAAATGCCTGCATATCAAATGCCCTTAAAATTACATTTATTTTATCTGAAAGGGTTTTTTCGTGTGCGCTAGCCCTTACATATTTGTGCTGCGCTGTTGGTGTCTACTTTACCATACAACTGTTGCATTTAAATGAATGGGACGGGTAGCTGAGGATATATTGGGCTCAGCTAAACCTCACGTCCACCTGTCGCCGTGACACGAACAGTTAAACTACAGCAGCGCTTACCGTAAAGACTTGTAAGAACTATTAGTGTAACCCAAATGGAAAAAAAATAATCCCAAAGACAACATAGCCTACACAGAACTATGAATGGCAATGCAATGCAATTTCTGCCACAAACACACATTTGTAAAACAAATGTTTTAAATCTAAACTACAGTGTGTTATGGATAGCTTACAGCTAACCAGTTTTACAGTCTTGGCTGAAGAACTGAACAAACTACCCTTTCTTCTCAAGACGAAAGAATCATGACAGTATCATGGACACATAGGCTACACAACACAGAATGTCATCATAACCTACCTTATGCGGGGCTTTTAGAAGTCGGTGGACACCGGCAATTTGGTTGATGAGGGGGATGTCTTCTCTAAAAGTGTACTGCGGTGGTCTTGTCGGCTCTGGGAAATTTGTACTGTTAAATGGATCGGTATCATCTAAAAACTGAACCCTGCAAACTAACGAGGCCATGATGTATCCATGCAAGTAGCACCGAAGTGGGGGTAACCCGGTTTAATGATTAAATCCGTCGCTTAGTGCTCCCCTCTTCTGTAACAACAACAAAACCAGCAGGTTGTCCCGGCGACGGCTGTAGCGCCTCACTACTCGAACTACTAGTCAAATGTATCCTCCTCTACAGCCAGTTGCAAATGTCACGATGGATCCGACGGCCGTCTATTATGGCACTGGATCAATTGCGACCAAATATGCCCTCGTCCTCCGCTCTGACTGTGCTGTTCTAGGGGGACCGACCTTGCTGCTCACTGCGACGCTACTTGGAGAAAGGCAGGTGTCCAATGACAGCAGAGGCAGTAAGGTGCTAGGGAAACCTATAGCCGGGACAGCCGGTCCCTCTTGGCGTCTGAGGGTAAGCCACACACCCCCTCCTCCCCCACCGGCTTAAACGCTTTGGCATAATCTACGTAGAGATGCAAGCGAGTTGCAAGGCAAACAGCGACATCGCGTGGTGATGCGCTTTCCATTTTCCCCAAACTCATTCTGATTCAGTCTATGATGTACTGTATGTAGCCTACTTTTTTAGTTCTTTGTCAAGTAAACCTTTGCAATCCATAAATACTACTTGTGTGTCAATAATGCACATTAACGTTAAATAATTAAATAGCAAAACATATCTGAGGGCTTTTTAAGTTGACAGACACTATTTTGCTATTTCACTCATGTAATTTGATATTTTAACTTTATGTAAACTTTAAAACATAAATGTATAAAAAAATATACATCTGCATGAATTAAATGAATTTGGTACAACCACATCACTCCACAAACAAAGCAATACATGTGTGTACACACTAGAGGACAGTGAAAAACCATAAATACATAAATAAATAATTAAATGGCCCCAGTATCACCATACTATGTTACCAATGTTAGTTGATTACAATTCAGTTAGTGCACTTGCAAGCACATCCAGCTGCCTGCTTCTGGTGTAACACCTTCCCATTCCCGTAAAATCAGGTCCGACAGTGTCTATACTCTTTTAAAGAAACGTATGCAATATCATCTCATGCCCATAAAAACATAATCTGAAAGTGAAAAACTTTTTTTATTGGGAAGTTTTTATCGGGATTATTATTTCATGATCAGCTTTGTGTGTTGTCATTTGTATCACAGAGAAACACTGTCCACACCACAGAACCACTAAACCACTCATGGCTTGGAAGTCCTTTGGGGAGAGTTAAGCTTTTTTGTTGTTGTTGTTGTTTTCAATGCATCTGATAATAAATCAACTTCCGAGTCCACAGCTTCACTGAACCTTTGACCCCATAGTTAGTATGAATGAGCATCGGGCAGCATGTAGCCTCTTCCCATCTGTTAATACAGCTGCACGGCACGCCCAACAACCCACATTAACATGTTATCAAATAGGACACAACTGTATCCTAAAGATACAGAATCGGCCTGTGCATCTTCTTTATCTGGCTAAAATTCATATCAGAATGTCTGTTTACTAACACTGTTACTGTATGTGCAGGTATGAACAGTAAGTGTATATGTATTTTTTTTCTCTCTCTCTGTCTGCTTCTGTGTGCATACATGGCCGCTCTCCATTCTCTCTCCCTCTCTCTCTGTATATACTGTGTGTGTATTTTCAATTTCTCTCTTTCTCTCCCTCTGCGTACAGTATATGTGAACTTCAACCCTCCTCTCTCTCTCCCTCTCTCTATATATGTGTGTATTTTCAATTTTTCTTTCTTTCTCTCCATCTGTGTATATGTGTATTTCACCCCCCCCCTCCTCTCTCTCCCTCCATCCCTATGTATGCTTTACAGTATATGTGTATTTTCAATTTTTCTTTCTTTCTCTCCCTCTGTGTATGTGTGAACTTCAACCCCCCCCTCCTCTCTCTCCCTCCATCTCTATGTATCCTTCATGTATGCTTTATGTATGGTGTATTTTCAATTTCTCTTTCTTTCTCTCGCTCTGTGTGTACTGTATATGTGAACTTCAACCCTCTCCTCTCTCTCTCTCTCTCTCTCTGTCCCTCTCTCTCTGTCTCTCTCTCTATATGTGTGTGTATTTTCAATGTATCTTTCTTTCTCTCCCTCTGTGTGTATATGTGTATCACTGTTCTCTCTCTCTCTCTCTCTCTCTCTCTCTCTGTCCCTCTCTCTGTGTATATATATGTGTGTGTATTTTCAACGTATCTTTCTTTCTCTCCCTCTGTGTGTATGTGTATCACTGTTCTCTCTCTCTCTCTCTGCATGTGTGCATGTGTTGGGATATAGTGGGCTTGCTCTCTCTGTAACAGATCGGAGGCTGAAGGGGCAGAATGTGCTGTAAGCTCCAAGAGTGTTATCTCCTCAGTGCCACATCCCTCTGGGACAGATGCTAGGGGTCATCAGTAAACATGACAGGAAGACAGGACCCACAACAATACCATTATGATTGGACAGGAATGCATTGTCAACATGCTTTGCTGTAACCATATACATGTACTGTAACTTTGACCGTAACAGAGGCTGCGAGGTCTTCGCTGTCTGCCAAGCAACAAAAACAGTGCACGATTCAAAGACTGGGCTTAATGCATAACTAAGACACAAGCACTGCTGATTGTATCCTGGGCGGAAACATGTCCTCAAGTTTAAGTTAGTATCATAATGTTATCAACTGTTGCACCACGACACCACCGTTCTTACTGCAATCAAGGATTATTGAAGTTATAAAAAGTGCAATGAAGACTATCATCGTACTTGTGACATTTGTGTCAATGTTTTGCAAAGAGAGGATCACTACTGGACTGTTATGTAGTGTAGGCCTGGGTTGAGGCCAGGAGAGACAAAACTGAAAATTGAGTGTTTGATCGCCTTATCCTTTAATACTGTCTCAGTACTTGTTATGTTGCTGTTATTGTCTTACAGCTCAGTAGAACATAATTTTGGATAAAAAAATGTTTCTTTTCAGGAGAGGATTGATGGTAGAAGGATGGGAATTTAGTGACTCAGAGGCTCTATCAAGGTCATCATCTCACAGCGTGTTCCCAGTATGGATTTCAGGGAAATGCATCAACATGTGTAACAAAAGTGTGCTTGTGAGTACTGTGAGGCCCATTCCGCTTTGTAGCAACACACAGGCCATAAATACAGTAAAATGTTTCGTCAGAGCATCTGTGTAGCTGATTTGTACCTGTGTTCGCAGGCGTGGTGCAGGTCCTCCTCATTCCCATGGCCAATAAAACAGACAGTGCTGGAGCATGTTCTGTTCATGTGCCACGAGGATCCTTCCCTGAGGTTGAAACCTCTTCGCCTGCCTTGGATACTGCAAACCCTGTCAGTACGCTACTGTACCTCTGGATTATCTGATTTGGGTAAGTTTTTTTTTTATTATTGTAATTGTGAGTTGAGCAGACACTAGCATTTAATGGTGTATTACAGTAAATATTAGATTAGGAATAAGGCTTCATTTTGTAGTTGAATGAAAATCACTTCAGGTGGCATGACACAGTTGACACTATCATGATAAATAATTTATATGATATGACAAAAACCTTTTAAAATATATAATATTTGAACAACATCAGTGACACTTAATCCTTATTTTATGGTTATGTGTATAGTCACACATATAGTTTCAAAGAAGCAAAGAACAAATCTAGATTTGTTCACGCTGAACACTAGTTCAATCTCTTTGCATTCTGAGTATTTAATGATTGTCTTACAGTTGGAATGTCAAATTCTAGACCTAACTTTTGCTTCTTAAATGTCCTTGAATGATCTACTTAAAAAATACAATGTTCATGGAACTGCATAATCAGGTGGCATATTTGAATTCCTGCATGGGAACTTCTATCACATGCCTGTACACATCTATCCATGGAGTCTGATGTTTTGTTTTTAAAAATCAATATCACAACATACCTGACATCCAAACTGCATAGCATAAACATAGATCATGACGGAATTAATGTGACTTTGGATTTACAAATGGGATTATTGTTAAAGTGGTTGTTCTTTTGTTCTTTTGAATCATCAATTAGCAATATTGCCTACTAAATTGTCACCTAAACGTAGCTGTCAGTGGTTCCCAGTGTTCCTGGTGGTGATGTTGGCGTTAGCATTCTTGCACTGTTCTTCTTTCTTACATTGAACTCTGCTATTGGCCTATCTTATCCTTCACTTGTAAATGGCTTGAGCATCTGCCGTGTTATTGAATAATCTGCTATAAAGTACAGTGTGTAATTTAATTTAATGTAATCATAATTTCACTATGGTACCCAGCTGTAACAGTGGCGGCAGATAAGAGCCCTTTGTTCAGGTGTCTCCCACCTGCATGTTGGGGCCAGGTCATAGAAGCTGTCAATCATTTCCCACTCGTCATGGCCACGGCCACCTGCTGAACGGAGCAGCTGCCAAGATACAACTGCTTTTCTTTACTCCCTCAGACAACAGCATCGGCCGAGAGTTACTCACAAATTTACGGCTAACCATCTTACATTTCCTGTCCTCCCAGACTTGAGGACCGTATAGGTTACCGCCATGAAGCTGAAGCTGCCTAACCCGGGTCTGGACGACCGGATCCCATCACACGCTGACCTGGAGAAGCTGGAAGTGGAGGAGGCGGACAGCAGACCCAAGTGGGACAACAAGACCCAGTACATGCTCACCTGCGTGGGGTTCTGTGTCGGGCTGGGAAACGTCTGGCGCTTCCCCTACTTGTGCCAGAGCCATGGAGGAGGTAATGCTATATTATTTAGATAACTGATACCATGAATATGGATTTATCTACTCTGCAAATAGACTGCATGTGTAAATCAGTGTAGTCGTGGAGGACATACAGTAAGACTGGAAATGTGAAGCTGCTGAGAGTTAAGAATGCATAAGATGTCAATCGTGTAGTGGCAAATCCAAATGTTGGAAAATCTTCCATTGATTGAATTAGTTTATATTGCAAATAGTGCTGAAAGATACCTTACTGTAGGTTTATCTACCATTAAGCCATGCCCCTTCCCCTTAAAACAGTTACACACACAGCACTCCACTCATTACTTTCATGAAAGTGTAAAGCCGACCTGCACTAATGCGAACCATAAAAATGAAAATGCACCATCAGGACAGAAGCAGCTACTTTGGGAGATAAAAGTTAAAACAATGGCGGCTGTAAAGGACGCAGCAACTGCTGCTGTATCATTTGCTCTGCGCATTAGTGGGTATGCAGAAAGCAATTAAACCATCAACATCGGGGCGCAAGCCTAGTAAACGTTATACAAGCGCCTGCCTTGCGTTCTGAATCCTCATATCTCTTCATGGTAGATGGGAGATGAGCAGCAGGGAGGAGTGCTCAGAGATTCTGTCCTTATCTGAGTCCTTTTATGACAAGAAAAGTTGTATAGTTGCATGTAATTGTAGCCGGGTCAATGACGTGACATGCAGATTTTAGTGTCTGCGGAGTCCATTACTTTGGTTTAAAATAATTTTAAATGATTCATAACAAATATCATGATTATCAGCATATTTTCTGTATGCAACAAGATTCATAACAAGTATATGTTATGATAAACAGAAAATATGAAAATATGTTCATATACTTGTTATTTTCTGTTTATCATATATATAGGCCTGTGTGTGTGTGTGTGTGTCAAACTGTCAGAGCAAATGAACACTATGTGAAAAGCATCAAATATAGAATTTAAAAGATAAGACAATTAATAAATATGGGGGCATCATTTTATGTTGAAGACCTTTCAAATAAACAAAGTTTACAAGTTTAGAGAGAGAGAGAGATCATATATACACATCACAGTCCCTCACTGTCCGTTGTTCATCAGTGCCTGGAGGTAAAAACTGTAGCTGAGCCTGCAGGTCTGGGCATTGCCACCTTTTGCCAGGCAGCAGCAGCTGAAACACTGTGGCGAGTAACAAGTGATATTGTAACAAGTCTGAAACATGGGACAGCAGACTTCCAATACTATTTGACTTATTTGGACAGCGTTATCTGGAGTTTCCCCTCATGAAGTCTGAGGTGCAGCACACCCATGATTTGCTGAGGCATGAAACCATTACGAGTGCAACCCAAATTATACTATCTGTATCATATTATCTGATTTCTAGTCACGTTTTGTCTGAAATCAGATGAGACAAAATAGGCTTATGATTAAACAGAGGTGACGTAAAAAATCTGAGGCAAAGGTCTTACCAGGACACTGATAAAGGAAAGTAGATGTCCGCACACTGAGACTCCAAAACCGACCAGATTTATTTATAACCACATACAACGTTTCGACCCACCAGGGTCTTCTTCAGGCAACTAGAAGACCCTGGTGGGTCGAAACGTTGTACTGTATGTGGTTTTAAATAAACCTTGTCGGTTTTGGAGTCTCAGTGTGCGGACATCTACTTCCCTTTATCACTGTTACATTTATTGTGTCCTGCACCTAGCCCCAGTGAGGTGGTGTGATGTGTGCATGCACTACTTAACCCTTACTAGGACACTCCAAAGATTACAGACAGGGCCAAATAAATATATTTTTTTATTTTTTTTACCAAGGGGGCACAGCACCTGATAATAATGCTTGTAGCAACAAATGAAAGAAAGAAAGAAGGGCATGTTTGCTTATCATACAATTAGAACTTAGAAGAAAAAGAGTAAAATTGGTGAACGTAGAAAGCATGCTGGAAAAACAACGTCATAAAACGTCACAGCTATTATCAGCGTTCATGTACCTGCACGTGTTAAGTGTTTACTAATTATCAACTAAGACCCATCACTCTCCAATCGTCGCACGTGGGGCCACACCCATCAGCATCTGAGTCGGAGCGCTGTGGGAACAATCAGATTACTCCTGCCACCTAGTGGACGTTGGGAATATTACTAGGATCACATAAGGGCTCTCAACTATGTGCAGTCAGTGAGCAATACTTTGAGATCCGATATCTTGATCAGCAAACAATACACTCTTAATATACCAACAGTATAGCATGTATATTCAAATACCGATTAAGAGAGTTTATCATATCAAAATATAGTTAAACATAAAACAGTAACATAAAACATAATCTTTTGAATTCAGCCTGGTGCCAGAACAATATCTTATCCTTCAGCTGTTTCTTCTGCTCTCACGCTGATATTTCCGACCCCATTACTTATCTCAGGTGTCTGTTTTTAACATATCCAGTTGTTTATCAGTTTCTCAGCCGTAAACACTGAAGAGGTGGACTTTCGGTCTGAAGTACCTTGCCATTGTCCAGCAAAGAGAGGCCTGATAAGGCGTTCACCGGGAGGAGGGCAACACTCAGCTACCTTGCTGATAAAGAGCTATTTTTGAGTGATATATAGCAATGCTTATCACGTCCTGATGCACGAGATCACTGCCCTCTTACACCTTGGGATCCCTCTTCAATTACAGTTTTCCTCCATTGCCTTGACCTGTGTAAAGAAACTGGGATCCACTTGGTCTTCATGAACACCTTCTTTGCACAGCATAAGTTTATTCGCAAACGTTTATTCACTCGTGTATTAAATGTTTTGACAACGTGATGTCAGAGTTAATGCAAGCATTAAAGTGATCGGAAAAAAAACTGTAACATTTTAGCATCTACACACTTTAAAAACTTTAATTACCTTAATAACCTCCGACGATAAGTTGATACTCTCACCTGACGGGACCTCACCTCTGTGCTCTCAGGTGCGTTCATGATCCCCTTCCTCATCCTGCTGGTTCTGGAGGGGATCCCTCTGCTGCACCTGGAGTTCGCCATCGGCCAGAGGCTCAGGAGTGGCAGCGTGGGCGTGTGGAGGTCCATCCATCCTTGCCTGGCTGGCGTTGGTGCGTTCACTCACCTGGGCGAGACTCAGTTACAGTACATCAATAACACTTGGCCTTTATCTCTCATAAAGTTATTAAAGGGTTGTCAGCCTGTCACACAAAGTACTCCTGAGTCATACAAAGTAGCGATGGGAATTCTGGCTTGCTCTAGTGAGCCAGATCTTTTGACCCAGCTAAGCAGTAAAAGCAGTAAAAAGACATTTGGTCATGATCATGCGACACATACTGGACATATCAGGGTCTGTATTCACAAAAATCTTACAGCGGAGAGTAGCTTAACAGTTATTTAGGAGCTTCTCTTAGCCTTAAGATTCATTGTGGATATGGGCCCTGATGGATGACATTTTCTAGTATTAGTGACACAACATTGATACATGACTGTGATATTGATATTGATATTGTAAGCAGAGCGCTGAACATGGGTGCTGCTAGCTGATGACATTTGTTCATGTTTGGTTGTGTCTCACAGGGGTTGCCTCCATGATGGTGTCCTTCATGGTCGGCATGTACTACAACACCATCATCGCCTGGGTCATGTGGTACTTCTTCAACTCCTTTCAGGATCCCCTGCCTTGGAGTCAATGTCCACTCAATGAAAACCTGACAGGTACAGTACACTCACAAATGTGCACAGAAATAATTGGTTCTTCAGAATGACACCAAAAGAAGAACATTTTGTAGTGCTTCAAAGAACTTTCAAGACCATTAGTTAATTGAAGAACCATTTAAGAAAACGTAAACAGGTGTGAAAATAGACTTTCTGAAGAACCATTTCCAGCGTGAAGAACCTTGGTTCAACACAAAGACTAATGAGGTCAAATTATGAATCCAAGTCTTAAAGCAACACTAAAGCACTTCTCCTGTCGTAAACATGCTATTTGTTTAGCCAGCAAATAAAGATGTCCACAGACAAGGTAGAGTATGTTAAATGATTTAATGAAAGTATGATGCATTGCGATATCAAAGTAAGCCAAATTTGTAGTTTCTTATGTCTCATTCCTTCGAACTACAGAGACCAACATTCATTGTCGCCCCCTGCAGGTGTGGTGTCAGAGTGCGCTCGCAGCTCCTCAGTCGATTACTTCTGGTACAGAGAGACCCTGAACACCTCTGCAGCCATTGAGGACTCTGGAGGCCTGCAGTGGTGGATCGTCCTGAGCCTGATCTGTGCCTGGTGTGTGCTCTATGTCTGCTGCATAAGAGGCATTGAGACCACGGGAAAGGTCAGTTGCACTATCAGCAGTAGCAGCAGCAACACTCATCATGATTGTGCTATGTTGATGATCGTGTTGGCCAATTCTGTGGTTCACCATAAAAAAAAGTGATTTGAAGGTCAAAAGTCAAATCCACACAAAGCCTCATTCCACAACTGAAAACACATACAGCCTCTTAGTATATTACAATCTGTCAGAGGCATCCATCAAAATATCAACATAAAGATAGAGATTGTTATCAGTATTGAAGCTGATTCATCATCATCATCTTCTTCTTCCTCTTCCTCCTCAGGCCGTGTACGTCACCTCCACTCTACCGTACTTGGTCCTCACTATCTTCCTGATTCGAGGTTTGACCCTCAAGGGCTCCACCAGTGGGATCGTTTTCCTCTTCACTCCTAAGGTAGTCAGTCGCCTACTGTGGCTCCATGTCTTTGTTGAGGTCAAGGAATGGAAAAGGTTGCATTGCATCAGTGTAACTTGTGTAATTGTACAAGGGCTTCTGGTATACACTTTCACAGCCAGTCATTTGTGTTTGTTTTTAATATTAGATTGTATTAGATTTAGATCCTGTCACTCCTAAGGTAGTAGCCTACTGTGACTAGGCTACTGTTTGATATTTTTGTTGATTAGTTTTAGATTCTGTCACCGAGATGCAGAGCTAGTGCTCAGTAGGGTGACAGTCTGTTGGTCCAGGTACAGGGAGATCTCAAAGGGGCGTGGGGTGGACTATCTGTGGTTGGGGTGAGAACAGTCTTTGACGATGCTGTGCACCTCACGCAAGCATCGTTTGCCCTGGATAGCCTCAATGGTGGAGAGTTAGGAACCGGTGTGTATGTATATGGATTTGTAGTGATATTTTTACAAAAAGTGTACTCAGGTAAAAGTCGACATTGCAATATATCTGGCTATAACTATACTGTGTGATGGTGTAATATCTGCAGCTAGAGGAGCTGATGGACCCTCAAACCTGGTTGGATGCCGGTGCCCAGGTGTTCTATTCCTTCTCACTGGCCTTCGGCGGCCTCATCTCCTTCTCCAGCTACAACTCTGTCCAGTAAGAAGCTCTAACAATCGCTCAGTAGGACTACCGTCAAAAACATAAATGTTATGAAGAATAGAATGGGATGATTTCTAGTCTTTTAGTGGAAAGCTAAATCTAACTTTCCCTGTCAGACAATGAACTACAATTACATTGTACAAGATCATAGGTTATGAACTGATATTGACACTAATATTTCCATTTTTCTTTCGTCTATCAAGCAACAACTGTGAGCAGGATGCGGTCATTATTTCTGTGGTCAATGGCTTCACGTCTGTGTACGCTGCCATTGTTATATATTCCATCATCGGCTTCCGGGCCACAGAGACGTTTGATGCGTGTCTCAACGGGTACGAAACCAATGTTGTGTCATGGTTTACTTGACCAAACCCATGTTATGATTATGGTTATTGTATTTAGCTGATTCTTTTGTCCAAAGGGACTTAGCCTACATAATATGAACCTATACCTTCTGTACCTAACAATAGTTATGAACTAACCGTGTCTCCAGAAAGTTTTGTAATGGTGCGCTGTCTTCACACAGAAATATCTTGGCTTTGATGAATGCCTTTGATCTTCCTGAGGGAAGCATCAATGAGAGCAACTATGATGAGACCGTCAGCAGTCTCAACGGCACCTCACCTGCTGTCATTCAGGGGTTGAACCTGCCGACTTGTGATTTACAGACCTTCCTCAGTCAGGTGAAAATTCATATTCTACTCAAACTAACAGTAACACGTCATGAAGTTATTCCATCTTATAACATGTGAGCATGTTAAGGAAACAATGAGATATACATACCAATGAACACTCTCAGTGATATTTAGGTAGACCCTAAAATATTGATCAAGAACTCAAGTAGTCAAGTAACACAGTTAAGAAAAAAATCTATTTTGCTCTTCAGTAATGTCAAATGTCTTGATACTCTGGCTTCAAGACCTGGAAAACTCGTGTCCATTTATCATGCAGAGTGAAGTGTACCATTGCACTGCATGACATCATACCATGTATGATCCCACAGGGTGTGGAGGGTACTGGCCTGGCCTTCATCGTGTTCACAGAAGCCATCACCAAGATGCCCCTCTCCCCGCTGTGGTCGGTGCTGTTCTTCATTATGCTCTTCTGCTTGGGCCTGTCCACCATGTTCGGCTCCATTGAAGGGTGTGTGGTACCGCTGCAGGACCTCAACATCTTCCCAAAGCATTGGCCTAAAGAAGCCCTTACTGGTATGTGGCACAAACGAGACATGAGTGTGCTACACAGGGTGCGTTTCATGTAGCGTTTATACGTCCTCCCTCGCTCCTCGATGCCTCGATCCTCACTGATCTACATAAAGAATGATGGGGGGAAAACAATGGGATAGTCTATCCAGTGTTAGTTATAGATCAGTGGGAACGCCCCTCGAGGAACGAGCATCGAGGATCGAGGAGGCATAATGAGAGGCACCCACACTGTAGCATTACATAGCATGAGTATGCTACATAGCATGATGCTACATAGCAACATAAGGCTTTTCTCAACACCTCTCCTCGGTCCTCCGGCTTGTTCCCGAGGAGAGCCATTGAGAAGAGCCTATAGAGTGTTACAGCGGCTGTGAAAGTGCAGAAGAGGCCATTGATGGAGAAATTATTTAAGGGAACACACCAACATTTCGAGAAATGATCTTATTTGCCCACCTCAATGAGCTATGCTAAGCTATGCTAACCGTGAGTTACTGCACGTACAGAGACGAGAGGGGTATGCTTCATCTCATCTAACTCTGGGGGGACACAGTCACTAAGCTAATTTCCCAAAATGTTGGTGTGTTCCTTTAACAACCACTTGTTTTTTTAGCAACACATTTATAAAGTTGAACACACTCAGATAGTGACTAAATCTGTTTTTTTTTTTTTTATTTTGGGTTTTATGTCAGATTAGATCCCGATCTGGACTGGAATCAATTGCTATTTTGAGATAAGACTTTGATGTTCAATCTGTCGTTATTGCACATCACCCACCACCCCTTAAACCGCTGACACATAAAGCACTGATAATAACTCTCTTCAAATTCTTTTGTGTCTCCATCTCTTAATCTCAGGTGTGGTTTGCCTGGTCTCCTGTGGCCTTGCGCTCATCTTTGCCCAGGGCTCTGGTAACTACTGGTTGGCTCTGTTCGATGGGTTTGCCGGCTCTGTCCCTCTTCTCGTCATTGCATTCTGTGAGATGATGGCTGTCAGCTACCTCTATGGGATCGACAGGTGAGTTGGGCTGAGGGACTGAAACATCACTACTCCTGCCAATAACATTTACTGTACATGACAGTTGATTCCAGTCAAAAAAGGGCAAATGGTAGGTTTTTTTGCTGAATGAATTGAACTCTCTCACTGTATTAAGTGTTATGGTTCTGTCTAATTCGAATGTTATAATAGCCTACAACAACTCCAAGCATTCAGCCACAATACACAACATTAGAATTAGAATTTAGAATTTAAAGTTTTATGTGCACCAAAAAGCATGCAGCTACACAGAACTGATGAGGACCAGGTTGGTTACATCTTCAGCAGTTGCATGTGGTCAATGCAGGTCAACAATAATAATAATATTACACAATGTTGAATCAAATATGTAAATAACTTATCTAGATAAATATGTATATATAATACAAAAATGTAATAATAAACAACCCAGACCCTGACGCCTCATTCTCCTCCCCTTGGACAGGTTTAACGAAGACATTGAGTTCATGATTGGCCACAAGCCCAACATCTTCTGGCAAGCCACGTGGAGAGTGATCAGTCCTCTGCTGGTGTTTCTCATCTTCGTCTTTTACCTGGCCACCACCGCCACCAAGGAACTCACGTACATCACCTGGAACCCTGAATATGTAAGGACAGTTATTATATTATATCGCTTATTATATCGATATTAGATATCTCAGTCTGTGGGTTTACTGTAATACATTATGTCTCAGTCTCCAACATTTGATTATCTTACTCATGTGCCAGATAGATTCTTGTACATGGATGACACCTAGTCCTAAAAGAAAGCAAAATAGGTGTTCAATGAAAGCAGGCTTAATCCCTGTATGAGAAACTGCCTGTATACTGTATGTCTACGCATATGGGACATAGTTATTGGTTATATGCCAAATCACAATATGTTTCTATGTCTATCTGTGCTAAAATTTGACAGTTATATAACCAACATTAGACTGCCTCTCACAGTGCTGTGTAAAATCTTGTCCTAGACCATAACTTTTCCTCTCCATTGGCAGGCCGACTTTCCGAATCTGGAAAAGAGCTTCTATCCTCAGTGGATGTACGTCATCATATTCATCCTCGCCGGCGTTCCGGCCTTGATGATTCCGTTCGTGGCGGTGTACAAGCTCATTCAGACACGCTGCTGCGGAACCAAAGACGACGCCCACAGCACGAGGGGGAGTGTCAGCTCAGTGTCTGCTAAAGTACAATTGTCTGAGATAAGCACCTGAAAAGCCATAAATGCCCTTTGAAGGGACACTTGGTGCTCTTGTCACGAGCTTTAATAGACTGTCAAGAGAGACCATCAATAATTAATCTCTCGCCACATGAGGAGCCGTCACGTGTGGACTTGTCACAAGAGTGACTTCAGAAGATGACTACAGATCTTTGTGAATGATGCCTAATGCATATAGGTATTGATCAATAGAGCTGTATTTCCAAAAAAAAAAAAAAAAAGATGCTCTACGTCTTCCCATTCTAAAATAAATCTGAATGTCATGTGGAAAAGACATACGCACAAAATCCACAGACAAGTTAGTAAACACTCTCTGAAAAAAAAAAGATTAAAAGTAATAAAATAGCATAATATGGCACCTATTAGTAACATGAGAAGGAGATGAAATATGAAATCATGTCTATGTGTACAGCGCTATGATAAATGTGGTTCCAGCTATATTAAGTTAGAAACGTGACAACATGACTGCGTTTATGTAGTTCCAGCTGCTCGGTCAAAAACGTGACTGCATGACTGTTTTTAAAAGTGGTCAAGGAGACCCAATTTACTGTGTTTATTTGCTCCAGTTTATATATTTAATTGTTTTGTGAAATAAAATGTGTTGTTAATATGTTAAATTACAGTGGGTTTTGAAATAAACATTTACAATATACAGTACTGTATGTATTGCGTATGTTGTTTAATAGAATAAATGTAGGCACATTATCCACCAAGGTTGATATGGTTACATTTGAAAATGTTATACAGTAGAGAACAGATTGTAGATTGAATGAGTAATGTACAGTAACTATTTTACTTCATCAAAGTAATGCAACTTTTACATTTGATTACTTGCAATGAAGCAATGACTTTTTGATAATATAATGATCAAAATTTTAATGCACTGCCAAAAGAATGGAATATGTCTAAACAGGAAAAAGGTACTAAGCAACTGAAACATATATTCTAGACATTAGTCTTTAAAGGTTTTTACAGTAAGGATATATTTGGCAGTACCCCCCCCCCCCCCCCCCCCCCCCCCCTTGTAATCAGCAATATTTTGATTAGCAATTCATTTAATTACATATTTATATACTTTGTGATATTGTTACCTAAAATGTGATTTGTTTCTCTCCAACCCTGTAATCCACATTGGAAAAAGAAAAGGTGATCTAAAAATAAACTGTAGCTTTACTGCCTTTCGTCATGCAACAAAGATGGCAGTTAAGTATTGATTTCTCACCTATTGGGACGGACACTGATAATACACTGTGGTAATTATTAGTTTTTTTGCACACTGAAAGGACAACTAACATTGAATCAAGTTGTCATAGCACTGCTGGAAAGGGCAACAAAAGCACCAATGGTGCACAGAATCCTGTTAATTATGAGCCTGTCTTAGTCTCTTAAGAATCTTAATATCTAATTGATTAATTAATTAATCAATCTTAATATATGATTTGATAAATAGAGCTTTTTTTTTTTTTTATTATTACTTCTGTATTCTTCTGTGGTGCCACTTGTTTCATCCTGTTTGTGGTGGACAGGTGCATATGCATGTCCACACACTTTGTTTAGTCATCTGCCAGCTTTATTATGCATTAACTATTATCACGACTGTAGCAGACCCTTTGTTGCTGACAAAACACAATAACTCAAGCGTTCCAGGGGGGAGAGGACAGATATCACTCGGGCCACCGGTGCTAAAGGTCAGCACACACACCGTGTCCGTCCCCTGGCTAAGTGAAGCGCTCACACACCTTCTCCGAGATCGTAACGCACGAGAGCAGAGAGGAGTGACAGGTGACAGCAAGTGTGAGAGCGTGAGGGATTAGACAGACTGTGTGGATAAGACAGAAGACAGCAGCTATCTCTTTCATATCCAGAGACTGAGGACTAAAGACCGTTACCCAAGATGAAGCTGACGCTCCCCAACCCGGGTCTGGAGAAGAGGATCCCATCCCATGCCGACCTGGACAGGATGGAGGTGGAGGAGGCAGACAGCAGGCCCAAATGGGACAACAAGACCCAGTACATGCTCACCTGCGTGGGGTTCTGTGTCGGGCTCGGAAACGTCTGGCGCTTCCCTTATCTGTGCCAGAGCCATGGAGGAGGTAAGACTATATTGATTACCAACTCCTGGAGCCATGAATATGGATTTATCTACTTAGTAAATAGATTGCATCTGTAAATTAGTGCACACAATCTTATTATTATTGTAGAGAATTGTACAGAAGTACTTGGCAATACCACTGACTAGAATAGATGGCAAACAGACAACTGGTTCCCAGACCCTGAAATGAACATCATTGCCATTCTTTGGAGATAAATAATGTATGGTCTCTAAAATGACCCTTTCACAAATCATCTTTAGAGACTGGTTGATGTTTTGCTAGAGCATTTAGCATAAATCAGACCTCATGAACACCTCAGTTATTCAGCAGAGAAAACCACAGTATTACAGTACGTCACAAAAGAACACCTCAGTTATTCAGCAGAGAAAACAACAGTATTACAGTACGTCACAATAGCACAATTGGTGCTGGAACTTGTTTCATATTATTCTTCATTCTTTGAGTTTAAAAAATAATTATCTTTTTACGGCCTTGGATGGGTAATCCTGGAATATGGAGTAAGAGTTCTAATTTTGTGATGCAGGAAATCTGTTGCACCTGATCTTTTCTTTCTTTCATTACATCCTACAAAATATGAGAGGCTCTCATTCATAACTTCTAATTCATATGAAGAACATTATTTTAGTGGCTGAGAATGACATTACAATTCAACATTTTAGCACTTACTTACCTAGTTTTCACCTCCGACGATAAGTTGATACTCTCACCTGACGGGACCTCACCTCTGTGTTCTCAGGTGCGTTCATGATCCCCTTCCTCATCCTGCTGGTTCTGGAGGGGATCCCTCTGCTGCACCTGGAGTTCGCCATCGGCCAGAGGCTCAGGAGTGGCAGCGTGGGCGTGTGGGGGTCCATCAGCCCCTACCTGAAAGGAGTCGGTACGCTGGACTATAACTCTTACGGACCTATCAGGTCCTAGTGGGAAAATTTCTCTAGATGTTGTCCATGTTGTGTTATTAGTGAAGAATGCTGTACCTTCTAGTCATATTTAGTCGCCATGAGTTGGCGCTGTGGGGGGAAATCATTCACATGCCAGTTCTGTTTGTTTACATTCCACTGTAAAAGTTAGCCATGTGGACAGAAATACTTATTTACCTTTGGAGTTCAGGTTGTACTTTGAGTCATAACAAATTCTCCCCTCATTTCAGTAATGGTAACCATGCTGGCAAACGGTATTCACACACAAAATACTACCAACAAACAGTGAGCGACTCTTTCAACCGTGTAATTTTAATTTATTTTTACAGGCATTGCATCTATGTTGGTCTCTTTCGTGGTGGGCATGTACTACAACACCATCATGGCCTGGGTCATGTGGTACTTCTTCAACTCCTTTCAGGAGCCGCTGCCGTGGAGCCAGTGTCCCCTCAATGAAAACAAGACAGGTGCAGCAAACGTGATATCTCTCTGCGGTTATAAAACAACACACTACTGCTCTCTTGCCCGCTTAACCGTGAGATTGAGATGGTTATAACACACTTGCTTTGACCTCTGAGCAGCCTTTCCCTTGTTTATCATGTTCACAGCACCGGCTAATTCACAGGGATAGGGCTGAAATGTTCGGACGCTCACATCTACTGTATGTCCTTCCGCCTCCTTTCAGGCTATATATAAGTATATTCTATTCTATTCAGGGTATATATCGGAGTGTGCTCGAAGCTCCCCTGTGGACTACTTCTGGTACAGAGAGACCCTGAACGCGACAACTGCCATTGACGAGTCTGGGGGTATTCAGTGGTGGATGATCCTGTCACTCGTGTGTGCTTGGGTTGTCCTCTACGTCGCAGCAATCAGAGGCATTGAGACAACAGGAAAGGTACAACGGAGTCACTTTCTGCTTGATTTTTTCCAACTGGAGAGAGTTTGCATGTGAACTCCAAATGCAGATAGTGGATATCAAAGTGACAATAACCATATAATGTCCTTACATCTCCTCCATAGGCTGTCTACATTACCTCCACCCTGCCATACATTGTTCTCACTATCTTCCTGATAAGAGGATTGACTCTCAAAGGATCTGTGAATGGCATAAAGTTCCTGTTTACTCCAGATGTATGTCCTTTCAATTCAATTTGATTTCAATTTTGATTTAATGTGCTTTACTGATATGACTGTGCATTTGACAATATTACCAAAGCATTTAAAATAAAAGTATTAATGGCAATATTAATAACAATAATAATAAAACAAATAATATATAGAATTATATTTTCCTTTCTTTCTTTATCTCTCTCTCTCTCTCTCCTTCAGCTGTTTATCTCGATGCTACATGTTCTCTTTTTATCTCTTATCTGATCTGGCAGTATCAACATGTTGATTCTGTTTACAGGTGAACGAGTTGATAAATCCGTCCACGTGGTTGGACGCGGGGGCTCAGGTGCTATTTTCCTTCTCGCTGGCCTTCGGCGGCCTCATTTCCTTCTCCAGCTACAATTCCGTCCAGTAAGTGTCAAAGGTCATCATCGCTAAAAATAGCATGCTGTCAAAAAGATCACTAAAATATAGCATAGTGAACAAAGGCACTCAAGGCATTGGAATTGTACGACAATTTGCAGCAACGGAAGAAGCCGTCCAAAATATTTATTCTAATCATTCACTAAACCAGCTGATTCTCACATCTCTTCAACCAGGTAGCCTGTAATTAGTGCAATCTGCCTTGGTTAAGTGCACAGGTAGAAGCAATACATGAGA
This sequence comes from Sardina pilchardus, assembly GCF_963854185.1. Lineage (NCBI taxonomy): Eukaryota > Metazoa > Chordata > Actinopteri > Clupeiformes > Clupeidae > Sardina > Sardina pilchardus. The sequence continues at coordinate 13,350,145 of NC_085017.1, forward strand.
GAACTTTTACTTTCTGTACTGGGGTTTTCAACCACTGAGAATTTGTGCTTAATAATGAATAATTGATGATGATGATGATGATGATGATGATGGTGTTTGTTTTGCATCTGTTTATCCCATCTCCTAGCAACAACTGTGAGCAGGATGCGGTGACAATCTCCATAATCAACGGGCTCACCTCTGTCTACTCAGCAACGGTCATCTACTCCATCATTGGCTTCAGAGCCACCGAGAAATTTGATGAGTGCTTGAGTGGGTATGTGTCCACACAAATCATAGTTACTGGTTATCCCATTTAACTGTATCCCATTTGGGGCACAGTTATAGGCATTAAGGACAGTACAGCTCATGTCTGACCTCTTGGTGGCTTTACGGGAGTGGGGGTGGATGCTGAAACTGGTACCAGCAATAGCAGTGAGGTGGTAGCGTAGTGGATAAAGAACTGGGCGAGTATGCAACAGCCAGATACAGTGTACTGTAGGTTCAAGCCTCCAGCTGCCACTGCAGTGCCCTTGAGCAAGGCAATTAACCCCAAGTTGCTTTGGGGAGACAAGTGTAATTGACATATTTTACAACATATCATATTTGTCTTCCTTCTTCATGTTTTCATCTAGGAACATTCTGACACTCATGAACACTTTTGACGTTCCTGAAGGCAATATCACCGAGAATAACTACGCTGATATGCTGAATCATTTCAACCTCACCTCCCCGAATATCATTTCAGAGCTAAACCTCAAAAGCTGCAACTTGGACGATTTTCTAAGCCAGGTAAACGAACCCATTACGACATTTGAACTAAGCTCGTCCAATTCTTTCCCTCAAAAACCCTTTTCATCGCTACATACCAAATGTTAGAAGAGAGAGTTTACTGCATACCATTTTCCCAGTTCAAAGTGTAATATACTGTAAATGTTCAGAGTTAGTGGCGTGCTCAGTCCTCTTTGTTCTTTTGATGCTGCTTGTTGGTGGGTGCTCTTTGGTCCAAGGTAAATAGTTTGTGTAGAAAAGGAGAATTTCTCCACAACCAAGGCACTCCAGATGGTTTAAAATGTCTTTATTAAACGGACATGTCCAACATGGACCTAAAAATGCCCACACGTAGCGGATGGGGCCTTCATCAGGGGTAATATACTGTAATATACTGTACATACTTACTGTACAACTCTACAAAATGTCGTTTTCACAGGGTGTGGAGGGCACGGGTCTGGCCTTCATCGTGTTCACGGAGGCCATTACGAAGATGCCGGTGGCCCCGATGTGGTCTATCCTGTTCTTCATCATGCTCTTCTGCCTCGGACTGTCCACCATGTTTGGCAACATCGAAGGGTGTGTGGTGCCGCTGCAGGATCTCAACATCCTCCCACGGACATGGCCAAAGGAGGTGTTCACAGGTAGGTGCTGTTAGGGAGCGATCACACAGCACATGTTTTTTTTTTCAGTGAGATACAGTACGCCTTTTTTATGTTGTTTCGTACTGACAGGGAGCATTGCACGCTGCTTATAAACCCAAAGCGCCTTGTGTTTTTATGAAGCCATAGTACAACTCACGTTTTATAAGTGACACAAGACCGCCGCTCAGTTCTGCACATTCTCTCCACAAATATGAATTACGCTGGTCACCTTTTCTGTATCTCCTATTTGTGCAATTTATATCCATGTATCTCCTACTCTTGCAGGCAGCTCATGTGTATATGAGTGTGTACATGTGTGAGTTAGCCTTAGTGTAAAAGAGTATGTGTTTGTGTGTGTGTGCATGTGTGTGTCTGTGTGTGCGTGTGTGTCTGTGCATGGCATGTGTATATGTGTGCGTGTGTGTGTGTGTGTGTGTTTATGTGTGTGCATGTGGATTTGTGGATTTGTGTGTGCGTGTGTGTGTGTGTGTGTGTTTATGTGTGTGCATGTGGATTTGTGGATTTGTGTGTGTGTGTGTGTGTGTGTGTGTCTCTGTGTGTGTAGATGTCAGTGTGTGTGCATGCGTGCGTGTGTATTTCTGCATGTGTGTGTGCACATACTGTATGTGTTTGTGTCTGTGTGTGTGTGTGTGTGTGTTTGAGAGAGAGAGAGTGTGCATCATCCCAAACCAGCAACCCATCACTTAATAGCACCATCTGCAGGCCAATGGGTGTACAGGCACTAAATGTACAAATAAATATTTTTTTATAGCCCCCCATGGATGAAATTCCACAAAATGTGGCATACTAGGATGTCAGGTTCATCATACATATTAAATTTGTTTCTGAAGATAGAAGATAGGGTCGATACCATAGGGTTTGTTTCTGATCTGAAGATAGGGTCGATACCATGGGGGTGCCAATCACAAATGACTGGTTAAAAAGTAAGTTGAGTTCAGGTACAGTAGTTTTTAGGGGGAAAAAAAGGCTTTTTTTGGGGTTTCGGGGGCCAGCATAAGGGTGGAGTGGCCCCCAGGGGCCGAACATTTTTTTTCTGTAGAAGTCTGCTACATGCCCACCAAGTTTCACGTGCCCCGGTGTTACGGTGTCCCGGGAATCGTTGACCAAAAATTCAGGAAGAAGATGACGGGGGAAAAAGAAAAAAAAAAAACTTTAACTTTTAAACATTGATTTTGCTAAATTTCTTCAGCAATGAGATTAATACACAGGAGTGGACTTTAGATAGGAAGGCATTTTTACTCTATTCATCTTTCTGATTAAAGCATGGCTAATATATACATTTTGTTTTTCAATTTTATTTACTGTATGCACCATCATGTGGTTTATTCATAATTCATAGGAAATCACTGTACTATCTATGCAGTACAGTAACTATCTATCTATCTATCCATCCATCTATCTATAGTATCTTTTTTGTCTGTCTGTCTGTCTCCCATTTGTGCTAATACTGTAACTCTCGTGTGTTCTGTTGCTGTTCTCCAGGCCTGACGTGTCTGGTGTCGTGCCTCATTGCCCTCATATTTGCGCAGGGCTCCGGCAGCTACTGGCTAGCTCTGTTTGATGGCTTTGCCGGCTCCATCCCCCTCCTGGTCATCGCCCTGTGCGAGTTGATTGCCGTGTCGTACATCTACGGCATAGACAGGTGAGCTCTTACATCTATGGCATAGACAGGTGAGCTCGGTCAGGCGGCGGTAAGAGGGTATTTTCTGGCCCTTATTGCCCACCGTTATCATGTTTTATTTAGACGATACAAAGCAAACACATGTGGTCATTGGTTTCAGTGTGGTGGAGGGGCAGTGGGCATGTGTGTGTGTGTGTGTGTTGGGGGGGGGGGGGGGGGGGGGGTTGTTATTTTCCAGCAGTGCAAAAGAGAGATGGTGCGTTGACAGGACATGCTGCTGCTGCAACTGCTGCTCTGACACACACACACACACACACACACACACACACACACACACACACACACACACACACACACACACACACACACACACACACACACACACACACTCATCTGCTATTGTTCTTGTCCCCTTGGATAGGTTTAATAAGGACATCGAGTTCATGATCGGTCACAAGCCCAACATCTTCTGGCAAGTGACCTGGAGGTTTCTGAGCCCCCTCATCATCCTGGTCATCCTGGTGTTCTATTTCGTCACCATAGTGTCCAAACCACTCAAATACATTGTCTGGGATCCCGAGTCGGTATGACTGCTCAATGAATGTCATGTTAATTGCATAAATTGATTAGCTTCACAGGATAAACCAAACTTTGCGTACAGTAGTATCACCGAAAATGGCTTTAGGCTTGGAAATAGCGACATAGAAATTCTCCAAGAGAACTATTATACTTTAGAGAAGGCTTCTTTTATGACACTTCATGAAGTGACATAAAACATGACTTTAGTAGTTTATGAAAGTCCAATAAAACATGACACATCATGTGAAACACTGAACCATGTTCTCTTAGCCACATGTTTAATATCCTGTCTTTTGTGTCCTTTCACAGGCGGTTTTCCCAAATCTGGCAGAAGTGAGTTATCCAGACTGGATTAACGTCATCATCTTCATTCTCGCTGGCATCCCTAGCTTGGCTATTCCCTTTACAGCCGTGTTCATGTTTATGTGCAATCGCAACAAGTCGAATCACGACACAGAGTCTATCAGCACGATATCTGACAAAGTGCAAATGACAGTGAAGATGTCAAACTAATCATTGGTGTTCAGTGAGATGAAACAATGTATAAAAAAAATACCAGAATGAAGCTAGAATAATTCAACAATGCTTTATTTAAATATAATTACAGTCAAAAAACATATCCATTACTGGTTTGAATTTGTTAGCAGTGGCACAGTGCCTTGCATTAGTAGAAATTTTGTAAAACTGTTTTGTAAAAAGTGTGGACCAAACTGTGTTCAAAACCTCCTGCAATCCTGTGCCATAAAGCAGCTTGACACTCCTGCAAAAAATCGCACTTTGTCCATAAATGTATACTGAGATCTAGGGCTGCAACTAATGACTATTTTCAGTCAAAGAAGTCTTAATAGGATGATGCAATGAATATCCCATATCAACTGCAAATATTCAACTTTAATGCATATTTTCAACTCAAGAAACTGAGGTATCTTCCTTAAAATTGACTTAGACCGATTAACTAATTACCAAAAATGCAGTAGTTACAGAATAATTTCAAAGTTGACTACTTAATGAGTAATTTATTCATTGTTGCAGCCCTAGTGAGTGTTATAGAATGTTTTTGAACAAAACCTGTATGTCTGTACTGTTTTTCAAGTGTGTTTGTGAGTGTGTTTTATGTGAAAATATCAGTAGACCACAGTTTTGAAAGTTACGGTAAAAGTTTATTTATGTTAGATACATGTATATCGAATGTCTGTTTGCCTGGGTATGTTAGAATTGCTGCTTTTACAATTGTTTTATAACACAAAGATCTAAATGTCAATATTGTACCACAATAAAACATTAACAAAGTTATATGTATGTTAATACATTTTACTTCGAAATTGATTTACATAAAAAACATTTATACAGATCCTTTATGGTAACATTCTCACATACAGATCTACAGCATTCGTAGAATTACTGCTGTTGTCATTATGTTAAGTGTAGCATGCAGAGGGTAGAACCATAAGATCTCTGAGGAAAAGGCTGGGGGTGGTTCTCAAACTGAAAGGGTTACTAGACACAGTCTTTGCAAGAGGAGTTTTAAAAAAGTGCTCCTTTTGCAAATACTCTGTCTAGTAACCTTTTTCAGAGTGTGAACCACCCCCAGCCTTTTCCTCAAGTGCGGCATGTAGGACAGATCATCTCAGGAAGGAATATCTCTAGCCAGGAAAATAACATGAACTTCAAGGAAGTGTAAAAGTTTTACATTTGAACCAAAAATCAATGGAAATGGTAATCATTGACATGCTATTGTAAAGGAACTATGAAGAGCGCATTTTTCCCTCACAGCTCTGTAAATCCACAAGCTGAGGTTATCAATTAAAACTACACCACATCACATGTAGCCCACTTTTAACAGACTGATGGGGATTTAAGCCAAGAAGTGTTTTAACAGATAAGAAACAGGGTCAGATGGGGAGAAGACAATAACAACACATGTAAATGTTTTGCCATGGATTTTAAATACTCCATTAGGAACTGATTTCTGGTGCAAATGTGTAGGCTATGATAGTTAAAAGGAAGCTGATCTGGTCATTGAGGGGTCATTGGTTGAAAAGTTGAATGACTCCACTCTGTCCTTGAGTGATAGGGTGTACTAAAAAATAATGCTGCTAAGCAATTACTCATAGAAATGTGCTTGCAATATCTGATAGATGCATTCATTAATGATGTTATTACTTGCGGTTCCCTTATGCTGCTGATATGATTTAAAGCTTTAAGTATCTCTTATCCTACTTTAGTCCAGATTGGCTCAAGGAAGTGTGTGTGTGTGTGTGTGTGTGTGTGTGTGTGTGTGTGTGTGTGTGTGTGTGTGCACGTGTGGATGTGGGTGTGTGTGTGTGGGTGTGTGTGTGTGTGTCTGTGTGTGTGCACGCGAGTTTGCATGTGTGTGTATTGGGGGTGTTAATGTTGCTTAGACAAGGGGAGTCATTGGTGTGTAAAGATAAACACCTGTAAAACGATCAGCCCAGCAGTTTACCAACTTAACACACAACCAGACACACACACACACACTGACCCAGTCGCAAAAGAGAATTCAAAGTCACAGAGCCTGAGACAGTGAGTGTATGTGAGTCTATCTGTATCTGCATCTGTCTGTGTGTGTGTGTGAGTGTGTGCGTGGTGTGTGTGTGTGTGTGTGTGTGTGTGTGTGTGTCTGTGTCTGTTGGCGTCAGACATTAACCACATTCTCTCCAAAGGACAAGAGAGTAAACATGAAGCTGAAGCTACCTAACCCCGGTCTGGACGAGCGGATACCGACTCATGCCCAGTTGGAGAAACTTGAGGTGGAGGAGGCGGACAGCAGACCCAAGTGGGACAATAAAACCCAGTACATGCTAACCTGCGTGGGGTTCTGCATCGGACTGGGCAACGTATGGCGGTTCCCCTATCTATGCCAGAGCCATGGAGGAGGTAAGGAGGATGCATGTTTACTGTTTGATAGCGGTTTAGTCTCCTGAAAGAGAATAACGCTGCCGTCCATAAAAAAGCTAACTTTAATGCAGCAATGGTAGGTTTAACCCAGAATCTATTCATATACTGAGAGCTATAAGCACACAAAAATATCAACAGACAAGTATTCTACAACACTTCCAGCACTGGATTACTTATATGTGAGCATTTGTGTTTATGGAGGTTTATGTTAAATTGAAACTGACAAAAACGTTTTGAGCAGGGCTGACTCAAAGGGATCCGTTTCCAAAACTATGTGTGTGTATATTATATATATATATATACACTGTATATATGTATGTATGTATGTATGTATGTATAAAATACCAGTATATTCTGTATAAAATCAATAAATATTGATTTTACTACTGGTATGCCTTCAATAACTCCAATAATGGCCACTTAAATACACTTCTGCATTTGTTTAACTGTGATTCAACTAATCTCATCTAGGCCTTATCGCCTCCATAAATACTGCAATATAAGTATAGGACACCAATTTACATTACAGTCATTTCCTGTGTATTAGCCGTATTGTGTATAAGCAGCAGGACAGTGTTTTGTGCAAGTTAAAATAAACAAATCCATATTAATATCATACTGACTGCCCCTGTGTATTAGCCATAACTGAATAAATGTTGCTAAATCAATGTATAAGCTGCCGCTAATAGTTGGGAAATGATGGTATGTCGTGGTAAAAGTCCTGGTTTTCAAAGTTACCTGTGCTCACACAAGTTTGGCTGACATTGCAAATATTCTCAATAAAATGTAACAAACTCTGGAATTGAGTAACTTGCAATGCACATTAAGTTAACAAATAGCCTTTCTAACCAACCATCTTCACACCTTTTCTTCACGCAGTCTTTGTCAAATGTGTGTGTGTGTGTGTGTGTGTGTGTGTGTGTGTGTGTCTGTCTGTCTGTGTGTGTGTGTGTGTGTCTGTCTGTGTGTGTGTGCGTACAGTACAGCACATATACAGTATGTATTTGTGTGTGTATACAAATTAATACATAAATACAACACAATAAATGTATAAATCACAACAAAGTGTGTGAGATGCTACATAGCAACTGTATAAAAACACTTGGTCATTTCCAATGATTTCCTACTGTGTGGTGCATGATTTTAAATGTTCCCCAATTGTACTTGTGCCCACTTGAGGTGCGTTCATCATACCGTTCCTGATCCTGCTGGTTCTGGAGGGAACTCCCCTGTTGTTCCTGGAGTTCGCCATCGGCCAGAGGCTCCGGAGTGGCAGCGTGGGAGTATGGAGGTCCATCAGCCCCTACCTCACTGGAGTCGGTGAGGATGGCTTTTTCACAGAGGAGTGGGTGTTCTTTAGAGGGAGAAAGTTAGGGTACAAAATTAAAGAAACATTTAGATTAGAGTGATTTTTTTGTTACTGTTATATTTGTAGGCATCACCATGCATTTAGGTTACTGGCATTTGTACATGTATATTTTCTGGAATCAAAAAATATATCAAGACCTATAAAGACCAAAATATATCAAGACCTTTAAAAAAAACAATACAGACAGGTGTATATATTTGTGTATATTTCTCAATGGCATTTGAATTGCACCCAATAGGCATTGCATCCATGATGGTATCTTTCCTGGTGTCCCTCTACTACAACACCATTCTGTCCTGGGTGATATGGTACTTCTTCAACTCATTCCAAGACCCTCTTCCTTGGAGCCAATGCCCTGTGAATGAAAATAGAACCGGTAAGACTGTGAGGATATACCCTATAGATACAATAATTTACTCCATACTATCTCTGTATTACTATTTGCCCTGTGCACATGTCCAGGACATTGTGCTTGTCACTTCTTGTGGTCAGTCAACTGCAATTAGCTAATAGCATCATTCTAATCCCTGAAAATACCAGAGAACATTTAAATTGTGCCAATTCCAGACAAGATAGTCATCTGTTTACCTACACTGATATCCCTACCGTAAACTGATATCCCATTGCTAGAGCCCTGATCCCAAGACATCCCAAGTCTCCCGGAAGTTCCGGGAGTCTCCCGCAAGTTCTGGGAGTCTCCTGCATATTGATAGCGGCTCCCTGATGCCCGCAAATTATGGGATACTTCCATGAAATTACTTTTTGCAGGTTGGGATGTCTGGGATGACCCCAGCCAATGCATGCCCTCAATGAAAAAAGTCCTGCTACCAAGAGTTGAGACAGAAAGGCTGAGTCAATTTACTTCACCCCAGTGACACCACCAAAGCAGTGCAATGTATTCCCCTCTACAGGTCTGGTGTCAGAGTGTGCTCGAAGCACACCCCAGTGACACCACCAAAGCAGTACAATGTATTCCCCTCTACAGGTCTGGTGTCAGAGTGTGCTCGTAGCTCCTCCGTGGACTACTTCTGGTACCGCGAGACCCTCAACACCACCTCTACCATTGATGAGTCTGGCGGACTGCAATGGTGGCTGGTCCTGGTCTCTCTTTGTGCCTGGACAGTGCTTTATGTCTGCTGTATCAGGGGGATTGAGTCCACTGGCAAGGTAAGTCCATGTTGTTACAACTAAAACAATGGGAGCACTGCACTGAGAGACAGTGGGAAGTTAGCGTGAAGCTAATGACTCTTTCAATGGTTTAGGCTGTCTATGTGACTTCGACTCTGCCATATGTGGTTCTTGCCATCTTCCTGATCCGTGGGTTGACCCTAAAAGGGTCTTCGAGCGGCATAATATTCCTCTTCACCCCAGATGTAAGAACCTTCTCTTATTAGCCACAATCTCATTAATAATGCAAACATTGCCAGAAGGCATCAACCTGTGAACTTATTTCTTTATTTTCAATTCAGGTTCAGGAATTGATGAATCCACAAACATGGCTGGATGCTGGGGCACAAGTTTTCTATTCCTTCGGTCTTGCCTGGGGCGGGCTAATCTCTTTCTCAAGCTACAACTCTGTGCAGTAGGTTACTTATACTTTACAAACTGAATTCATTTCAAAACATACAAAAATATGACTGGTATCGTAGCTAAAGTTACAAAAAAATCCTACAGCTGATGTAAGGAAATTTGACAAAAAATTGTGCTTCTCACTGGTCCTTTTCAGCAACAACTGTGAGCTAGATGCCATCATCATCTCCATAATAACGTGTTGCACCTCCCTGTATGCCGCTATAGTCATCTATTCCATAATTGGGTTCAGAGCCACTGAGAAGTTTGACGACTGCATTAGCGGGTATGGTATCATGGAAAAGAGTGCTTAGATTCAGATTGTACATTAATTTTAGGGTCACCACCGCTGCTTACTGTCCTTCATTATTTGATTTAAAGGAATATTTTGGCACTGATGAACACCTTTGACCTGGCTGAGGGAAGCGTCAACGAGACCAACTACGAAGCGGAGCTCCAAAGGCTGAATGGGACTTCACCGGATATCATTCAGGGCTTACAGCTGAGAACCTGTGACATACAGACATTCCTCAGTGAGGTATGAAATAGAAACATCTAGGGAAGGCCTTCATGTACAGTATGTGTCCAAGCAGGTCCAATCATTGTACCCCAGAGATGAGAAATATTATTTTCTGATAGTCTGGCAGGAAGCTTCTATTTTTTCCAATGTATAATGGTTTTATTACAGTTTCATATCAATGCTCTGGAGACTTTGAATGCTAAAGGTCTATAACAACCATAAATAACAGTTTGTAACAGTGTTCAGTGATATACTGTTTAACAATCATAATAGAGGCTGCAATAGTGAGGTCAATTGAACGTTTTAAAACTAATACCAATGTGTGAACCAATGGCTTTGCAAGAGACACCCAAAAACATTCCATAACCATTCCGGCGGTTTCACATCCGTAACCTCTATATTAGCAGGTCTTCTTGAGTTTGAGTCAAAGTCCATGTTTCTACCTGTAGCCTACTGATGATTTACTTAGCGGCCTTGTATAGCCCCATAAATACTATAGTGCCAAAGGGCAAGCCACTGGAATCAACAGTACTGTATAGCAAGGGTATAGCAGCACAGCCCACCACCATCTTGCTCAACGAATTGCATTGTTCTGTATGCCAATAGCGAGGGACAACAAAATACATGTAAAGATGTGTGACCTGAAAAGTAGTGGGTTCAATTCCCAGCTCCGACCGTTGTGCCCTTAGCCTGATGTACAGTAGGGATACTCAAACTTCTTGTCTGGCACCGGAGCATTAGGACGTCATTATGGGACGTGTTTCAACTGATACAGTTGAAAGTTCAACTTATAACTGCACACAACTGGATAGACCTAACAAATCAGACAAAAAACAAAAAAAGTAAACTCTCCAGTAATGTCAAATGGCATGACACTTTAGTTTCAAAACCTGGAAAACTTGTGTACCATTTATCATGCAGAGTACAGTATACCATTGCACTGCATGACATCATACCATGTATGATCCCACAGGGTGTGGAGGGAACTGGCCTGGCCTTCATCGTGTTCACAGAAGCCATCACCAAGATGCCCGTCTCCCCACTGTGGGCTGTGCTCTTCTTCGTTATGCTATTCTGTCTGGGTCTGTCCAGCTTATTTGGCAATATTGAGGGGGTTGTCGTGCCACTCCAGGACCTTAACATCCTGCCCAAGAAATGGCCGAAAGAGGTTTACACAGGTAACCAACCGCCTTGAGTAGTGCAGTTGTGTTCGACCAACTGCGTGGCTCAGCCCTGCACCTCAGTGACTTTTACGGGTGCTACAATAGATCAAAACTCAAACTGAAGGTAAAAACGGAGGGAGGTTTACTGAATGTACTGTACATGCAGCTAAACTTCTGCGAAGGTCCTTCCTCCATAAGGGGTTGCCACAGCCAGTCAATAGATTTGTACAGTTGAATTATTTTAAATGACCATTATTATATTGTTGACTCTGCTTAAAGGGACACTTCACCGATTAGCATTAAGCTTTGTATCTTTAGAAAACCAGTCATGTTTTTGAATGGTCGTGCATCATTCCCTCAGTTTGCCTTGAGATGGGAGAAATACGGATTTCAATGAAACCCATGAATAGGACTTCCTGCTTTCAATGATGTAAAATGAGGATTTTTCATAATTGAAAGCAGGAAGTCCAACATTGAAATCCGTATTTCTCCCATCTCAAGGCAAACTGAGGGAATGATGCACGACCATTCAAAAACATGACTGGTTTTCTAAAGATACAAAGCTTAATGCTAATCGGTGAAGTGTCCCTATAAGATGAGTTTCCTACTATACAGTATGTTGTAGATTCAGCTCAATACTATTCTGTCATATACTATAAATAATGTACATTATCCTGTGAATAAATCATTGTTTGATTCTATTTGTTCCAGGTCTAACATGCCTTGTTTCCTTCATCATTGCTCTGCTCTTTTCTCAACGATCGGGTAACTACTGGGTCTCACTCTTTGATACCTTCGCTGGCTCGATCCCTTTGCTCACCATAGCGTTCTTTGAAATGATTGCTGTGGCATACATTTATGGAATAGATAGGTGAGATAAAGTTACAATAATCAAAAATCATTTTTTTGTGTTTTTTATTTATGTGTATATTGTTTCACCTACTGAGGCTAAGGTTAAGTATGGATATTATCATCAAAATATAGTATATAAGTAAAAATAAGTATATGCATCTTGTATATGACGTTTTGCGTGATGTTTTGCCATTATATCCATTGCTGCACTCCAGTATAGTGAATTAAAATATCCTCTCACTCTTTCAATGTCTTTCAACAGGTTTAATGATGACATTGAGTTCATGATTGGTCATAGGCCCAACATCTTCTGGAGGGCAACGTGGATGTTCGTAAGTCCTTTGATAGTGCTTGCCATATTTATTGCTTACTTTGTCTCCAAAGTTTCAGAGGAGCTTACCTACACAACATGGGACCCAGATTCAGTAAGTATACCCTCCGAATTGCACAGACTTGAATTGAATGACATGCATCTTGCTCTGTTAGCGAGGGAGGATCATTGGAATATATTAGCATACATTACCGGTATATACATTAGTCATCAGGAAGTCCTGCCAGAAATGCTCTACATTGCAATATATGTTTAATTTTTGAACGTTCCATATATGTTATCAAAAGAAGATTTTCTTAGGAAATAGTATTGCGTCTCATGTTATGCTGCCTATTCTTAGTCGGCAATAGACTTGACATTGATGGTGTTGTTCCCTACTTTTGAAGGAAAACTTTCCGAAGTTGTTGGCGCGCACATATCCAGGCTGGATCTACGTCATCATCTTTATCCTGGCTGGTGTGCCGAGCTTGGCTGTCCCATGTGTGGCGCTTTACAAATATATTCAGATTCGCTGCTGTAGGGGCCACTGATGTTACTTTCCTAAATTACAGATTAATATTGTAGATTAATTCCAATGCATATAGAATATGTGGATTTCCCAGTAGTGTTTTATTTTTATTCTGTCATGTAAATATGATGCCAGAATGCACTTTTGTTGATGTTGTTTCTACATTATACGTGAAAATACAGTCTTGATATAAAATATAGTATAAATTGAATGTATATATTTGCTTAAGAGGACTGCCATGTGATAAGCTAATATTTGTACGCACAGGATCATAGCTTCTAAACATAAAGAATATATTCATGCTAAAACTAAATATATGCAGTATTAACTCATTTTGCTTTTGAAAATGACTTCGATATTAGATGTTTGCTGATACAATCTGAATATTTGAATAGATATTGCTTTTTCTAGCCTATTTGTGTGGAAAAATAAATGAATAAGTAAATAATTAATAAAATAATTATCCAATCCCCATCTCATCACCACTTAATGATGGCCTAGCCTGATTACCATCGACTTTCAAAGGCTCTGCGAGACTTTAGTCTGACCAACAGCCTGTGCTAACACGGTTTCTTGCCAGCGCTGGTTGACCCGCCTCCTTTAAGTGCCTCGGTTTGCTACTGGTAGATGTCAGAAAGCGGATTGCCGAGTTTAAACCAATAACAACACTCTTTCCGCTGCCTTGAACACGCCTCTACCCAGAGCCGTTGGAGCTGCTCAAAGTTGATTGGTTCTCGACCAAAGGGGGCAGTTCCGCAGATTTCGGGAACTCAGAAATCCTTCTCAATGAGCAGTTGACCAGACCAGCAGCAAAAGCCTGAAGGCGTTGCGTCACTGGGAGGGCGTGCCAGGCTAATGATGGCCAGTCTGTTTGAGGTCAGTGGAAAACCACAGAGGTTACTGTATGTCTAACCATAATATTCCGACCATATTGGGTTGCTTACCTATAATGTGATATTATAATCATGCTATTCTAACATTTACTATTGTTATTAATTGTCGCTGGTTGAACCCCTGATGAACCTGTTAGGAAATTTGAATTTGCTTTGCAGGTTGGTCTGGAAATGAATCCATTGACACCTGTTCCCAAATCACCAAAAACCCAGGAATGTGTATTTTCTTTGGAATTGAGTAAACTACTGTACCGTATTTAAAACCTTCATTTAGCCTACAAGAAACATGTGTTTTCTGTACTTCGGAAACAATTTGGTAACACTTTAAAGCACACATTTAAGTTTAATTTCACCTCTGGTTACGCCTGCATGTGGAGGTAGTGAAATGGCAAATCAGAAAATGGCGTCAATGATTGCTTCCCAGACGGAGTTGAAATTTGCTAACAGGTTCACATGAGTTCAGCAAGACTACTGTCATTCTAAAGGTGCAAGCTGTATAAAAGCATAATAAATACCATACAATAATGACCATATCCAAATAAATCCAAATAAATGCATGCCAACGTGCATATTTACTTTTGTTTTGACAACTTATTAGTTCATTGTGAGGACACTACATAATTGACAGCCATCCTTAAATCCTCTTGGGCACCACTGGCAATACCTGAACTGAGCACTAGGGCCAGCTCATCGGATGTATATGTCAGCTTTTGTGAATTCTGGGGGCATGTGTAGGAACACCTCACTGTACATAATTCACAGCCAGTCTTATCCTGGTCATTTTGACTGTATGACTGTCGTTGATTGGTGACCCGGGTACCGCAACAATGTGTTCTTGGTGTTAACCAACATGTAGTTGTTTTGTGCTAGGAAAACGTTTCCTCATTCAGGTAATTATAAACCCACACACAGTGTGTCTTTACTTCCCCTACCGACTCCATTTTAAACGTGCATGTAAAACATAATTACAGACTCATAATTAGTCAAATGGCCATCCCTCTTATTCTGGGGCTTGTTTAAACTCTAGTATGGACTGACCTATGCAGCTATGCAACCTTAGTCATCCCTCTGTTTTAAAATAGGTCACACTGTGGTCAGGGCCCTGACTTGTTATCATATGAATATGTTGTATACGTACGTACTGTATATAACATTGTTGTAGATAGGGACTATGTTTGGCCACTGAATGAGCAATGGAGTCTTGGGTCTTGGAAGACTATTTAGTACTACTACTATTTAGTAGCTACTATAAAGCCCCAGTGGTAACTTTAACCATATTTTGATAGCCTACAACAGACAAATAGAGATAATGTCAGGCAACGATAGTTAAGTCAGGAACAGGATTTAATTTACGATGTTGAGGGAGAGACATCAGGGGAGAGACAGCATGGCTTCAAGAACCACCAGCTTGTCTTTCTAGAGATGCAAATATAACATGCATCCTTCCAGGTACTGTAGACAGGAGATGGTGCTGATAACTGATCAACTGGTGATGATGTTTGTGTGGAATGAATGAGCTAAATGAATAGGCAGCCACTATGCTAATCAGTGCTAACCTAGTGAGCCATTCTAGTCACCCTTATCAGTGAGGACACCTTCATACACTGTAATCATTCATGTTCTTATGTAATGAGCGGAAGATTAGACGGAGGAATAGAAGATAAAAAAGAAGGATCAAACACAACAAACCTACACCTAAACTATAGGTGCATATTAAACGATTATTGTGATTCACAACTCTTAAGATATCCCAGGTTAGAGGATGGAAAGTGGCATGCCATCTTTCACCTCACAAGAATTAACGTGAGACATGTTATGATATAGATGTGGGTATCAGGTCGGGGTCTGGTATCAAATCACTTCTGTGGTTCAAGCTCTAATTACTGAGACAAAACATATAAGGAAACTGATAACTACTGATAACTTGCTCATTATAACATAAACAATACAACCACTGCATCATGACTGTGCATTATGATTATCTTTACAGAAGAGTGGAAGGCTAAGATGAGTGTCTGTTACATAACAGTTAATAAACAATCGAATATATAAAAAAGGTTGACCTCGTTTTCAGTCAATCAGTCCATGGAATAAAAGATCCACCCCTGTCCACCAGTTAACGGGCAGGTGGGACACTGCCTCTCAATTCAGAAAACAACAGAGGAAGACCAGTCCAGACATGAAGTGGAGGCTATCTAACGTTGGTCTGGATGACCGTGTACCGACTCTGGCAGACCTGGAGAGGCTGGAAAAAGAGGAGGCTGGACAGAGGCCCAAGTGGGACAATAAGGCTCAGTACATGCTTACCTGTATCGGATTTTGCATTGGACTGGGAAATGTTTGGCGCTTTCCTTACCTGTGCCAGAGCCATGGAGGAGGTACTGTAAGGTCGAGAGAAAGATGATATAATGATTATTACATAATGCTAGAGGACTTAATTAGGATGCCAAGTTTAAGTCTAAAGACTAATTCAGAGGACTAATGTAATAATATAATATTATTAATAACAACAAATTAAGAGCTTGGCTCTTAAAGCTTTATCTCCATTTTTGAGCCATGCTATTCAATTTTGTATTTCAGGTCATATCAATAAAATTGCAGTTGTGTTGTTTTGCTTGAGTAAAGAGTACAATAACCCAATTGACATTCCACTGAAATGAAAAAATTCAATCTGAATTCAAAAACAAAATCGTAAAGAAAGATTTATGAAAATTCATTAAAATGGAGTGTATTGCATTTTGGAACCAAACTCTATACGTTTGCACTATCAAAATAAATCTCCTGATTATGATATAATAATAACAAAACAATTACTGCAAATTATTCCACTGCCATAGTAAAGTCCAAGCACTTCAGTTAATTTCACTGAAAAAATAATACATCATCTCACAGAGTTGTTTCTAGTCCTGTCTGCTTTTGGCCATTCTGATGCTGTGGCTGGTCTGATTTCCAAGGTGCATTCATCATCCTCTTCCTGGTCTTGGTGATCCTGGAGGGGACACCTCTTCTCCTCATGGAGTTTGCCATCGGCCAAAGGCTGAGAAAGAGCAATCTAGGGGTGTGGCGAGCCATCCATCCATACCTCGGTGGAGTCGGTGAGTCATGCACCATAACAGACTGCAGTAAATCTCAGCCATGAGGGCAGTGTATTGGTACGGCTGTCACTGTTGAGCGCTTGAACAAAGCACTTAAGATAGGCCCTTGTAATAATTGACATATGTAAGTCGCTTTCAGCCAAATAAGTAAACCCTGGCTGGCCCTAAGGTAGCCCTAGCGCACACTGACCTGATAGTAGAAAGTTATTGTTGACAGACACCCTTCTGAAAGCACAATGGACATCTTGTCCACTAGGGAACACTAAAGAGCAAAAGGGGACTTACAGTATCTATATGTTTAAGGGACTTATTCTGCTGTGCAAAAGCAAAAGGCAGTAACTTCACCTTTGGTCGAAAAAAATAGTTATTGTCATTGGCCGGGTTTCCCAAAATCGTTAAGAAGCTCTTAAGTCCTAAGAACTTCTTAGGAGCGTTCTTAGAACATTCTTACAACGCTCCTAAGAAGTTCTTAGCACTTAAGAGCTTCTTAACAATTTTGGGAAACCCGGCCATTGTCATCGACCTCCTTTATCATGTAGAGAAACATTTCAACAGTAACTCGTAAGAGAAACCAAGACAGAATGCTGTACCTCCTGAGTTACGGTTCTTTCCTTTTGTTTTAGGGCGCTGAAGGTGAATTACGATACATTTCCACACAGCAAAACACCTAGTGGATTTCGGGCAAAGAAATTTTGCATACACGCTAAAGCTACAGGGGAAGCTCTGCAGAGAAACCTGCATCGCCAAACCTGCATAGTTCTCTTTATTAGAAGTAAATTTCCCATCTTCAAATTTTATGGGCGCAGTTAAATTCGGGCTGAATTTTGGCAGCAGGTGAACGAGGACAAAAATATGCCTACCTTAGCTTGGACGACAATTTTAAGTTTTTCAGACATCATATGAGGGCCTGCTCAAGACAAACCACATTTTAGTCTCCTTTTTCTAATGCACATCATTATTGCATTCATTTAATATGCACGCAATAAAAATGGCCAAGCTCTTATCAGTATTGTGCCAGAGTTGGTTGTGTTGGTTGGTTGTTTGCTTAATCTAATAGCAATCTGTGCCCAATAGGTATTGCCTCCATGATGGTGTGCTTCCTGGTGGCCCTGTATTACAACACCATTATGACATGGGTGCTGTGGTATCTTTTTAACTCTTTTCAAGACCCACTGCCATGGAGCCATTGCCCTGCCAACGACAACAGAACAGGTGTTTTATACTCTTCACTATCAACCCAGCGTATCATTTCCTCTGCCGGCTTATCTCTTTATACTGAGGAAATAAGAACATGCTTTACAGTCTTCACTGTATTATTGGTGCTGTACTTAGAACTAATAAAAATGTATGACCGCACTAATTCTACCAAACTGCAGTCATTTTAGGGCTGCTATATTATCCTAGAATGCAGAGGTGGGTAACCCTGACTTAATAAAGTAAAATTCCTCTCATGGTTTGGTTCTACCTATGTGCACTTAGCATAGGTGATTTCTGATGTGGTCAGTAAGTAACCTGGAAATCCAGATTTCTCCAGAGAGCACAATCAGTCACTTTGGCAATCAGTATGCTCATTACCCACGTCCATGGAGCCAACCTGCACCAATCAGATCGGTGTATGTTACATAGGCGGGCCAGAGGTGAGCTTGAAGGGACACTTCACCGATTAGCATTAAAGGGACACTTCACAGATTAGCATTAAGCTTTGTATCTTTAGAAAACCAGTCATGTTTTTAAATGGTCGTGCATCATTCCCTCAGTTTGCCTTGCCAGTCTTCTTCCGACTGGGTTTGGCAAGAGCTAGCACGTCATTCAAGGTAACGGACAAGTGGTTTATCAAATCACATGCAAGGATGTTTTACAAGGCCCCGCCTTCAGAAATACATCTCCTATCGAGAAGTTCCAGATCCTTGTGTGAGCAGCGAACTACAAGGATCTGGCGAGAGTCAGGTTACTATTTATGGGTTTCATTGAAATCCGTATTTCTCCTATCTCAAGGCAAACTGAGGGAATGATGCACGACCATTCAAAAACATGACTGGTTTTCTAAAGATACAAAGCTTAATGCTAATCGGTGAAGTGTCCCTTTAACAGATGACGACAGTGCTGCAATGTCAAAATCCGGAATCAGTCAGTTAACACTGGTGAAACATGGATAACATGTAGTGTTATCCAATTGCGCACAGTGATATTTTCAAATGCAGGCTTGGTGCCACCCCTCGTGTTGGGCCATAGCCAGACCTTAAATCTTTTGTAGATTTGGGTCTGGATTTCCAGACTATGTCAAACGAGTCTTGCTAATTAGAATCAGTTTAGTCAATACTTGAAACAAATATTTGATTTGGCTTTTTACTTTCTGAGGTTGGGTGACGTCTCTGCTAGGTTGGGTTACACATCTTTGCTATGTCACACGCCTCTTCTAGATTGGGTTACATGCCTCTGCTAAGTTGGGTTACACACCTCTGCTACTGTACGTTGGGTTACACACCTCTGCTAGGTTGGGTTACACACCTCTGCTAAGTTGGGTTACACACCTCTGCTAGGTTGGGTTACACACCTCTGCCATGTTAGGTTACTCACCTCTGCTCTTCTCTCATTCCCCGCAGGTCTGGTTCCTGAGTGTGCTCTGAGCTCCCCCATAGACTACTTCTGGTACAGAGTGACCCTCAACTCCTCAGCTAGCATCAGTGACCACGGTGGTCTGCAGTGGTGGCTGGTCTTGAGCCTAGCATGTGCATGGATTCTTCTCTATACAATCTGTGTCAAGGGCATTGAATCTTCTGGCAAGGTAATTTACACCATGTCCTTGCAAATGAGGCAGCCTTAAATATATGCACATCATGGTGATAGCACTGATTAACAATAAAGGCATGTTACAGTATATTACATTAGGTTTGATTATAGTTAGTCATTCACACATTATGATATAGTATAATGCTTTGTGAATTTAAACTTGTTCGAAAACTCTTTTCTTTTTCGGTATCACTTTAGTTGCTATTTTTTTTACTGTTATATTCTGTTCAACTGTGTTGATAGTTTCATTTCACATTAATACAGCAAATTGAACAGAACACATTTTTGCAGTTAATCATTGTAGGCCTGTGAGTTCTGCTCTTTCTTTCTCCCTAGGCTGTGTATGTGACATCCACTCTACCCTACGTGGTTCTGTTTATCTTCCTGATCCGAGGATTAACCCTTAAAGGTTCTTTAGTTGGACTTAAATACCTTTTCACTCCTGATGTGAGTTTTGCAATTCACCCACTTGCTCAAATCTTAAAGGAGAACTATGTGATGCAATTTTTCACATAGATCTGTTTTCTCATGCATAAAATGAACAGTAAACAGTTTTTAAAAGATGGCAAACCAACATTAAGCAATACAATATAATGTCAGCGCAATATCAACCATATACATTTAAACCATAACTGAATGAATTAATGAATTAAGTATAAGCTGAACAGATAATAATGCTATTACGTTCACACATACCTGTCTAGTTAAGTGAGCTGCTGAACCCGAGGACGTGGTTGGATGCAGGTGCACAGGTCTTCTTCGCCTTTGGTACTGCTTGGGGCGGTCTCGTCTCTTTCTCCAGCTACAACTCGGTCCAGTGAGTAGACCGGATAAGTGAAAAGATCAAATGAAATAGGAAAACAAAAGTGTCCTATCAAATGACCCTGTTCATTTGGCAGTTGTAAATGTAAATGAAGTATGTCTATCTTGTTATTGTTGTGTATGGAAGTCTTTCTTATTGTTCATCTTGTATCATTGTTATTGTGTTCGTTTTATTACTCATCTAGTAACAACTGTGAAAAAGATGCAATAATCCTATCGGTGGTCACATGTGTTACCTCTGTCTACGCTGCTGCAGTTGTCTACTGCATCATAGGCTTCCGAGCAACAGAGAAGTTTGAGCACTGCACAAGTGGGTAAGAGAGCTAGTTCCTCAAATCAGCATCTTCTGGGAGTGTTTTTAAATCATTGATAAAAAGTCATCCAACTTGTGTTCAACTGCCATTGAGCCTGTGGGAGCCATGGATGCAGATCTTATCTGTGTTATGTCTATGTAGCAGCACTTACACTTAAGCTGTTCATTTGCCTGTAGGAACATCTTGGCGTTGCTAAATGCCTTTGATTTAGCTGAGGAAAGCATCACTGAGGATAACTATGAGACAGCTCTTCAGAGTCTCAACAGCACATATCCCAGTATTACTCAGAGTCTGGAGCTACAGACATGTGACATGCAGAAACTACTGAGTGAGGTGATGTATGCATGTCTTCACATGCTTCGGTAGTAGCCTATATTGACGGTGGCAAACAATTTCTGCATGGTGAAGGGAAGCTTTTGGCAACTTAGAATCATAGTCAAATCTGTTCTCCTTCTATTTAATGTACTTGTTTTTTAGTAACATTATGTTGCTCTGCCATTTTTTCAATTCAATTACTTATTTGCATTTTGTTGAGTCATCGTTATCCAATATCCATGTTTGATTGCAACTCAAACCCTGTTACAAAATGCTATATAAACAACCTTGACCTTGATCTTCATACTCTTATAACTTAACAAGGACACAAAGATACAACCCCAAGTTGGTATGTTGTGTGAAATGCAAATAAATACATAATATGATATGCACATCTTGTAAAGCCATATTTGATGCCAGCAACATCAAATATGGGATGGTGGCATGTTCACCACTGTGCTGCTTCACCTCTTCATTTAAAAACATTCTGTGAAATCCTATACGAACATTCTTCATTTTTTCATTGGGGACCGGCGTTTGTCTGTCTGTTTGTCTGTCTGTCTGTCTGTCTGTTTGTCTGTTTGTCTGTGTGTCTGTCTGTTTGTTAGCAAGATAGCTCAAAAAGTGATGGATGGATTTCGATGACATTTTCAGGGAAGGTCAGACATGACCCAAGGAACAAACGATTACCCTGTTTCTATTTTCTTTTTGTCCCTCGCATTGCTCTGCTATTTTGAATGAGAAATGGAAGCCCGTGACGCAACACAATGGCATATACGGATTCAGTGTAGACAGACAACATTGGCAGTCGCTCACTTGGATACGGTTAGAACAAGGTGTAAGAGAGTGCCTTTCTGGGATGTTCTTTTTCATACCCAGTCATGCCAGTTACCCTAATTAGATGTCAAATATTCTGTATTTGTTTTGTTTTTTTACACACATTTTATAGCATTTTCTTGGCCCCATCTCAACTTTTCTTTGTGTTGCTGGTATCAAATAAAAAATGAGCATACTTTTTCTACTTCAATTGATGTTGTCTGCGTCCTTTCTGCATCTAAATATGAGTTTGCGAGATTTGCAGATGATCACATTCTGTTTTTTTTTTTTACATTTTACACAGTGTCCCAACTTTTGGGTTGTAAATAATCTCTCTCTCTCTCTCTCTCTGATGTCCTACAGGGTGTGGAAGGGACAGGTTTGGGTTTCATAGTCTTCACAGAGGCCATCATCAACATGCCCATCTCTCCCCTGTGGTCTGTCTTGTTCTTTGTCATGCTTTGTTGCCTGGGGCTCTCGAGCTTGTTTGGGACCATGGAGGGGGTGATCGTGCCCCTTCAGGACCTGCACATCTTCCCTAAGTCATGGCCCAAAGAGGCCATCTCAGGTGGGCTACTACAGTAGCATACAGTACATCTTCCCCAAGTCATGGCCCAAAGAGGCCATCTCAGGTGGGCTAGCCTACTACAGTAGCATACAGTACATCTTCCCCAAGTCATGGTCCAAAGAGGCAATCTCAGGTGGGCTAGCCTACTACATACAGTACATTTTTAAAATCAAGATATAATAATAAAGCAGACATGAATATAGTTATTTCAAATATGCAAATTGTAATCAGTGTGAAAATAAACTACAACATACTGTACAGTAGCCACGCCATCTGAAATCAATCAATCTGATTTTACAAATGGAATGCCAGGATCCTCCAATGTGAAATGCTGTGGCAGTGAATTTAGATTATAATTCAAAACATATGTATGTCTTCACTGATTTATCAACGCATCAACTTACTTTAAATAAACATTTTGTTAACATGCCATTTACACTTTAAAAGCAAAAATTGTGACCTAAATGTATCATAAATCACATCACATTAATCTCTGTTTCAGGGGTGGCCTGTTTATTTGCCTTCGTCATTGCGTTAGTGTTTACCTTGCAGTCTGGGCAGTACTGGGTGACGCTCTTCGACTCCTTCGCAGCGTCCATCCCTCTTTTCTTGCTGGCGTTTGTGGAAATAATGGCAGTGGTTTACTTATATGGAATAGAGAGGTAGGTCGGTGAAGGTCAGCTTTTTTCTATGTCTCTTATAATGCTAAATATTACACATTAAATCTCTATCTTTAATTCTGTCACATACTGTAACTCCATCAAATACCTTATAAGGCATGCCAGATTTAAGTCAAAGTAGTACTAAATTAAATGTATTGTCCAGAAAACCTTAAAATCTGCATATTACCCTGAAAATGACTTGGATGTATTGAATGCAATTACAGATTTAATGAAGACATTGAGTTTATGATTGGACACAAGCCCAACATATACTGGCAAATCTCATGGAAGTTCACAAGCCCCGTCATACTATTAGTCATTCTCCTTGCTTATTTAATCACTCAAGTGACACAAGAGTTGACCTATTCTGTTTGGGACCCTAGCTCTGTAAGTACACACATGGGTGAAATATGACTTTAGATTATTTAGAATGTATACAATAACATACAGTATACTGTATAGATTAGGCTAATCGCTATTCTGATCCTGTGCAGGTGGATTTTCCAACATTAACTGAGTTACCGTATCCTGGATGGGTGAATGCCGTTATCTTCGTCCTGGCTGGTGTTCCAAGCTTGCTTGCACCTTGTGTAGCTTTGGCTAAGTTTCTTTATAACCACTTCAGTAAGAAATAGCACCTGCCATCCAAATAAAAAAAGGCATAGTGTCAACTGAGAGATCTTTTTCATGAATTTGCATAGTAAAAATAAAGGCAGAAACAAAGTGAGTGAGTGAGAGAGAGAGAGAGAGAAAGACAGAGAGAGAGAGATTGTTTTGTATAGAGCATATTGTGTATTGTTTGTAGAAAGCTGTAAAAAGCTATCCGTTGGCAGCTTGAAATAACAGAATGATGTACATTTTCAATGTTCAACTGTAAATTAATGATTTTGTCGTAACAATAATATGTACAGTAAAGGTGATGAAATGTTACATTTTGTTGAAACTCTGACTATAACCATGCATACACTTTACAAATGGATGGCCAAATCAGAGATGATGACGTCTTGACATTTTGATTTGTAAAACATGCAGTCAATTGTGTTCAGATATGAATGATTAAATCATTATTAAAATAATTGAAAATGACACCCAACCAAATGTCAGTGGCTGTGTGTGTGTGTGTGTGTGAGAGAGAGAGAATGAGAGACAGTAAGAGAGAGAGAGAGAGAGAGAGAGAGAGAGAGAGAGAGAGAGAGAGAGAGAGTGACATACAGAGAGAAAGAGAAAGGTGATGGTGACATTGTTAATCTTAAACTCAGACCTTTGACGCCTGGAAAAATACAAGAATACTCTTTTTATTTCTCATAGGTGTGCCTATCACGCACTCACACACACGCTCACACACACACTCAGACACATTCACACACACATGCTCACACACCTACAGCACACACACACACACACACACACACACACACACACACACACACACACACACACACACACACACACACACACACACACACACACACACACACACACACACACACACACACACACACCGTGAACGTGGCCATAAAGACACGTTGATGAATCATTGATTGCCGTGGGATAGTGACACTCTTTTCATGGACTGTCGCCTACATTCAAGATTGCCATGGAAATTTTTGCCTGAACCACAATTGAATGTACAATATTACACACAGTGGAAATTTCTTTCTGAATCACAGTGTATCACACTATTACATTAATACACAGGACTAGGTGTGAAAAACATTTGAAATGAGTTATAACGTTGTATAACGTTTTAAATGAGTTGTATCACTAATATATACAGTTATTCACATGCTATCACTATATGTACTAGTTATGATAAGACATGATCATTTCATTATCACATCATTTTGTGCGCTCTAACTTTGAGGAGTGCTCAGGTTGTGTTACATGGTTTAACCTTTAGACAGATATGATAAATTATGATTAACTTAGATCATTGGCATTTCTATGAACACAATGTTCTAGACTGTTGGAAATTCACACTGTAGATCATTGAGCACAATGAGGTCTTAGGCGCATATTTTCATTAACAAAACCTCGACAGAACATGTTATTAACACACCTAATCTATCCAAGATTAGGAGGACAACATCATCACCCTAGAAAATAATTACCATCATTTTCACATAGAAGGTGAAGTGGTGCAGCCGGGCCGTGCTATCATGAAGTTAACCATTACATGAAATGCCTTTAAAGGCTTCAGTGACACACGGCCAGAGGCAAATGTACAAAACAGAGAGCCGAATGATTGCCTACTAGCTTCCCCTGACATTCCTCTTGGTCCTAAGCCAACGCATATAAAAGGCTGTCGCGTGACCCCGGTTCCTTTAGAATGGGACAATAATATACGCCCACTTTAGGGGAGTCAAAGAACTAATGTGGATTTCTCAACGCAATGACTTGACGCTTAAAAGTGATCCTCTCAGTAGCTGGATGAAAGTCAGACTAAAATGGGGGAGCAGTGTGTTACCGGACACAACGGGGACGAGCCCGAGGGAGCCGGCTCGGCAGAGGAGAGGCCAAAGTGGGACAATAAGACTCAGTATCTGCTAACGTGCATCGGCTTTGCTGTGGGCGTAGGAAACGTGTGGAGGTTCCCATACCTTTGCCAGATCTATGGAGGAGGTGAGTGAACCTGTTGAACTCTTCACCTTAATACAACTCAAATCTGCTCAGTCATCTTATCAGCTCAAATCTGCACCTGAGTACAACTGACAAGATCACGTTTGTGCAATAGGTAGTTTCGGGCTGAAACTTTGTCTACATCCTATAGTGTCAATGAATCAGAGGTTTTTAGGAAGTTTTTAGATGAATGTCATGAAAAAACATAAATTAAAAAAAAATGATATAATTGTATAGAAACCATGTTTGTTCCACCATGGTTGCAAACTAGACATATACAACACATAAGATGATGACATTAACATGACAGAGTGTAGTCTTTGATTTCCCTCAAAATGTTCATCACAGGACAGTATGGGTTCCAGCTTGAAGAATCTGATGTGTTGATAGCTCTTATTGGTACCTACTGTAATCCCTTTAAGACTGGCATAATACTGCACTAATACTGTAGTTTCCGTATTACGCTCTATAACACTGAAAAGGCATGAAGATGATGAAGGCATGCTTGAGAATGAGTGGGTGACTTAATGTTACTCAATACATTCCAGCAGTATCACCATGGAAACACAATAAAAGCACCCTAAAATATGGCCCTCATGTGAACCTAGTAGGCTAACTGCAGTTCCTAAAAAGTCAGTAATCACGTGTGTGAAAGCTCTGTGTTGACACAGAGACACAATCAGGACAAAAGAGCACATAACACGTCTCTTCCCCATTCTTACCTCTCATTGGGCGGCAATGATGGAACCTTTTCCTGAGACATGTGCAAATGCCTTAAGGTCGGAAGGTCAACAAAACTCCTCAGCTCCCACAGCCCCTCAACCTGTATAGACAGCACTGATGTTAGAGGGTGTTCCTTTACATTATCTTGACATTGACTGCAAGCAGTGGTAACTTTTACAAGCTTTAATGCTTACGTTTGTACTCATTTGTATTCTAAGATTACTCAAATGATGAGGTACGGTTAAATATACACAAATTCACAAGCAACTAAATCAAACTAACCTGTGCCCCATTCCCCAGGTGCGTTCCTCATTCCCTACCTGATAGCGCTGGTGTTTGAGGGTCTTCCCCTCCTTTACCTGGAGTTGGCCATCGGCCAGCGTCTACGCCTGGGCAGCATCGGAGTGTGGAACTCCATCTCCCCTTACCTGGGAGGAGTGGGTGAGTAACATCCATCCATAGCCAGGTCAATTTGTTAAATAAATGAAGATGGACACCCTTCCTACACTCTGGAAACTCTAAATATTAGACTAACGAGCATTCTGCCCATCAGCCCAAAAAGGAATGGTAGACCATAATGGTAGAGGTATAGTTTTTGTGAGTATTTTGTGTGTTGTTTTTGTGGTGTACAGTATTTGTGTGTCATCTGTCTCATACTAATACTGTAACATACTCTAAACCTACAGTATGAATGAAATATTATTCTTTATTCGCTTTGCAGAATATTTCCATGGTGTGTTCTATCTTCATCATTAAGGCAAGAGCCGTCATGTAAATATGCAACTAAAGAAAATAGTATAGATGACCTTTTTGTTGGTGCTGGCAGGTGTTTCCTCCATGGTGGTGTCTTTCTTGGTGTGTGTGTTCTATAACGTACTGCTGGCCTGGATCCTCTGGTACTTCTTCCACTCCTTCCAGAACCCTCTTCCCTGGAGTCAATGCCCCGTCAATGAAAACCTCACAGGTAGAATACAAACTAGGATCTATGGCTAAGCTACTGTATGGTCAGGCAGGTGCTGGCAGAAAACACATGTCAAACATAACATGGATCATTATTCTGTTTCTATTAAAGGCCACGTTGAGGAGTGTGTGAAAAGCACTTCGGTAAACTACTTCTGGTACCGTGAGACCCTGAACATCTCACCTGACATCGACATCAACGGCTCGCTCCACTGGTGGATAATCGTGTGTCTCGGGACGGCTTGGCTCGTCGTCTACATTTGCTTTATCCGAGGAATTGAGACCATAGGAAAGGTCAGTATCATATAGTCTCTAGCATTGGAATCCTAACACTGCAAAAGTCAGATTTTATCAAGTGTTATAATACTATATAAAGATAAAAACAAATCTAGTTTGTATTGCTTTTTTGTATAAAGATACTTACTTTGAGCTTTCTTGTAAGATTAGTTACCTCAAAATCCTCTTAAATTAAGACATAAAACAAGCAAATTTATCTGCCAATGGAACAAGAAAATGGTGCCTTAATTTAAGATGAGATTTCAGATTTAAGATAGATTAAGATAGGCCTACTCTTTTAAGTAGGGTTCAAACCAAAGATTCCCGATGATACGAGACGGGCTGCGATGCTCTAAAACCTTGCAACTGTGACTAAACATGTTGAATGCGCTGCGACGGCTTGCAACTATGTGCAACATTTAATTAACACCGCTGCAACTCGGTCTCGGTCACGTCGGGGATCTTTGGTGAATTTGGCTTTATGTTGCTGCCATGCGACATCAATCATTCCAAAAAAACCTACAGTATGCTGAGTGGTTGCATCGCAGAAGGGTGGAATGTATTTAATGGTGAAGAGTGTAATCTAGTGACTCCCTGGCTACTGACCAAGTGCTTGGCAGTTTTCAGTAGCAAAACTAGAGAATAAACGGGCTCTGCCATAACCCAGCTGGCATTGAAAAGCGCTGCCATCTTTTCCCATGGGTTACGGTTTTCTCTGCTACTCTGATCTCTAGCATTTCCACCTCCTAACGCTTTTTGGAGCACCTCAAGTGCACAAGGACTTTGTTTGTCAATATGTGGACACGCAGGGTCCCAGATAAATAGACATATGTAAAAGACAGTAGCCTATAGGGTATAGTGAAGGGTATATACTGTAAATGCAAGTAGTCAGGGTTTGGGGTGTGGGTATCCTATAAGGCTCTTTGTTAGATTTGGTCGCTTCCACTCCCACCATGTTCATGTTCTGTGTGCTAACACATAAAGGGCTGTGCTACAGCAGTGTAAGGCCGGGCCTTTGTGTGTCTAACTTGCAGGTGATAAATGGCAAAAAGCCAACTAGCATCCAGTACGTGAGCAGTTGATGCCCATGTCAGAATATGTACTTATAGTATATTGGGACAAATAAAATTCGGCATTCTAAGATAAGGGGTTTGGCCAAGTTCACCCAAGTGTCGAACACTGCAGGAGTCCTATCCACCTTACACCCAGTGAAACACTGTTGGTGGCTGGGCTGGTCAAGCTTGAGTTTGTCCCAGCTGATAGAACAGGAAGTAAACATAACCAAGACCATGGGTTGGATACCAGGGAGCAAACAGACACATTAAAACAGGAATGAGTTAATTATAGGAATAGGAGTCCATTACGGTGACATGTTTTGCGTCAGCTGATTGTAAATGCAATGATGCGAGGACTGTCTCAGTCCAGGTATGTGTCATTGAACACTCAATAGCTGGTTCAAAACAAACAAGTCAAACAAACAATAAATATACAGTAGCTAAATAACAGAAAATCAAACAAACAACACAAATAGCTGGATAATGTTGCCCTATAAGTGTGCAAACAACATCTCTCAGAAACATTCCTATAAAAGCTGGTCTGTGTATTATTGCCGTCATCATTTCACACACACTTTGGTTCTCCAGGCTGTGTATGTAACAGCCACCTTCCCGTACCTGGTGTTGACGATCTTCTTGATCCGAGCTCTGACTCTCCCAGGAGCGACAGATGGTCTCTTATACCTTTTCACACCTGAGGTAAGTGCCTCCTTCCACCATGGTTCCCCTGTCATAACAGACCAGAAATCAGTAGCTGTTACTTTATTACATTTTTAAAATGTTATTCTATATTTATTTCCTCTCTTTCCTTGTCTTTTTTCTCCCCTCTTGGTTTGTTTCTGTCTATTTCCTGTTGCCTTATCCTTAATAACAAAAAATAAAAAATAAAATGTAAATTAGGGGAAGTAAGTGAAGTCGGTACTGTACATATGGACTAACATGCAATAAAGTGATAAAAAAAAGAGTATCCACACACTGTATATATTCTTGTTGTTATTGTATGTGTCTCTACAGTGGGAACTGCTGAGAAATCCTCAAATGTGGCTTGATGCTTCAACTCAGATCTTCTTCTCTCTCTCTGTTGCTTTCGGAGGCCTCATCGCTTTCTCCAGTTACAACCCTCTGCAGTAAGGCCGCTCAACTTCTCAATTTCAATTCAATTTTCAATTTAATTTCACTTATAGAGCGCCAAAACATTACACATGTCTCATGGCGCTTTACAGAGTGTTAAACATTCAAAGAGAGCCCAAAGAGAGTAACAGGGGCAAGGAAAAACTCCCTGGAATTGGAGATACATATAGGAAGAAACCTCGGACAGATCCATGACTCAAGGACCCAACCCATCTGCCTAGGGTCAGTTACAGTAGAGTAGTCATTTGTAGTATCAGAAAGTTCTGCCTAGGGTCAGTTACAGTAGAGTAAAGTCATTTGTAGTACTTTTCCGTTCAACATCTGACACACTAGCCCACACAGTTTTTTTTTTTTTTTATGAGCACATAACTTTCCTTTTTCGTCCATAAAATGAGAGGTAAATGTGAGCATGTTAAAGAGATTCATTGAGATTACAGTACACCATGAACACATGACAGGTTCTGAAGGCTACAGAGTTTGGAAACGCAGACCAAAACTTCATCTTAATGAGCTTACAACAACAACAACGACAACAACAATATAGTTGTTGTCGACTTGTCTTCCCCAGCGGTAGACTTCATATAAACACTTTGGAGAAATGGGTTTAACACCCACCTGTTTCTGCTTGTCACTTTCACACGTAATACCTTGTGACAAAGTCAAGACACCACAACTGGCAAACAAATTCTATGCCATAAATAGACCCACTTATCCATGGGCTCTCATATTTGTTGTCTTTCAGCAATAACTGTCAGCAAGATACTGTCATAGTGGGCTGTGTAAACAGCGCCACTTCACTCTATGCCTCCATTCCAATATTTGCCATCCTGGGCTTCAAGGCAACCTCCAACTACAACACCTGTCTGGACAGGTATGTCCAATGAATACCATTTCTGTTTTCTAAACTGATCATTTTAGTGATCCATGTTGGCTTTTGATAAACTGTGTTGAAAGTTCTAGGAGTTGAAAATCTTCATTGATCTTTCAGTAACATCCTGGCCCTGACGAATGCATTTGAAATTGGGGACCAGAATATAACTCATACAAACTATGAGGACTGGTTAACCTATTTAAACAAAACTGACCCTGACACAGTGTTTAAGCTGGATTTGACAAAATGTGACCTCCAAGATTTTCTGGATCAGGTACATACCATCTTATATGTCGCACTGACATACATACAAATAGTACTAACAACCACAGATTACTGCTATGAGGTACAGTGCTATCTATGTATGTGTGTACTCGGTAGGTTATATTTTTAGGAACCTGTGGCTTAAAAAAAAAGACAAGATAGTAATGTAATGAAAAATACTAACAAATCTTAATTTCCGCTTTTTTATATTGATTTTTCATTATTTTGTTTTTAATCAAAAATGATGTATATTGCATGCATCTTCTGTTACAAAACATGATGTACAATGATACAGATTCTGTCATTCTTCAGATTCTGCCATTATTCTACTGTCGTTTCTTACCCAGAGTGCATCAGGAACAGGCCTGGCCTTCATCATTTTCACTGAGGCCGTGATTTCGATGCCAGGCTCTCAGGTGTGGTCAGTGCTCTTCTTCGTCATGTTGTTCAGCTTGGGGCTCTCGTCCATGTTTGGGAACCTGGAAGGCGTCCTCACCCCTCTCCTGGACCTCGGCATGGTGCCCAAGTGGATGCCCAGAGAGCTCTTCACTGGTAATACGCACTACAAATCCCAGCATGCCACATTTGAGGCTTTGTGAGCAACTTCTTCAAAAGTAAAATAAAGTATATTAATAACAACAACACAGTACACTTATATAGCACTTTTCTCAACACTCAAAGCGCTTCACAGGGAAAGGGGAAGCTCACTAACCACCACCAATGTGTAGCACTCACCTTCTTCAAAAGTAAAATAAAGTATATTAATAACAACAACACAGTACACTTATATAGCACTTTTCTCAACACTCAGAGCGCTTCACAGGGAAGGGGGAAGCTCACTAACCACCACCAGTATGTAGTGAAAAAGAAGAGATTTTTTTTTTTTTTTTGACAAATCCTATATGGCAGTAACAATAAATCTATGATGTGATCTACGGAAACCCGTCAAATGGTGCACTCAAAACTAATTGATTTTTACTCAGTTTCAATCCTCCTTAGTGAAATTTAGATTCAAATTAAGATTCTGATATCATCCAATCAACATTCGTGACACTGTCCCCTAACAAAATCCTGCATACCATCCTCCCAAATTCTTGGATGTTGCTTGGATGGCATCAGAATTAGTTGGTAAAATTGCACCATGTGATGCACCATTTCCCAGATTGCATCACATATAAATCTGGAGTGGATGTGTGATGATCTCACTCCATACAGTAGGTTCTTTTATGGACATTATATACATTAAAGGACATATCATCGGTTTCCCCCCAAACTTGAAATCTTCCCATTGAAAAGTGACAATGGAGGTGTTACAAGTGTCTCTCCCTCTCTTTCTCTCTCTCTCTCTCTAGCACTGATATGCATAGCGTGTTTCCTTATGGGTCTGATCTTCACTATGGGTTCGGGGAACTACTGGTTGGAGATCTTTAACACCTATGTTGGATCTGTGCCTTTCCTCATCATCGCTTTATTCGAGCTCTTTGGCATTATATTTTTCTATGGAACTGAAAGGTAAATACAGTATATTGCAAACACCACATACAGTATGAAGCAGTCACTAGGCTAAATGTCTAGTGCTTCAGCAAAGCAAAATAGTTTATAATTCTATGCAACACACAGCATAGCTCTGACCATATTCTGATATTATGTGTGCTACCATGTTACAGGTTTTGTAAAGAAATTGAGTTCATGACGGGAAGTCGTCCCAACCTGTTCTGGAAGGTGTGCTGGATGTTCATCAGTCCCCTGATGCTGCTGGTCGTCTTTCTGGCCTATATCATAGTTCAGGTCCAAACAATACCCACCTACCCTGCCTGGAACCCAGACTATGTAAGTATAGAGAGCCATGAGTGTATCATATCTGCAAAAGCAATCCAAAATGACCCCATAGGATAGAGATGGATGGATTGATAGAAGAATAGATACAATTCAATGTAGACTCTTTAGACTCTAGTATTTTATACTCAGCATACTTAACATTTGTAAAAAATATATTTATTGTATAAATAAATAAATGAATTAAAAAGTATGTTCTAAATCATCTTGATATAACTATCTGCTTCTTCTTCTTTTTTTTTTTTTTTTAATAGTCTTAATTACCCACTTGTAGTACATGATGTTTTGACAGATTTTCAAAAGATGATTTAGTAATATATTTCATGATACTGCAATGTAAGTCAGTTAAATGCTATGCAGGTTATGCTATATGTACACTGTGTCATTCACTTTTCTTTCTCACACTTTTAGGAGCACTTTCCTAAAACAGAGGTGCAACCATATCCCGGCTGGGTGTTTGCTATCTGCATTCTCCTAGCAACAGTGCCCATCCTGCCCATACCCATTGTCGCCCTCTACAGGCTGAAGCAGAAGATTACAACAAAGCAACCCACAAATGACACAGCACTAAAAGCCTCTGTGAATGAAGCATATGTCCCTGATATGTAGATATGGATCCACTATAGTACCCCACCGCATATCAGAATATTGCACTTAGTGAATGGAAACAGTGCTAGACAACTGGACGAAAAACTCAACTGAGGAATTGACAAGAATTAGACAAAGACTATGTTCCTTCATATGCAATCTACAGTATACAGTAGATACCATAGCCATTAGGAACAACACGGATTTATCTCCTGTACAGTGCTCATTTTCATTGCGAAAATTCTGTTTGAACATTCTGTAGGCTACTAGACATTTCTATTTAGAAAATGTATTTATTTATTTATACATTTATAATAGCTGAAAATATTATGTATTTGTCTGTTAAGTGTGTTCTCATCATTGTACATAGTACCCCAGCTTACTTGAACACCCTTTGTAGTTGTTGCTGCTCAAGAAACATATTTTATAACTGCACTGTAACAACACTAACCAACAAAAATGTGATGGATCACATAGGGGAATGCAAATACACTGTGGGACTTCAGCCATTTGGTTGCGTGAGTGTTATTTCAGCCTCTCTGTCTTCACCATCTGACATGAGAGGGAAGAGAATGAGATGAGCTGTAGCTACTCAACCATAACCATAGTCCAGAGAAGGCACAGCACCTCTATTTCATGAGGGAACTCCCACCTGTTCAAATTATAATGAGCTTTATCTTTGAACTGCAGACCTGCTTTGCTCTAGCCATGGCAGAGAAGCTTCTGACCTGGGACAAACACTAGAACAGTACAACCAAGTTAAGTTAAGAGATAAGGATTGTATCGCCGGGGAGAACATACCAATTCAGCAGCCTATCACAAACTCTCACAAAGCAGAACAGAAGTTCCAGTATAATACAAGTCATTTAAAATAGTCGTATGACAACCTAGCTATTAATGCATACAGTGATCTAACATAACTGACCATTTCTCACCCCATTTCTCCCTGTTAATGAAGCTCAGCCATTCAGAAAATATTAGAGGAGTGTAGGCCTAGTGTATGCCAAGGCTTTTTTATGTTGCTGGGACTGGTAATATGTTAATATTCTTCAATAATAGCCTATATGTGGGAAATATAAATTCCAAAGAAAGTTTTCAGAGCAATATCACTTTCTCTCAAATTCAAAGGAGATTATTAGCACAACTGTTAGTGTTTGTGTACAGTGTTGCCAAAGCTAGTGTTAAAGATAATACAGTAGCATCACAATCTCTCTCTCTCTCTCTCTCTCTCTCTCACGCACACACAAACACACACACACACACACACACACCTTCATACACACACACATGCTTATTGCATATCGCTTACTGTAGCAAAAGGAATCACAACTCACAACAGCACAAATGTTTCCATAGCAACACCTTTGTTGCACCACCAGTTCTATCACACAACTACACATCATTCAACTGAACCCAAGAAAAACAGCAATGCTGGAAAAAAAAAAAAACTGGTTTAGCTGGCTGATTATCTAGAATTGACCGGCTAAAGGTATGTATTTATTGTCATGTTTTCTCTTGATTTTTGGTAAACAACCAAAGGCCATTCAAAACCATTAATCCAGCACATGTTTTTAGGTTGTTTTTCAACTGGGAAGATAAGGAAGTATACTACAGTAAAAGTTGTATCCCTGCTTTGTCATCATTATTATTATTATTATTTAGATAACCCTGTTACATTCTGTAGGCCAATCAATCATAAAGTGTTGGCATCAGTTTGTAAATATATTTCTATAATCTCTGCATCATTAGACATAATGATGTTTGTTTAATAAATTAAACAAAGTTTATAACACACTCCTGTGCATCTGTGATATCTTCTGGCAGGTGCGGTAGATCTTAGGGAGGGAGGTCCTGAAAACTGGGTACTTCTAGTACAGAGTTCCGAAGTTACTGATTGAACAAGGGAACTGCACAATCCCTCCTCCCCATCCTCCTCCTCATCCTCCACAATCAAATCATTTTGAAAAAACAAACAAAAGCAACAAGGAAATGGTTGGCGTAAGCCTACTCCCTCACACACTCTTCCCACCATGACACCTATAAAGCCACCTGCCTCCATCAGAAAGTGTGAGAACAAGAGAGCACACCCTCTACTCCACCACCAGCTGCACTGACCACAACCCTCTGCAGGTGACCAAGAGCGCATCAGAGGCATCTCCACTGAAATCCACTCCAAGCCACCGAGAGGTTGACCTTGAGCCGGACCTGGAGCACAGCTCAGGATGGCCGACAGTGAAGATGCCAAGAGCGGTGATGAGCGTCCCAAATGGGATAACAAGGTCCAGTACCTGTTGACCTGCGTCGGCTTTGCTGTGGGTCTGGGTAATGTGTGGAGATTCCCATACCTCTGTCAGGTCTATGGTGGAGGTGAGCCAGCTTTAACAAGACACCTAATTAATAATATTTATGAGGGATGATTAAAAGTTTGCTTCACTAAAACTGAAAAAAAAAATGCTTAAATAACAGTGAACGTATCAAATACAGTGATAGAAAACATAGACACTGGGTAGTAGCGTCCTCCTATGATTAATGAATAAGCTCTAATCAATGAGAAGTTACTTTTTACTTTTAGTGAACCTTGAATGATTGTTGGACATTTACACAGCCACCTGACCTCAAAATCAAGAAAGTAATATAAGAATAGACGTGCCTAACACCACTTTTTTTCTTTGGTTAAAAAGATACAAGTTTACAAGTTGCTGAATGTTACAGGATTACATCAATAGTAGCAAACATTTTCACTTACTGGTATTTTCTAAGTTAAGAAGAAGAATTCTGTAATTCTTCTGAACTAAATCAAACTAACCTGTGCCCCATTCCCCAGGTGCGTTCCTCATTCCCTACCTGATAGCGCTGGTGTTTGAGGGTCTTCCCCTCCTCTACCTGGAGTTGGCCATCGGCCAGCGTCTACGCCTGGGCAGCATCGGAGTGTGGAACTCCATCTCCCCTTACCTGGGAGGAGTAGGTGAGTGTTATAATCATTCACCTGACCAAATACAAGAGCCTCAAGCAAATATCATTGATAGCATTGATAAAATAGCATTGATGCTGTAATGCTATAACAACAATGACTAATGTATAAATAAGGTAACAACAAACTTTCTGTTTAATGAGGTCAGTGTCAAACATCCTGTGTTTGCCTAGAGGTTTATCAAGTACACTGACTTAACTGAACTTCATGTGCTTAGTGTGAACGTCAGGTTTTAAAGATTTGAGATTTTTTGTCTGGAATGCTCTGATGAGACAGGTCTAAATCTGAGTCACAGATTAAGAAACAAGTTCAAAGTGTTGTCAACTGTGTGTCCAGGTGTGGCTTCTATGATTGTGTCCTTCCTGGTGGCTGTGTACTACAACACCATTCTGGCCTGGGTCCTCTGGTACTTCTTCCACTCCTTCCAGAACCCTCTGCCCTGGAGTCAATGCCCGCTCAACGACGACCTCACAGGTACCAAATTGTGCACCACAATAAAAAGTTGTTAAGGACTCTGAGTGCTCCGGTCTGACCGGTCATCTCTGGGTTAGGCTTTTTGAAGTAGCCCAGCCAGCTTTTCAGGTACCAAAGCAACTTTATCCATTTTTTGGGGAAAATGTTCGATGTTTGAATGGCATTCCGTGCACTTAAAAGTCCATGTGCCTTTTTAACTTTAGGTTTCATTTACACATCAAACCACTCGCTTTTTTTACAAAGTAAAAAGTAGCTGAATTGCGCAACACTTTGAACGTTCTGTCTCATTAAAACATTGCTGACTTACATGAGTTGTTCTCGCCGGCTTTACAGTCTGTACTGTCTAGTCTAGCAGTCCTTCCGTCCTCTGACAGAGCAAACCCACTCATGTCTGATGTCAGCACTGCTGCACCTGAACATGTCTGCTACAGTATGTGTGTGTGTGTCTGCTGTGTGCAGGGTCTTCTGTGTCTGTGCCCCTGTTTGTATGTTTTTGTTTGTGTTTGTATGGTGTAGCATCTTGCATTTTTAACTGTACAATGTCCTTTGTGTTTTCAATGTCTGTCTAAATATCATGTAAAACATCCATAACCTACAGTACAGTGTCCTTGATTGACTTGAAAGGCACTTAATAAAATAAAATGTATTATTTTTATTATTATTATTGTTATTGTTAGGCTACGTGCAGGAGTGTGTGGACAGTACTCCCGTCAACTACTTCTGGTACCGGCAGACACTGAACATAACACCCAACATTGAGACCAACGGGTCCTTCCAATGGTGGCTCGTTGTGTGCCTGGCCACAGCCTGGTGCATCGTCTACATCTGCTTCATCAGGGGGATTGAAACCATCGGCAAGGCAAGCGCTGTTTTACAGTATACCAGCAGCTCGTCCTATCAGCTTTGCGTGTCTTCGTTTTGCTTTGCATATTCTCCGCATATTCTCTCTGCTACCATTTTTTTCTTCTATAATTTCTACCACCACTGAATACTGTGATGGTGAATAAGAGCATCATTATAAGATCATCATCATTATGACTTTATAATTACTGCCAATAACAATAACTAAAGGAGCTTAACGTGTCCAACATGATATAAGTAAAGAATGACATAAAAATATAAATATAAATGTGATGCAATCTGGGAAACCCTTCACATGGTGCAATTTTACCAACTTATGATCCTGATGCCATCCTAGCAACATGCAAGATTTTGGGAGGATGGTATGCAGGATTTTGTAAAGGGACAGTGCCAGGATGGTTGCCAAGATGGTATCAGAATATTAAGTTGGTGACATTTCACCAGAGAGGGTTGCAACACTAAAGCTAAAATCAAGGACTTTTGAGTGCATCATTTAAAGAGTTTTCCTAGATCGCATCACAAATATAGGAATGTAAAAATAATGATGTAACCCTCTTCATGTTAAACATTACTTTGTTGTATACAGTAATTCTAATGGCTAACTATGTTTATACATTAATCTGGCCTAGGCAGTGTATGTGACGGCCACATTCCCATACCTCGTGCTGACCATCTTCCTGGTCCGTGCCTTGACACTTCCTGGAGCGACAGATGGCCTCATCTACCTCTTCACACCTGATGTGAGTGCTTCACTCACACAGTGTTCTTTCAAGCTCTTTTTTGCTGTAGAGAGAAAAGAGGAGTTTAGGACAGCATGTCAAAGATATAATTCCTCTATGGCCAACAACAGACCGTAAACTTCACTATTATTGATGTATTAATTATTCATCTGTAATTTCCTCTAATTCCATTTCCGATCATGACTATAGAGAGGCTGTAAGCCAGTACGCACAGTAACACACATACACTGGTCTCTAACACCCATACACACCCTGGTCTCACACACACACACACACACACACACACACACACACACACACACACACACACACACACACACACACACACACACACACACACACACACACACACACACACACACACACACACACACACACACACACACACACACACACACTCTCTCTCTCACACACACACACACAGGTTCCTAACATACACACTCTGGTTTTCTTATCCTCAGTGGAACCTGCTGCTGAATCCCCGAGTGTGGCTGGATGCTGCAACTCAGATCTTCTTCTCCCTGTCTCTGGCCTTTGGTGGCCTCATAGCCTTCTCCAGCTACAACCCACAGAAGTAAGTAAACACACCATTTCTAACCCACCACTGTAAACAAACCACCTTCTAATACAAATTCAGACAGAGCTTAGCCCAGGTATTATGATACCAACATTACATTGTATCTTTCAGAAATAACTGTGAGAGAGATGCTGTTCTGGTAGGATGTATTAACAGTGCCACTTCACTGTATGCCTCCATCTCAATATTCGCCATACTGGGCTTCAAGGCAACCACAAACTACAACACCTGTGTGCAGGGGTACGTAAAGAATATCTCCAAAACATTAAGAAATATGGCTGTGTTATAATGCCCTGCATTAAGAATAGACATGGGCCCCAGCCGTGGCGCAACTGGCTGGGGCACCTGCACCGCACGCCGGCGACCCGGGTTCGATTCCCGCCCCGTGGTCCTTTCCGGATCCCACCCCAGCTCTCTCTCCCACTTGCTTCCTGTCATCCTCTCTACTGTCCTGTCCAATTAAAGGCATAAAAAAAAAAGCCCAAAAAATAACCTTTAAAAAAAAGAATAGACATGGAGCATCACACTGACAAAGGAAGTCAAGTTACAAGAGAAGTAAACCGTTTTGAGATTTGATATTTTTATTTCCAAACAGCAACATCATGGCACTCACCAACACCTTTGATGTTGCTGATCAGAACATAACCGTTGACAACTACGACAGCTGGCTGGACAAGCTAAACCAAACAGATCCTGCTAAAGTCTCCAACTTGAACCTGACTGAATGTGACCTCCAGACATTCCTGGATGAGGTATGAAAGGTCAATCTTTACTATCCTCCATTTTAGTCCATAGAAAGAGATGAAAAAAACCCATAAGACCCTGGTAATGATACAGTAACTAGCCTGGATGCCAGCTGAACTTGTCAGGCCGGGCTTTATACATTGATGGACAGATTAAGAACAGTGCCTCGTCTATCACGTCATCTGAGCACACTTATATTAGGTTAATTTTGTTTGCAACAGAAACACTGTGGCTACGAATGCATATTATTTCCATGGATTTTGTCTTTTCATCTACACAAAAATTGAGGTTTTATCACTGATTTTCACACGACTATTTCTGAAAACGTAGGCCAAAGTGAATGTGGGAAAACTTCAGTTTCACTTCCATCAAGGGAAAACAGTGTGTTTGCGTGACATGTTGTTCCCTCGTTTGTTTGAATCCCTTTAATCTCTGATGGGCCTGTTTGCTCGTTGGGTTTGCGACGCCCTTCCCCAGCTGTTCATAGCATATTTGTAGCATCGGTGTGAACAGAATTATTTTTTTAAAACATTTAAAAGGAGTGTAAATGTTTTGACTTTGTCTAGCTGTCTTTTTCGCTATCATGTTGTACTCAATATTGACAGCACAATAACTTGCAAAAAAGTTCAAAAAAAAAAAATCAGAAGCTAAGCTAATACAAGCTATTTCGTTGCTCTGATTGGTTGGGTCTATCCAATGAGTGCAGAGGCATCCCCTCCCCCCTGTATCGGTTGAAACACACCTCATTATTACATCCCAATGGCGCAGTATCAGACTCATATTCTGACTAGAATTTTGAGTCTGACAATGTCAGTCTAAATCATAACAACAATGGCTTGTATTTCCCCATACTGTACCTACCCAGAGTGCATCAGGAACAGGCCTGGCCTTCATCATCTTCACTGAGGCCGTGATTTCGATGCCGGGCTCTCAGGTGTGGGCTGTGCTCTTCTTCGTCATGTTGTTCAGCTTGGGGCTCTCGTCCATGTTTGGGAATATGGAGGGGGTCCTTGCCCCTCTGCACGACCTCAAGGTGGTGCCCAAGTGGATGCCTAAAGAACTCTTCACAGGTATGTGAGCCCACTGTGGGAAACACAAGTTAAACGTGTCAAAATGTAAATATCTACCACATTATTTCTAATACAAAATATAGCATATTTTTACAAAAAGTAAATAGCCTATTTATACCTAAATACCTAAATAGTTGTACAATACATATGATTTCAACACATACACATTATAATGTGTGTATGTGTTTGTAGACTGTGGCCTCATATGCCCTTTCAACTTTGAGTATATCGAGCATATCAATTGGAGCATTGAAATGATTCAAGTCTACAGGATAGGCCATTATATTGAGAAATAATCAAAAAATAAACCTCACTACTCTCTTGCTCTGAATGATCTGGGGATTTGTCTCTCTGCCAGCCATTGTTGCTCTGGTGTCGTGCCTGGTGGGTCTGGTCTTCACCATGGGCTCAGGGAACTACTGGCTGGAGATCTTCAACAACTATGTGGGCTCCGTGTCCCTGCTCATCATCGCCTTCTTTGAGCTCGTTGGTGTCATCTTCGTTCATGGAATGGGACGGTACGCACAGGCCCTTTCCACCGAGAGACGTGAAACAATGGCAATCTACATTGCACATAAAATTAAATTGTCAGTTGCATGCAAAACGTATAAACATTTCATAAACTGCAGTAAAAAGTTTAATTGGACCTAATTGCTCTACAGGTTCAGTGATGACATTGAGTTTATGACGGGGCGGCGTCCCAACCTGTTCTGGAAGGCGTGTTGGATGTGCATCAGCCCACTGCTGATGCTGGTCGTCTTTGTAGCCTACATCATAGTTCAGGTCCAAACAACACCCACCTATCCAGCCTGGAACCCAGACTATGTAAGTGCACCTCAATATTTACATCTATTTGGTTGATTTACAGGCTTTTATCTATAGGCACTCATACAATCCAACCTGGAGGCCAACCCAATGACATTCAATCAAAGGACATTTCACATTTCATATTCTGCAGTGTAAAGTTAGCCTAAAGACAAAGAGGACAATTCCCATGGACTAAAACTATGCTGCGATACAATGCAAAGATAACCATTAACATACCACTTTCTTCATAACTAACTATATGGATGTTAGCATGCTGTAATATCCTGCAATCAATGTGGGCAAACCTCAAATAAAAGCATAACTGACATTTTAGAACCCTGGAAATTGGGACAGATGACTGCGTTGTTGTAAAGTTAAGCTAAAACATATTCACATACCTGCCGTATTTTTTGGCAAAATAACCATTTCAAATGTTATAGTATTTATAAAAAATGCCGTGTTTAATTATTCATACCCTAACAATCACTGGTAAACAAACCCTTTAATTCTCATCACAGTAATCAGAATGGCTGTTATAATCTAGAGCACGCCGTCTTACTGTCTTTTGACGTGTAATTTTCTTTTTTATATATAATTATATTTATGTATTTATTTATATATATATATATATTTTTTTTTTTTTGCACTCCAGTACAGTTTTTAAATCAACATAATTCATGTTCATAGCTTACCAGTGGCACTTATTTATATTACAGACACACCAACACACTCATACACCAATACATACAGACAGTATAATACAGTACATCCACACATTTTACTAACAGACAGCCCACACACAATCATACCCTGACACACACACAGAGTTCTTCATCCATATCTGTCCTATTCCATCTCTGTCCCTCTACCCATTGTTTTATAAGGAATCATAAATGTCCTGCCATACTTTACAAAATTGCACATCTTTTGAATGAAAAGTACTTTAAATACAACATTGGCAGGGTATGAATAAAGTTTTGTTTAACTGTATATTTTTCTTCATGTGCTTGTTTAGGTTGACTTCCCTCAGACTGAGGTCCAGCCGTACCCCACGTGGGTATTTGTGATCTGTGTTGTCCTGGTAGCCATTCCAGTGGTGCCTATCCCTATAGTGGCCTTATACAGACTACTCAAACAGAAGCTGTGCATTCCCAGGAAATTAGACTCTAACAAATCGTCAAATCCATATGCCAACAAGGGCTTCAACATGGATTCATAGGCGGCAATGGGGACATACGTGATGATAATGAGAACAACATTTGATACTGACACTGTTTCAAAGAAGAGCTGTGCTCTAGTTTACTGTACTTTCTGTGACTGGGAAAAAACTTAATAATAAATAATTTAATAATACTTAAACTTAACAATAAATGTTTATATTTAAATGTCTACGTTTTTTTTTAAAGCTTTTCCTGATGCCTGTTGAATACTATTTCAGTGAAGAGAACTGTGCACTAGTTGTCCGTACTTTTTGCATTTAGGAAAACCTTTGGATAACTTGAAGACAATAAATGTTTATACTCAATGTTTTAGCTTTTCCTGATGTAAATAAATAATTCACAACTGCCACAGAGATCTCACAGCAGAAGATACTTGGTGAACACACTGGCAAAATCATCTTCTGTGTAACTGCAGTAATTCTACCTCAATATACTTATATGTGAAGAAATGTGAAGTGTTCAACAATGTGAAAATACATTGTTGGACACATTTTAATTTATAAACATGAATATTTGGTCCACCAGGGTCATGGTTATATGGACTATATGGGCTTTGCCTGAAATGGCCTTCAGACCATGTTTGCATTTTAAATCATTTTTTTACAATTGCTAAATGATGGCAGTGCCGTGGTGCTTAAATATCAGGTGTAGTAGATATCCATTCATCTAAAATACGTCTTAGAAACATCTTAAAACTAGATACTAGCACAGTCCCGATAGCACAGTCCCGAAGTTACTGATTGATCGAGGAAACTGCACAATCACTTTTCCACATCCTCCTTCTCCTCCTCATCCTTCTCCATAATCACATAATTTTAAAAAAACAAACAAACAACAGGAACAAGGAAGTGGTTGATCTAGACCCACTCCCTCACACACTCTTCCCACCATGACCTTGAAACCTATAAAGCCACCTGCCTCTATCAGAAAGTGTCAAAACAAGAGAACACACCCTCAACTCAAAGAGAGAAAGAGAGCGTGACACCTGCGGCACTGAGGACAACTCTGTGCAGGAGACCCGGGAGTGCATCAGAAGCATCTCCGCTGAAATCCTTCCTTCAGCC
This sequence comes from Sardina pilchardus, assembly GCF_963854185.1. Lineage (NCBI taxonomy): Eukaryota > Metazoa > Chordata > Actinopteri > Clupeiformes > Clupeidae > Sardina > Sardina pilchardus. The sequence continues at coordinate 13,394,117 of NC_085017.1, forward strand.
AGCCAGACACACGCAGGACACAGGAGAAGCACAGCACAGCTCAGGATGGCCGACAGTGAAGATGCCAAGAGCGGTGATGAGCGTCCCAAATGGGATAACAAGGTCCAGTACCTGTTGACCTGCATCGGCTTTGCTGTGGGTCTGGGTAATGTGTGGAGATTCCCATACCTCTGTCAGGTCTACGGTGGAGGTGAGCCAGCTTTAATAAAACACACAATTAATTATGTCTATGAGGGAAAACTTTTTTTTTTACATTTTTTTGACTGACATCTGCAGCATAAACACTGGATAGTAGCGTTCTACAATGATTAATGAATAAGCTTTAATCAATGAAAATGAGTAAAAAATATATCCATAAAATATATCCAAAAATATATTCTTTTTTGTGCATATCCAGAAAATGTGCTATTTTAAATTTTGTAAAATGAACATACAATTTTGGAAAACAACCACGCACGATCAGCTGGAAAATACTAAGTCTAAGTACTTCACCTTTATACAGTATGTTCATGGAGACTTAACGGTCACTCTTGAAACAAAGCTGCAGAAACACAAAAATATGACTTTGATACAATATGTGTAATTTATACAAGCCTCGTTGAGTTCCGGTTGATATCTAGTGAACAACGCTAAATAAACCAAAGGAATAGTTTCAGTCTTCTAAATAGTGACCCTGCAAGATTCCAAGAGTCACTGCAAAATCATAATCTATGACTAGTCTGTGACTAATAAAGTCTTTAGATGTGAGAGGGTGTGTAAAAAGACTTTATTCTTTCAAAAAACTTTTCAAAGTCTGCTGATGTATGAGTAGAATCATTAAAATAAGCACACTATGTAGGAAAACAAGCATACAATATTCTAAATGGTGCACAATCTAGTCAAATGAGCATTCTCTTAAAAAATACCTTGCAATGACTCCTCCCGGGCTCTGTGGTGAACCATGGATGATTGTTGGAGATTTTCACAGCCACCTGACAAGAGAGAAATCAAGAGAACAATATAAAAGTAGACATGTCTAAAGATTAACACGCTTCATTCGTGTGATTTGGCTGCAGATGTTTTTACGCTTTCTTTGATCAAAGACATACAAGTTTACAAGTTGCTGAATGATTACCGGGTTACATCTATACTCCCATCTTAAAATTAATTGATGTTCATGTTTACCAAACCCACATACAGACTAAAAGTAAACAGTTGATTTATTGTCTCAGTTAAGAGAATTCTGTTATTGTCGACTGATTCAAAAATAAAAAAATCAAACTAAACCATGTTCCATTCCCCAGGTGCGTTCCTCATTCCCTACCTGATAGCGCTGGTGTTTGAGGGTCTTCCCCTCCTCTACCTGGAGTTGGCCATCGGCCAGCGTGTGCGTCTGGGCAGCATCGGAGTATGGAATTCAATATCCCCTTACCTGGGAGGAGTAGGTGAGTGTTACAGTCATTCTGACCAAATACAAATGCTGCAAGCAAATATCAGCAATTCCAAGAAATTACCAGTGCATGAAAACACAAAAATATTTGATGTAAAATTGAATACAGAGTTAACACAGACAATGCAGAGATAGTTACAATAGTGTTGCTAAGGTAGATTGGTTTCTATGCTAAATAAAGCTATAGGTTGCTGATGGTTGCTAGATTGACTTTAAAGGGGTGGCTGCTAGGTTGTTGCTATGGTAATTAAGATAGATGTTAGGATGGTGTTTGGGTACATCTGCTGGTTTCTATGCAGAATAAAGTGATTGCTCTGCTGGTTGCAAGGATAATCATGCTGGTTGCTATGTCAACATTATGGTGGTGGTTGCTTTGTTGTTGCTAGGGTAGATATGGTTATTGCTATGCTAAATAAATGGTTGCTATGCTATTTGCTGGGGTCATTATGTTGGTTGACAATATTTTAGTGGTTGTTAAGTTGTTGCTACGGTGATTCAGATGGTAGCTAGGGTATTGATTAGGTACATCTGGTGGTTGATATGCTGAATAAAGCGATTACTAGGGTAATTATTGAGGTTGCTATGCTGGTTAAAAAGTTGATATTATAGTGGTTATTTCTAGGGTAAATTAGATGGTTGCTAGAGTGTTTCTAGGGTATGGTGGTTGCGATGCTAAATAAAATGGTTGCTATACTGGTTGCTAGGGTAATCATGTAGTTTGCTATGGTGGTTGCTAGGTTGATATTAAAGTGATGGTTGTTAGGTTGTTGCTAGGGTAATAAAGATGGTTGTTAGGGTGTTGCTAGGGTACATATGGTGGTTTTCCTGCCAAATAAAGCAATTGCTATGCTGGTTGCTAGGCTAATCATCTTCCGTAAGGAACCACCCAGCATTCCCACTGTGTCAGTCAATAAGCAATCAATAATACAGGAGACATACAGATATCTCAGGTCAATAATTAACCACAAACTCACCTTCCAACCAAACACACAAGTAATGTACGTCATGTCAGCAACGCCTCTTCTTCCGGAAGAAAATGTGAAAACTCCAGGTCCACCAATCAGTACTAACAACTTTCTACCTTCAGTGAATCCATAGTCACTTTTAATATAAGCCTGGTAACCCAAAATGATAACAATGAGCAATAAAATAATTGGATTGAAGCAAAAATCGCTTATTAGTATTTGCAGTAGAAGGACTACATTAAAAGGAACTCAATTAGACTTGGACAACACTCACTCAGGCCAGAGGTAGAGGCTAGAGTTTAACATGGTCTTAGGTGCTAGGATAAATGCTAGATAGGATAGCTATCAATAGTGTATAGCAGCTAAAGTTATTATTTCCTGTTCTGATATGATATGTGTAAGGAAGAACAGCACAGTGCATTTGCATGCACTGCAATTACCAATGAAGAAGGTAACAACACAGCTCTATCTCTAGAACATTACAGTAAACGTTCTGCTTATTGTGGTCAGTGCCAAACATCCTGTCTTGTCTTGAGGTTTATCAAGCCCACTTAGCTATCAGAACAACATTTCTTGAGGGTTTTAAATATGCAAGTTTTAGTCTGAAATGCTCTGAGAGACAGGTCTCAGAACTCCAAGTCCTAATATAAATCAAGAAGCAAGTTCAAAGTGTTGTCCAACGGTGTGTCCAGGTGTGGGTTCTATGATGGTGTCCTTCCTGGTGGCTGTGTACTACAACACCATCTTGGCCTGGGTCCTCTGGTACTTCTTCCACTCCTTCCAGAACCCTCTGCCCTGGAGTCAGTGCCCGCTCAACGAGGACCTCACAGGTACCAAAGCAATTTTACAGATGTTTTACATTTCCTAAAATGTTAACAGAACATTACTCTGCTATAGAATCGAATGGCATCCTATGAACTTAAAGTCCATGCAACGATGTAACTTTTGGTTCCGTTCACACATCAAAACCCTCTCTTATGAAGTGATTTGGGATCAAAGCCCTTTATACAAGTAACTGGATTAAGCATCATTTGGAACATGTTGTCTTCTTAAAACATTGCTGACTTTACAAGAGTTATTGTAGAGTCTTGTTCTATAATCTGTACTCTTTAGCAGTCCTTCCTCCAACCGAGCAAGCCCAATGTCCGAGCAAATCCCACATGTCTGATGACAGCTCTACCTGAGTGTGTTTTCTCTGTTTGTGTCCATTGCGTGTCTTCTGTGCCTGTGCCTTTGTGAGTGTTTGTATGTAGGGAATAGCATTTTGAACTTTTAATTGTACAGTGTCCTCTGTGCATAACATACCATCTAGAATCTTGTAATTGTACAGTGTCTTGAAATACGCTTATAAATAAAATGTATCACTTTCATTACTATTGCTAGGCTACGTGCAGGAGTGTGTGGACAGTACTCCCGTCAACTACTTCTGGTACCGGCAGACACTGAACGTGACGCCCGACATCGAGATCAACGGGTCCCTCCAATGGTGGCTTGTCGTGTGCCTGGTCACAGCCTGGTGCATCGTCTACATCTGCTTCATCAGGGGGATTGAAACCATCGGCAAGGCACGCACTGTTTTAATACCAGCAGCTCGTCCTCCTCATCAGCTTTGTTGTGTAGCACAAGCATATTCTCCTCTTATCACATTCTTCAATCATTTCTACCATCACTGAATACTGTGATGGTGAATAAGAGCATCATCATAAAATGTAATGAATGATTGTGTATAAATATGAATATAAATATCAATACAAGACAAAACATGTAACCCTCTTCATGTTAAACATTGCTTTGTTGTATACAGTAATTCAACCTTGAGATGGCTGACTATGTTTATACATTAATCTGGCCTAGGCAGTGTATGTGACGGCCACATTCCCATACCTAGTGCTGACCATCTTCCTGGTCCAGGCCTTGACACTTCCTGGAGCGACAGATGGCCTCATCTACCTCTTCACACCTGATGTGAGTGCTTCACTCATACAGTGTTCTTTCAAGCTCTTTTTGACTGTAGAGAGGAAAGAGGAGTTTAGAACAGCATGTCAAAGATGTAATTCCTCTATGGCCAACAACAGACCGTGACATGACAATGACAATGTGTCTTTCGTTGGCCCTTTGAGCTTATTATCTATATATTTTATTGCTATAGTGGGGCAGTTAAGCACACAAAAATGATCACTTGTGGGTTTGAATCCCCTCACAAAGCTGAAGATTTGGCCAAATCCAAAACCTTTGTGTGTAGTATCAACTTTTGTTTTCAGTGTACCCACACCACTCACATCTACATTCATTTTAAAAAAAAAAACAATAGTAGTATGAGTATCATGGTGAGATTAGGCTATTATAGTATTCTGTAATGTTAATAAACATATCAAATTGAACAGCTACACTCATATCTATGACTACACTATTATTGATGTAGTAATTATTGATCTGTTATGTCATTTCCTTTCTGATTATATCGAAGCTGTAAACCAGTACACACAGTAGCACATACATGTACTTTTTAACACACACACACACACACAGGTTCCTAACATACACACTCTGGTTTTCTCATCCTCAGTGGAACCTGCTGCTGAATCCCCGAGTGTGGCTGGATGCTGCAACTCAGATCTTCTTCTCCCTGTCTCTGGCCTTTGGTGGCCTCATAGCCTTCTCCAGCTACAACCCACAGAAGTAAACACACCATTGCTAACCCACCACTGTAAACAAACCACCTTCTAATACAATTTCAGACAGAGCTTAGCTCAGGTATTATGATGCCAACATTTCAAAATGAACATCATGATGTAGGCTTAAGAAGAGATGTACTTTCCCATGGCGTTTGTATCCCGGGCACATCAACTGGTTAAGCCTTGTTACAGCCTCCACACAGTGTTAACACACGGCACGTACACTTACACTCAAGCTCAGCTCTGTACACCTGTGTACAAGTCATAACCACACGTTTTCTATCTTTCAGAAATGACTGTGAGAGAGATGCTGTTCTGGTAGGATGCATTAACAGTGCCACTTCACTGTATGCCTCCATCTCAATATTCGCCATTCTGGGCTTCAAGGCAACCACAAACTACGACACCTGTGTGCAGGGGTACGTAAAGAATATCTCCAAAACGTTAAGAAACATGGCTATACATTAAGAATAGACATGGAGCATCACACTGACAAAGATAATCAAGTTACAAGAGACAAAAACAGTTTTGATATTGCCCTTTATATTTCTATTTCCAAACAGCAACATCTTGGCACTCACCAACGCTTTTGATGTTGCCGATCAGAACATAACCTCTGACAACTACGACAACTGGCTGGACCACTTCAATCAAACAGATCCTGCTAAAGTCTCCAACTTGAACCTCACCAAATGTGACCTCCAGACATTCCTGGATGAGGTATGAAGGGACAACCTTTACTACCTCAACATACAGTGAGAAGGGAATTAACTGGGGTAGTAAGACAGCCTCCATAGGAAGAGACAAAAAACCCATAAGACATTGGATACGACCATAACAACAATGACCTGTATATGATCATACTGTACCTACCCAGAGTGCATCAGGAACAGGCCTGGCCTTCATCATCTTCACTGAGGCCGTGATTTCGATGCCGGGCTCTCAGGTGTGGGCTGTGCTCTTCTTCGTCATGTTGTTCAGCTTGGGGCTCTCGTCCATGTTTGGGAATATGGAGGGGGTCCTTGCCCCTCTGCACGACCTCAAGGTGGTGCCCAAGTGGATGCCTAAAGAACTCTTCACCGGTATGTGAGCCCACTGTGGGAAACACAAGTTAAACGTGTCAAAGTGTAAATATCTACAACATGCCTAAATATTATTTTCTTAGCAAAAAATTAAAAATAAAAAAAGTAAATATTTAGGCCATACTTAAATAGTTGTACCTTACATATTTTTTTACAACACATATACACCTGACGTTACATAATGTATGTGTGTGTGTGTGTGTGTATGTGTGAATATTTGAAAGCCATGGCCTCATATGTTAAATAAATTCGAAGCATATCGATTGGAGCTTAGAAATGATTAAAGTCTACAGAATAGGCCATTATATTGAGAAATAACAATTAAAAAATGAACTTCGCTACTCTCTCGCTCTGAATGATCTGGGGATTTGTCTCTCTGCCAGGCATTGTTTTTCTGGTGTCGTGCCTGGTGGGTCTGGTCTTCACCATGGGCTCAGGGAACTACTGGCTGGAGATCTTCAACAACTATGTGGGCTCTGTGTCCCTGCTCATCATCGCCTTCTTTGAGCTCGTTGGCGTCATCTTCGTTCATGGAATGGGACGGTACGTACAGTACAGGCCCTTTCCAGTTGCATTTCCTGTGGTTCAGAGTGGCAGAATTGGTTTTCATAACCCCTACCTTTGGAACTCAACAAAACAAAAATGTATGCTTCCATTCCCTGTTGCTTTTTGGTGCAAGTATAAATATGTATTAAAATGCTTTAATTGGACCTAATTGCTCTACAGGTTCAGTGATGACATTGAGTTTATGACGGGGCGGCGTCCCAACCTGTTCTGGAAGGCGTGTTGGATGTGCATCAGCCCACTGCTGCTGCTGGTCGTCTTTGTAGCCTACATCATAGTTCAGGTCCAAACAACACCCACCTATCCAGCCTGGAACCCAGACTATGTAAGTGCACCTCAATATTTACAGCTATGTGGTTGATTTACATGAAAAATTATAGGCTTAAAAAGATCTATGGCCCCAGCCGTGGCACGACTGGCTGGGGCACCTGCACCGCACGCCGGCGACCCGGGTTCGATTCCCGCCCCGTGGTCCTTTCCGGATCCCACCCCTACTCTCTCTCCTGCTCGTTTCCTGTCATACAGATACTCTCTACTGTCCTGTCCAATTAAAGGCATAAAAAGCCCAAAAAAATAATCTTTAAAAAAAAAAAAAAAAAAAGATCTATGATTTCTGACTGCACCTTCAAACAATGGCAAACAAACCCCTCATGTACTGTACCATCACAGTCATCAGAATGTTTTGTTTATGATTGATAAGACAAGCATATCTTTAGCACAGTCTTGACATCTTTTTACATGTGCCGGTGTCAGTATTTTTTCCCCCCTGATTTTCAGTCAGAAAAACAAATACTAGAAATACAAAAGTGGCAGGGTATATAATGTTTTGCTTTACTGTGTATTTTTCATCATGTGTTTGTATAGGTTGACTTTCCCTCGACTGAGGTCAAGCCGTACCCCACTTGGGTATTTGCCATCTGTGTCCTCTTGGTGGCAATTCCAGTGGTGCCCATTCCCATAGTGGCGTTATACAGATTTATCAAAAAGAAGTTGGGCAGAGATGAGAGATTAGAGGATAGCGGACCAAATCCATATGCCAACGAGGGCTTCAACATGGACTCAGACACGTAGACGGCAATGGGGACTAGCGTGATGATAATGAGAACAACATTACATACTGTTTGATACTGTTTCAATGAAGAGAACTGTGCACTAGTTTTCTGTACTTTTTGCGTTATGGAAAACCTTTGGATAACTTCCAAGACAAAAAAAATTATATTGAAATGTTTAAGCTTCTTGTTTAAGCTTTTCCTGATGTAAAAAGAATCACAACTGCCAAAGAGATCCCACAGCGGAGGAGTACTCTAATGGTCAAGAGTGAATCTAGTGGCAAAATAGCAGTCTTCTGTTCTGTTTAACTTTGCAGTAATTGTAGCTCAGTATATGCTTCATATGTGAAGACATTTGAAATGTTCAACAATGTGAACATACATTTTAATTTATAGATTTTGTCTTTGTAACACACATCTACTGGTTGTTTTTCATGTGAAGTATTTATTTATCTTCTGGAAATAAAAGTGCATAGAACATGGAAAATCAGAAACCATCTTTGAATAAACATTAATAAACATATTGCAACAGATCTCTTGCTTGTCATTTTTGATTGTGCTGTTGCTCTTGCTGTGGGGACAAGGTTTGGTAACTGACAGTAACTAAGGTAGTTTCGCATTTTGAGCTAATGCAGTGAGACAGTTCATCTGTTGGACAGGTAAACAACTTAAGCCACAGTGAAAGTGGTAACTTCACGTTGGAGATAAGCTCTCTTAAAAACACAAAACAAACATGGGGAAAAACAGGGAGTGGAGGAGAAAGCAGAGATGCTTTTGATCTTGACAGTTGACCTTTCACTCTATATTTGAATGGGTTGAATTTTACGAGAAATCCTGATACGGCCATTCAGTGTTATATCAATGCAATGAGGCCTTTCCGTGAACCATAAAGCAAGTGAAATGTATTTAGTCAGGAGTTTTTTTTTTTTTTTATCCCATTAAAGTTATAACCGAAACAACATAAAAAAAGGTGTGGTTGTGTAAATGATCTTTCCTCTGATATGTCCCAACTCATGACGAGTAGCAGATCGTGTCTCTATTGCAGATGAAAACACAAACGCTTCCTCCTCACACGCTTCTTAAGAGTAAACATCTGGGCCTCGGCACAAGTCTCGCTGGTATTCAGTTGATTGGTTTTAGGGTGGCCAGGCTTATTGCCTTACCAATCCCCTAACAAGGAAACAACCAGGCTCTAGCCTAGAGCCACATGGAAAATACAACCAGGCTCCAACAGCATGTCTGAACAACACTCACATTGAACCTTCATCCTCATGAGTAACATGTATCCAGTGACATTCTTGAAGGGAACAGATTCAGGCTTTGGCTGAAAAGGCCAACAAATCACATCAGTTTTGAACCACATCACGCAGTGGCCAAATATACAATGAAAGTCAAGACAGTTGTTGTCTTACAAGTTCCCTTGGCAAACTGCTCTGATGTCTGTCTGTCCCCAGGCTGTTTCAGTTTGTTCTTCTTTGTTGACCTGTGAGAGGTGAAAGGTCAGGCTCTGATGGCCTTGAAATCAGGTGGCACTCTGGGGGTGGCTGCTTGGCGGACCCGCGCCAACCTTATTCCTTTCAGAGCCCTCTCCAGACGCCATTTTCCTGGCAAGGAGACCAACAAAAAGGGTATAGGAAGCAACAAGTTACACAAGTGATTAAGTGTTTTAAAAACATCAAAATACATCAACAACAAAGACACAACCATGAATCAGCAGATTGGCCTTCTTCAGGGTTACACTTCCCACATCCTACATACAACAGCAGTTTAAAAGTGAAGGGTGAGAAGAACATTACTGGACGGGAAATATGGCTATGATAATAGCAGAGCCATGGATCTGGCTTCAAACAAACAAAATCTATAAAAACAAAGAGTAGGAGAAAATACAGAGCTATGTGCAGAGTTTGGGGGCCAAGGCACAGGAAAGTAAAAGGTACAATACTTAAAAAAAAAAAGAGTACAATATTGTTGCTGGATTAACCTAGCTAGCCTGACCAGCCAGACAGTAGGGTCTGGGAACTCACCGTAGGCAGGGCTCAATCGGAGGGGTGGGATAAACAGTTGTCTTTCACACTAAATGAATCATCTTGTTGTTTTCAAATAGCAGGATGCGTAACCGTCGCAACTTCTGGTCGCATGTCAGTCACCATTATGACATTATGACAATGTGATTGGTCCGGTGATTCTTCCATTTCCTAGCTCCCAAGCTCCGGAGCGTTGCTAGACTGCCCCGGCAGCCAATTAGATTTGCTGCCGCTAGGGGCGTCTAGAATTCTAGGCTAGGATTAACCATGATTTGGTATCAACTCTTTTGCTGCAACGTTATGTGATCTGGTAATGAATTCCAAAACGTTACCCCTTTCACCAAGAGGGCTGTCTGGGCAAAAGACATTTTACAGTATGGAATTCTTACTGTAAGAAGAATTCATAAGAGAAAACATATTCGCCCACAAATGTTTGTGATTGCGATGTGTTTGCTGGTTTAGTGAACAGTTAGGACAATTACATGGCCGAACTTTCTAAAGCCACAGCAGTCACGGCTCACTGAGATGCTCAGTGTTCTAAACAGGAGTCGTCTAAATCATGGTGTTCCGTAGAAGTGTAGTGAGGATATGCTCTAGTGGTCTAGTGGTTCTGTGACAATCAATTCATCTGAATGAAAAAGAATGAACTGAGCAGAATGCTTTGGCATTTGCTTAAAATCTGACAATGGTGGTACCTTCTATGCCTTTTGTCCAGGATTTTAAGGCCTTATTGTTTCAATTGTTGATTGGTTGGCTGGAGACCAGGTCGTTAAACCATTAGACATATAAGAGAGTATCATAGAATTTAGAAAACAGGAGTTTTAGATTAGATTAGATTAGATTAGTTTAGATTAGATTAGATTCAACTTTATTGATCGTAATTGTGCAGACAACGAAATGCATTTGAAGTCTAACCAGAAGAGCAAAAAAGCAGAAAGTGCCATGTGATATACAAGTAGAGACACGTGGTGCATAGACAGGACTTTGTATAGTGAATATAGTGCAGAGTAGACAGTAGTAGACAGTTGGTTTACAGAAGGTGGTTTAGAGTAATACACAGTACCGGTAATTTAAATATAGTTATGTGCAGTGTATTAGCAGTTACCTTATAAGAGCAGAGTAAATATGGCTCTATGTAATATGAACACTGTATGAACCATGGAGGTATTATAAGAACTGGAGAAAGTGAACAAGTCCCGCCCCCATTCATTTCAATGGGAATGCTAGGCTAGTGAAAATTGCCAAAATTGAACGATTTTTTCAGGCTTCAACATGCCGTTTCAAGGGGCTTGTTTCCGGTGACGTTTTACTTAGCCAATTAAGTGCCAGGTTACTGATTGACGTAAGGTACAGAAGGAGAGCTCGTGCCCACACTAAGCTCGTGCATAAGCTGAGAGTGGAACAGCCCACCAATCAGCATGAGGAGAAACGGCACCGGACATGATGTATTTCTGGAAAATGGCAACGAGTAAGTGCCTTGCTAATCTGCGAAGCTTATCAGTCAAATCCTGACCCCCTGATATGAACAGTATACAGATACAGTGCGTGCAATGTAGTAGCAGTAACATTATCATAGTAGTAAGAATAACATAGATATGTGCAGTGTATTAACAGAATATACTATAAGAAAAACAGAATAAATATGTACATGTAGAATAGAATAGAATATATACTTTTTTGATCCCGTGAGGGAAATTCAGTTCTCTGCATTTAACCCAATTTAACCGAATTAGTGAACACACAGCACACAGTGAACACACAGTGAGGTAAATCACACTAACCCAGAGCAGTGAGCTGCCATGCCCAACCAGCGGCGCTCGGGGAGCAGTGAGGGGTTAGGTGCCTTGCTCAAGGGCACTTCAGCCGTGGTGGACTGGTCGGGGATCGAACCGGCAACCCTCCGGTTACAAGCCCGATGCGCTAACCAGTACACAACGGCTGCCCCATATATTCAGTATGAACCATATAGACTGATATGTAGGCTACAGCTATGTGCAGTGTGGTAACAATACCATTGTAGTGGCGAAACAGTAACATTGTACGAGCAGTAAGAATAAGCGTATGTGTAGGATGAAGAGCAGTAGAATATGGCTATGTATAAGTGTAATTACTTTATGTGCATTTGTAAATACATAGACATTACATAATGTAATTACACTTATACACTTTGCAAACAGAGTGCTGTGATTTACTGTGTCTGTTAAAAAATCTAGGAATACTGCAACTATTCCCCTTATCAAGTGAGTGTTTCATATAGAGGGTGCAGATTGTGATTGGCCTCTAAGTAATGTAACAGTTGTTATGAGACAATCTTCTCCAGGACCTTGGAGAGAACTGGAAGAGAGTCATTTTTAAGCATCTCTAGATTTAAAAAGTGCTACCACCAGGAAATGTTTCACATCCATCTAAGTGGAGCTGGATGGGAGTTGGATGAAAGGCTACAGTTGACGGAGCAGAAAAAACATATTCGCCCACAAATGTTCGTGAATGCGATGTGTTTGCTGGTTTAGTGAACAGTTAGGACAATTACATGGTGGGACTTTCTAAAGCCACAGCAGTCACGGCTCACTGAGATGCTCAGTGTTCTAAACAGGAGGAGTCTAAATCATGGTGTTCCGTAGAAGTGTAGTGAGGAGATTTCTGGATAATTACAGTAAGAGGACTTTGCACCACCATTACTGGAAAATCACTGGAAAATTACTGAACGGTGGGAAAATATTTTGTTTCCTGTTCAAAGTTCATGACAGGCCTGTAGTAGGTAGAATTACGTGATAAATATGGGTTATGATTTGATTTAAATAACAGATAACACTTTACTTGGATAGCCTGGGTCTCTTAACAGATCATCGATTCAGATTCAAGTCAGTCCAGTATTTTTGTTCAACAGTTACTGAGCATCACCTCCACCAAATCCAACCCCTAACCTTTACCGTGTTTGAAATGTGTGTCAACAGATAGTGTGTTGGTAATCTAAGCAGTCAAAGTGTGACCAGATAACACTTTTTTCCCCACTAACACATTGAGGAAGAGAGGCAAAGTGTATAAATAGACAAAACATCCTTCGTTAAAAAATGTTTGGTTCTCAAAACATAAGGCCTTCATTTGACGCCACACACGCCTAAGTATAGTGAGAGGAAATTCATTTCTCTGCATTTAACCCAATCTAACCGAATTAGTGAACACACACAGCACACAGTGAACACACAGTGAGGTGAATCACACACTAACCCAGAGCAGTGAGCTGCCTGCCCAACCAGCGGCGCTCGGGGAGCAGTGAGGGGTTAGGTGCCTTGCTCAAGGGCACTTCAGCCGTGGACTGGTCGGGGATCGAAACGGCAACCCTCCGGTCACAAGCCCAAAACCCTAACCAGTAGGCACGGCTGCCCCTACCAGCTGGGATCTCTGGTCAGAAAAGATTCCTGATGTGGATGTGGATGAGGCATGGTGTCGTACTTTACATACTTTGACGCAGGTGGGGGAGAAGGCGACGGTAGATGTGGCGGTAGCGGACAAAGACCCACTCAAACGCCAGGCAGTAGAGCAGCTGCACAGCCTTAGGCCTCAGACAGCCACCATGAGCAGAACCCAGGGCACCATCTAAACACAAGAAACAGACAGAGAGAGAGAGAGAGAGAGAGAGAGAGTAGAGAGAGAGAGAGTAGAGAGAGAGAGAGAGTAGAGAGAGAGAGAGAGACAGAGAAAGAGAGAGAGAGTAGAGAGAGAGAGAGAGCGAGAGTAAAGAGAGAGAGAGTAGAGAGAGAGAGAGAGACAGAGAAAGAGAGAGAGAGTAGAGAGAGAGAGAGAGAGAGAGAAAGAGAATGAGAATGAGAAGAGAGAGATACAGCTCCACATTTATTGGCACCCCTGGTAAAGTTGAGTATGAAAAAGCATCAAATAAATTAAAATGGTAGTTTGGAGATCCTTATTATAACACACACAGATACACACACACACACACACACGGAACAGAGGAATCCCAGCTGAGTGTGGGCCATCTCTGACTGACCGTGGTTGTTCTGTTTGATGCAGTTGTATGTGGTTTTGGCCATCGCCCAGACCATCCTCAGGAAGAAGGCTGGACTGGTCTCCACAGTCTGACCTTTAGGCAAACCCTGCACACACACATGGAATCTGCACAAGAGGCAGCAAGAGCAGGGCATCAAGGGATGAAAATCAATCACACACACAGACACACACACACAATGAGAACTACCCCGGCCTTGAGGCCACCAAAAAGGTAAAGTTCTATATTTAAGCCCATTAAGTAATACCAGGAGTGATAACCCTTGCCCTCTCCGCCACCCTGCAGTCAAAACAACACCCCCCCACCCCAAGCACACACACAGACGTCACCATTGCCCCCCCCAACCAACACACACACACACACACACACATACAGACGTCACCCTTGCCCTTTCCTCCACCATGAGGTCGACCCCCCCCACCTGCCAAACACACACACACACACACACACACACACACACACACACACACACACACACGTCACCCTTGCCCTGCCCTCCACCCTGCGGTACACTTCCGCCCTGCTTCCATCAGGGCCCGTAAACAGGTGGCATACATAAACGCAGGGGCGTGGCCCAGCCCAGTCCAGCGAGCGACTGGCCGCCATAAACTCATCCTCCACGTTAAACATCAACCTGCCAGGGCTCCACGCACATGCACGCACTTACACAGCAGCCCGCCCCGCAGGGCTGTCCTTGGTTCTCCCCCAAGCAACACCGAGTCCAAAGTCTCTGCTATCGTCACTCAACAATCATATTCTGACCATAATGATGGCTATGGAGGTTTTTTACAGTGACTTGCTGTAATCCCATGCTACATGTGTGGGACTGGGGACAGAACAAGGCTGGAAAATAGACGGGCAATAATATCTATATTTTAGTTATTGTGATTAACTGATAGGTTTGGGAAGAGGAAAGATTGCACACTGCCTTTTCCCATGACCCCTGGTAAAACATGAGAGAGCCGTTACCTCATAGCCTGGAGAAGCACTATCTTGTAGATGTTTTTATAGACGGTCTCCAGGGAATTGGTCTAAACAGAAGATAAAGGCTTTTAAATCAGGTGAACATGAGATAAACATGAATGACACATGTGGATAGCTGACTGCAGTATCATCCTTGTTGAGGGCAAATGGGATTATTTTCATCACTGGGAGGCGATTCACTCTAAACCCTGATGGACAGTTTCCATACATGGATTAAGTCTAATTGTAATTCTAATCTGATCTCCTATAGTGATTTCTATTCCAGTTCCATTCCAATGGTGATTTTCATGGCAGTTTTCTTTTGATCAAGGCCTAGACTTAATCCATGTTTGGGAAAACTGAAAGAGCTAAATAATAAAAGCTCTATTGAACTAGTACAACAAGACAATGAGCAACTATTCACCCTGCTTAAATAAACAAAACTTAGCTGAACTGTATTTGAACTGTATAAGAAACCCTTCACACTCTTCACTACTGACTTTGGTGCCTCTTTCACTGTCCTACCACCTACCAGGCAATTGAGTCCTGTGAAGCCAAAGCTGCCATTACCAGTATATTGATCTTTTTATTTTATTTTACTAGGTGAGTCCAATTGAGATCTCACATTTCTATTTCAAGGGAGCCCTGGGCTCACAAGGGCAACAAATTACGCTTTACAAATGACAAATTACACTTTTCTCCCCTGGTGTGTGTTTGCATAGCACTTAGTGTGTCACTTTGTCAAAAACAGTTTGTCCATGAAATGCAGTTTAATGTAACACAACGTAGTGTATCTCTGTGACAGAGCGTGAGGATGCAGGAGGGCCGCTCACCCGGAGGTCCAGCAAGATGGCGTCACACTTGAGCCGCAGGATGGTCATCAACTTCCTCCTCATGAACAGAGCGGGGGAGTGGGTGGAGCCTAGGGTCAGGCTGTAGCGCAGCAATAGGCCAGCGTAGCTGAGGCGGAACAGAGCGCTTTAAACAAAACAGATTTCTAACGGGAAATTCTTGCCTTGGCGACAAGGGGGGGTATTGCAAAAAAGCAGCAAGCTCCACTGCAAAAAATATCATCCTTGTAACACATTTCTGATATAATAGCTACTCAGGTGAAATCTTATTTTGCTGTGTCGGCTTGTGTTGTGGAGGTGAAATAGTATTTTGCTGTGTTGTGTTGTGTCCTGCAGATGGCATATACTCCATAAGAGGATGACCCTCTGGTGACCCCCACCTCGAGTAGTCGTTGGAGACGTCCAGGGTCTGTGTGTCCAGCAGCAGGCCGCACCAGGGGAAGAGACAGTGCTGGGGCAGCACCTGCACCCCGGGGAACCTCACGCCCTCCTCCAGCGGGAAGTTCACCGCCACCTTCTGGGGGTTCACCACACAGCCGTACTGGGGTACCCCCGCCAACAGGGTCCTGCCCAGCGGGCACAAAGCAGGCAGAAGAAAGAAACCTTGTCTTTTAGTCTCTTCTCAAACTCTTATTCTATTATTTAGTTAATCTTTCTTTTCATGATGTCAAATGTTAAAAAAAATAATTCATGTCAAATTACTTAAATTTACTGGAAACCCCTTAGGTACAACATTTTAAAAACCATGCTTTATATAAATGGCTCGACTTCATTTGAGCTGACTCCATTACAATGGCTATAACAGCAGTATAATCTATTGCTTATAGAACTTTTCTGTAGTCAAACGCACCTTTTCAAAATGAGAGTGGGAAAGGGGAACAGCTTATTCACAAAAATAGTTACACAGCAGCAACTTGCATGAAGTGTTACGGTTGTGTGTTTGAAAGTGAAAAAGCCATTGGAGGTTTATAGTATGCCTTTGGTTGGAGACTCACTTGAGAAAATACATGGCTCTGTTGAGTTTAGGGGTGATGAGGAGAGAGTCATCCACCAGCCTCATCAGGCACCTAATTCAAGGGAAGGAAAAACATTGCAAGCCAGGGTTAAAGGAGAGGTCCTTGAATCTGCCAAAAGCTCGTTGATATGTGCGATCAAGAACAAATCAAACACACCCTCCCTATTCTATAAAGAACTATTTTAGGGGGCTTTAAATGCTTTAATCAGACAAGACAGGAGAGTGACCCAGAGATGGAGTGGACTCATGGGAGCAGGAAATGACCCGGGTCGGACTCAAACATGGCACGCTGCAACCAGATGTGCCACAGCACCCCCCTACACCCTCACTTCTGTGGAACAACATTGGCCGGGTTTCCCAGATTCGTTAAGAAGCCTTAGTGCTAATAACTTCTTAGGAGCGTTCTTAGAACGTTCTTAGAGCGCTCCTAAGAAGTTCTTAGCACTTAAGAGCTTTTTATCAAATCTGGGAAACCCAGTCCTTGTTGGTTGGCGTATGGAAACCACCTAATCTATCTACAGGACCACAGTGTTTTTGAGCAAACACATTATATAGACAGCAAAAGGACCAAACAATTTCCACTAAATTTGATGAGGCATTATGGACTACAATGAAGCACCTTGTCATGTTCCTTTGACACATTTACAATAGTGACACCTACTGGCCAGATACGATTCTGCAGGGCCAGTTTTCACCTGCACAACAAACGATTTTGATTTTCTGCGGAACATTTGATCAAGGTACAGCTGCCACCATGACAAATACATCACAATACTGAGGCTACTTCATGACAGCCACAGTGCTCTGCAACAACGCTCTGAGCACGAGCCCTTCACTGTGGAAACAGGAGTTAAACAAGGATGCATCATCATCGCACCCATCCTGTAGTATGCCATATTCATCTCTACCACACTCCACCTCACTGGCCAAGAGTGGCCTGCCACAGGGGATCCAAATGCTGTACAGGACTGGTTCAAAGCCACGGGCAAAACTAAACACACCACCATCATGGGACATCTAGCTTTAAACATGAAGAAGACCCAGGTCCTATACCAACCTACACCCAACCAGCCATCAATTCAGCCCACCATTAAAGTGCACAACAGTACTCTTGATAATATTGATCACTTCCCCTACCTACCTCGGCAGCCTTCTCTCCTCTAAAGTGTGTGTGTGTGTGTGTGTGTGTGTGTGTGTGTGTGTGTGTCGTACCCTCCTCTCTCAGTGACGTGGTTGAGCAGGGACTTCTCCATGTGCCCGTAACACAGATTACACAGCATACTGGACACAACCGACCCCTGAGGGATGCCGCAAACCTGCCGGAACGTTCTGGAACAAAACAAAAACAAGAAACATAACATACTGTATGAAGTACCCACAAACATGTAAAACCACAACACCTATAAGAAGACCTTGAATAATAATAATAAAACAAAATACTGATGGATGGATGGATTTATGGGTGGATTTCAAAGATACTCACTGCTTTCCAAACCGAACAACACAACTCGTAAGCATCTGTTTGAAAAAGTCAAGCACGTCTCCACCCTTTATATCTGGCGAGTTATACTACACGAAGAAAAGGGCGGTTAGAGAAGTCCAAGGGTCTCAAGAGGAGATTCCAAGGGTCTCAAGAGGAGCTCACACAGTCAAGCCAGCTTAATTAAGCAGGAGTACATCTTATGCGGTTAATGTTGCTTCTATTGATCACCAATAATTCGGACTCACATTCTCCACCAAAATGGCGTTGTGGAGTTTGCCGTTCTCCTGTTCCTGCATCACGAAACCTTTCATATTGATACAGGCCTGGCCCTCCGCCTGGTAGTAACACACACACACACACACACACACAATTATTTAACAGGAATACAAATATAATATCCCCAGCAATTAATAAAATGATAAGGAATGCTATGTACAGAAAGAGAACATAGTGTGTGCGTGTGTGTGTGTGGGTGTGTGTGTGTCTCCGTATATATCCTTATTGTATGTATGAATGAACACAATCAGGAGATGTACATTTGCATGTACAGTACATGTTCGTATCTGGGGGTGTCCACAGGAACTCACCCTTGTGCAGAACTGTTTCCTCAGGCCCTGCAGGGGATCGCTCCAGACTTTGGCGTAATAGCGCGCAGAGAAGGCCACGTCCTGCACAGGCAGAAGCACCTCACTGACCACACGCACAAGCTTGTCATGAGGCAGGCTGTCGTACGCTCCACTGACGTCCACCTACCAGAGAAAACAACGCAGAAATACTGTATTTGTGTCATTTCATTTTCACAGTAGACAGTCTAAACAAAATAAGTTTGAACGGTTTAATGCAGGTACAGTACTGAAATGCTCAACCTTGACTAAGTACGGTACACACGTACGTACACACATACACACACCTTGACAAAGTACAGTGGTGTGGGTTTGGTCTTCTGCTGTTGAGCGGTGGTCTTTAGGACCCTGTGGATGTCCTGCCGTCCCCACACTGCGGAGCCTAGCAGGGTTGGCGAGGACTTGACACACACGCCCAACACATCACGCAGGTTCTTCACACTCCGCTGGAAGCGCTGGACAAAAATAAACACAAACACCACTACCATAATACATACATGCTCTGGACGTACAGTGGTGGTCTTTTCAAAGGCTTACACTCAATTTAATCAAATCTAACACTCAATTTGTCTCAGTTGCCAGTGCTTTGTAGGGCAAACCTTTCTCTTACCCCCCCCCCCAAAAAAAAAAAAACCCACAGGAAAGAGAGCCCTGTCCTTCATCTTCCTCATGCTGGAGAACACTATTGCAATCGTAGAAAGCTATATTGACACGGATACACCATGTATTCTTCTATAGTAAATATCATTTTTCACACACCTTGGTTACAGGATCCGTGCCCACGACTCGTGTGATGGGCCGCATGCCGTGGGTTTTGGGGATGAAGCGAAGTCGGGCGGTCACTGTGGTCTTGGGGAGGGACGCCACCTCCATTGGCGTAAGGGTTTGCCACTGGCCCTTGGACTGGTACTCCCTGAGAAATTGGGGATGGCGGTAGAGTAGTGGTCAAGGATAGCATGCAGTCTGATAAGTTGTGGGTTCAATACCTGGCTTGCACTGTTGTGCCCTTTAGCAAGGCACTTTCCCTTAGTTGCTCAGTGGACAATGGCCATCGCAATATACTTGATATATGCTAGTTGCTTTGGATAAAAGCATCAACGAATAAATGTACATTTGAAATTGAATTAGGACCAGGTTTTTGAAGTCAGCTTTCAAGGTGGATCAATACTGAATGCCATGAATGCCGTGATTTAGCACTATTATACGGCTAACCTTGATACCGTCTGTGTTACTGTGCGTTCAGACCAAAACCGTCAAAAGCGTCAAAGTCGCTGGTGAAGCTCATAGCCCGACGCTCAACCCAGTTCGGTGCATTCGGCGCCGAAAGCGTCAAAGCCATGACGTGAAACATTTTGAACAAACCACAAGCAGCAATCCTGCGAGTTTGACATTCTGATTAGTTGACGCCGAACCGTGTCATAGCTCATTACCATAAAGTTAACTGAGGCTCAACTTTTTTTTGACGCCCGTGAAGCTCATGAAGCCACGCTCACGCCCAGAACGCTTTTGACGCCGGTAACGCCGACTCTCCATAGAAAATGAATGATTTCCGGCGCTCTTGACGCTTTTGACGATCTTGGTCTGAACGCACAGTTAATCACACAGCTACTCATGACTTATACAATTTATACACTTACTAAGAAACCACATGAGCAGCAGCCACAATAATTATGTTCTATGGAGGGGAACACAACATGCTTCACCTGAATGCCAGGTTACGAAGCTTGTTCCAGACTTCTCGTCTGTAGAACCGTAGGGCATGCTTCCGGCCCATGCTCTCTGTGACGTAGAACGTGGCTTTGACCAGACCCAGCACGTAGCTCTCCAGCAGCCAGGACAGGAACTGGCCCAGGAGACGCTCCCGGTACCGGTGCTCACTGGGACCGCGGGCTGAGTGAACAAAGGGTGCAGAGAGAGGATAAGGAGGGGGGAGATGGAGAGAAAGAGAGAAAGACAGAGAGGGTAAAAGAGTGGGGGAAATAGGAAGAGAGAAAGAGAGAGAGAGAGAGAGTGAGAGAGAGAGAGAGAGAGAGAGAGAGGGTAAAAGAGTGGGGGGGAAGGAAGTGAGGGAGAGAGAGAGTAATAGTACTGCTATTGTAGTACTTTACTATTGTTCACAAATCTCAGTGAAGTAGTATGTTTACAAAGATGTCTATATCAGTTTAAAGTATATGTTTTGTCTCTGTAATTGTTGTTATGTCTTACCTTTACATGTACCAATTGCTTTGGCAATACAAGTTTTCATTTGTCATGCCAATAAAGCAATTGAATTTGAATTTGAGTGAGAGAGAGAGAGAGAGAGAGAGAGAGAGAGAGAGAGAGAGAGAGAGAGAGAGAGAGAGAGAGAGAATAAGACATGAATGGTGAGATTGCCTAGATAGAACACTGATATTCCACACTGATATTCCACGTTCCACCACATTGCACATACCTCCGGCCTTGAGGCCCAGCCAGTGGCAGTCTCGGACCTTCACGCGCCACATGACCTGCGCCAGGGAGAGGCTCTCAAACTTGCCCAGCCTCAGCAGCTGCTTGACCCGGGCCAGGAACAGGGCGCGGTTCTGCTCGGACCCCCACAGCTCCTCTGGCACCACGTAGAGAAGACACTCGCGCACAAACAGGTAGACCCGGTAGGGTAGGCAGTGGGCCGTCAGGAGAGACGCCATGTCGTTCCCCGGCCCGGTGCCGGCGGCGGTGGTGGCTACCGAACACTTCTTGCGCAGGAAGTGGACGTAGGGGCACTTCCTGTGGTTGCGCAGCAGGCGGCTGAAGAGAGGCGCCATGTTGAAGAAGCGGCGGGGGAGTTTCCTCGGACGGGGCTCCTCGCCGCGCAGGTAGGCCTCGCCCTGCAGGAACACCAGGCGCACCACGTCGGGCCCCTGGAGGCCCCTGGGGCCGTTGGCCCCGCACGTCGCCAACTTCCTGTTGAGCAGGAAGCCCCTGAGGCCGCCGCCGCCGTAGAGAACGCGGAGAATGCGGACGAAGCACTGCGACGGCCGGGGAGACGGCTGGTCTGCTGGCTTCCAGCTGAGAGAGCCGTGAGAGGTGGCCGCAGCCTGGGCTGTTCCTGTGGCCCCTGTGGGCTGCCTGGAAACACAGGAGTTTGTATTGATAGCCTGAGAGGCGTTGATGTTGTGATGGGAGGTCTGTTCACTATTGATGATATCGGTATTGTGACTTGGCCCTGCAGAATCACATGTCCTCTCCACTGCCGGGCAACGCCTTCGTTTCCCCGGTAATCCCTCGTCATCTCCAGAACCTTCCTTTCCATCGTCCCTCTTCCTCTTTCTTGAAACTTCTCGAGAACGTACCATGGTCCTTCTTAACCGTCTCTCCTGCCTATTCCTTAGTGGATTGGCTGGAGGAGGATGAGAAGTTGGTTTACTAAGGAGGAACCTGGATGAGGCTTTGGCCGACATCAAGTCATACACAGGCACTCCACACACCTGGAAAAGACAGGTGGGGGGCGCAGCGGTAAATAAGGAGCAGTTTCGCAGCAGGTGTTGGGTGAGATCGGTGCCCAGTCGCTGGTTAATTTTCTTCCAGAGGTCACTGCTGTGGATAAACGCGGGACTCATGGTTATCACGCCGTGGAATTTGAAGGGATCTGCATCCCCGTCTTTGTCACTCCACAGGTAACCAAACTTGAGGACATTCCTGGTCTTGTTCTTGATCATGGTGTTCAGGACGTAAGCGAGGACCTCGGGTAACGTGCTGAGCTTTAAAAGACAGATGTGAAAGTGATGAGTTTAATGGCTTAAATAGTCCACGGTTTTCGCTGGTAGACTTTCACTTAACAACACCAACGCATTTCAGAGCAATGCATTTCAAAGTAGCTGCTAATGGGCTACAAGAACGGCACTTATTAGAAGACAGTATGCAACCTTGTACAGTAGTGTGCGTGCATCTGCTGTCTGAGAGGTATACGTCCCGTTAATATATCTCGCAAAGGAGTAATGATGTAAACGAGCGGCATGTATTAGATCTCTGCATTTGCTAAAAGTCTGAAACCAAATGAGTCTCGTCGCACAATATACATAAATAGAGAAAAATACCTGGTTGCTACTTGGAGCATCTTTCAACGGTCTCTCAACGCACACGATTAGCCCTTTCAGCAGTGCCTTGAAGCGACTGGTATCAGAATCTTCCACCAAGGTTACCTTCCTGCCATCACTGAGAGTGACACCGTCGACATACTCCTCTATCGTTTGGACAGTTGGATAAAGTGAACGAAGTATGTCGAGGAGACGACATAAACCAACATCTGCCATGTCTTTCCTTTAAAAGACCACGGGATAGTCAGAAGTGTCCGTCGTACTCGTGTTCATTTCCAGACTTCCTGTTTTGATCATTCCCGCTGTACGAAGGCGACCAATGAGATTTCAACAGAGGTGTGTCCTGATCACGCACAAACCCAAAGCTGAACCCAGTGACAGGATGGACAGATCAGTGAACATTCTGATAACCAAACTGCAATAAACCCTTGAATGAATAAACGCATTGAATGTAACATCTTGATTGTAGTGACATTTTATGCTTTCAAAGAATTGCCAGGTGCTCCAATTAAATCAGAGGTTATGTTTAATGACTGCATCTTAGATTGCATAAAAGTACAATAAAGTATCTTAAGAGTCTAACTCACATACTTAAACAATGCATATCAAGAAGAAAACAGGTGTTCTTGAACCTGTTAAGAATATAAAATATCCAGACCAGCACTTAGCTTCTAACAAATGGCTACCTATCTTCTGATGTGATAATGGAAAGTCTTAACACATTTCATGATCACTTGTTTAACAAGCATAAATATGTAGCCATTTAAAAGGGGGGGAAAAAAGAAAAACACCAGTTTTAAATGTACTTCTCATCATTTATTCGCAAATAGATTAAAAAGAAAACCTAAAATGTGTCAGTCTGTCCCTTCCTGGCTGTAAGTCATTTTGTCTGTTAGACGACCAGCATGTCAACGGGTGGAGGTCTGAGGGGAATCTGGCCCAGCGTAAACCGCTTCCCCGTGAACTCCTTCAACTCGTCCGCGGTCAGTTCACTCTGAGGGGTGAACAGGCCGGACGCCGATGCCCCGGCGCTGGCTGCTGCCCTGGATGCTCCCGCTGAGGCGAAAAGCCCGCTGTTGGTGCCGCCGAAACCGGGCTGCCCGAAGCCACTGGCCCCGGTGGACCCTCCGAAACCCCCGCCAAAGCCAGCCGAGGGGGCGGAGGAGGAGGCGAAGCTGAAGCCGGCGGCGGACGCTCCAAAGCCGCCGGACGCGTCTTTGGTGGCGGCGACGGTGGCGACGGCGGCGGTCGGAGCAGCGAAGGAGAAGGAGCTGGCCGAGGGGGCGGCGCCAGGGGCGGAGCCAAAAGCTGACTGGGACGAGGGCTGGGCGGAGCCGAAGAGGCTGGGCGCTGCAGTCTGATTGGACGCGAAGCTAAAGGTGGCACTGCTCTGGGCTGGGGCTGGGGCTGGGGCTCCAAAACCTGTGGAGGGGCAAAGCACAGGGGACATGTACTCATCTATCTAGAATGGAAATGAGGAAGTATTTATTTGTAGTACAGTATAGTGCATTTTCTAGCACAATTCCACTTAAAGTGCTTAAAGACAAACACTCCATATAAAGTCTATGGGAATTGAGCAGTAATGATTCCAATGTGCAAATCTATTACCTTCAGTAAATGACCGTTTAAACTACTGCACACACATTCCATTGAGTAAAGCAACATTTCATTGTGCCAGTGATTTGTCAAACAGCGCCACTTCCTAATTGCCAATTTTCATTCAGTTGAGAGTTCTACCTGCTGATCCAAATCCTGACGCTGGTGCCGATGGCGCTGCTCCAAACCCAGACGGGGCAGAAGAACCGAACCCAGATGGTGGCGCCATGGATTCGAACCCAGCGGATGGTGGTGACCCGAAGGAGGACGGCTGTTGGCCAGGGTTATTCAACTCTGCAATCTGTGACGAGAGAGAAGTGGGTCAGATCATTAACATTTACTCATTTGGCAGACGGTTTTATCCAAAGCGCCTTATGGCAATAGAATAACATTTAAGACACAGTGCAGAGGAGATCTTAGCTAGGAATTACCACTGCATCCATCAATACCAGTACTAGAGGATAGGAATGCCTAGTCAAAATGTGGTAGGATGAGGTGGACGAGGGAAGAGAGGGAGGTGAAGAGGAGGAGGTAGACGAGGGAAGAGAGGGATGGAGAGGAAGGAGGTAGACAAGGGAAGAGAGAGAGGATGAGGTCACAGCATGAGCTTCTCATCCTGCAGCAAAATCTCCCCGCAACATCTCTACAAAATGCCCCTTCCCAACATCCATATGAGGACAGGCATGTTAGCATGAAGTAGCCAGAAAAGTTGTGGGCTCAATTCCCGGCTTCCACCATTGTACCCTTGAGCAAGGCACTTAGCCCCAAGTTGCTCTAGCGACAATGTAGCAATGCCCTTGTAATATAATTGGCGTAAGGCGCTTTGGAATGAGAGTCTGCTAAATTAATAAATGTCAAAATAAATGATGACCTTCACTGACTGGCTGAACTGGCGGAATTCTCGACTCCTTTTTCTCCAGGTATGCAGAAGTGATCAATTCTAGTCTTATAGATAGAGGATTTCCCAAAATAGCTTCCTGTTTTATGCTTATGCATGTCCAACCTACCAGTGAAGACCGTGTGTTGCCATTCATGGCCTTGAGCTCCTGCAGTCGGTTCCTCCACTGGCTCGCCAGTTGCTGCACAGAGCTCCCCTGGAACACACATGGGCAGTGCAGTCCATTAGAACAGACGGCTAGAACATAGTCCATTAGAACAGACGGCTAGAACATTGTCCGTTAGAACAGACGGCTAGAACATTACAGTCCATTTGAACAGACGGCAAGAACATTGTCCGTTAGAACATACAGCTAGAACATTACAGTCCATCTGAACAGACGGCCACATACAAAGGACTTGGTAAACATTTGCACTGTATGTGTAATCAGTCTGAGCAATCTAAGGTCTGAGATGCTACAGTGATGCAAGTTTAAGAACACTTAGAAATTGTACTTTTTTCCCCCCTCAATGCAGAAATTACATAAAAAATAATACATATTGAATGACATGTCATCCTTATGCAGGCCTATTGTCATCACTTTTCAAGTTATGATCAACATCTAATCTTTCAGTAGTCACTCAAAATGTCACACACTGAATTTGCCATAAGCCCCACGCAAATGGGTTAAAAAGGCCTCAAAAAATACATTCTGCCATTCATAAACATACTAAATGTTTGGATTGATGCACTGCTATTGCCAATGCCTGGTGTGTACTTACATAGGCCTGGAGGTCTCCGGACGCTCGGCCATTATAATACTCCAGTCTGAGCTCCTCAGGTGACAGTTCTACAAAACCTGCAGGTAAAGCCAGCTGACATGTGAGTGCAACATTTAAAGATAAACTAAGACTAAACTCATTTATATGAATCTGGTTATAGCATAACGTATAGTACCCAACAATGTGTTTCACTGATATACATACCTGAGATTGAGCCTTTGAGTACAGAGTAACAGGAAAATAACCACTGTCCTGAGCTTTCCCAGCTCTCCATGTCCTTTTGAATGGTTTCCCTGACACATTGCAAGACACGTATGAGTATACAAATATATAACGAATTCATACACGTTAGAAATGTCAACTGAACAAAAACTTACAAGTGTTTATCATTTTCGTCTTTAGGTCCACCCCTGTCGAAGCTGCTTGGTGTGGTCAGGTTGCCGAATCTGTTCTGGGTGGAAACGCCAAAAGAGGAATTCTTGGCAGTGTCTCTTCCACCAAAATTTGTGGGTTTCACAAAGTCTCCACCGGCTCGCTGCGGATTCACCCATACCCGATTTCCGAAACCTGTAGGTAAACCGTACAAGACTTTGTCAAGAGTTGTCCCGTAGTAGTAGCTTACTTTGACGTCGAATAGGCGAACATTAGCTGCTCCTGTAATGATTATTTAACACATTATTACCACATGAGTATCCTACCAAAATCTTACTACATACAGCACATCTCAGTGCGAGGGTAGAGGGAAATAAAGTGCATGTATTAAACGTTCAACATTTGGTCACCTACCTCCACCTCCTCGGTTGGACTGAGGAGTGCCTCGACTGTAATCTCCACCACCAGTGCCTCGACTATAATCTCCACCACCAGTGCCTCGACTGTAATCTACACCACCACCGCCTCCACCACCCCTGCCGCCGCCGCCGCCGCCGCCTCCTCTCGGGTGTTCGTTCCAGCACTTCTCCCCATATCGACACCTTCCTTGAAGGAAGAAACTGCACACTGTCATTTTACACTGGTTGTCTGTTTTATGGACGACACAAAACAGCTACTCCAACTTTCACCCATCAAGATTGGTGCTGTAAAATTGAGAGAAAGTTCATCACAATCACAGACTACGAGCACCACGACACAGAAGACGCCCCAAACAGTGTCGCGGGAATTCTACGTCATGTTTTCTATTTCAAAAAAGCGCGCAGTGCTTTTGTTATTTGTCGCCACCTATCGACCAGGAGTCCACAAATGCAAGTCATGGCGATGAATATTTGATCATTCTTTTAGGCAACTGTCTTATCCAAATTATCAATGGATTAAATATAGTAATTTGAGATGAAAAACCGAACCCACCCAATAAACCAAACGAAATTCATCCTTTAACAATTATACTAGTCAAATCAAAACACTCCTACCCCACTATCAGATAGAATGGAAGTGACACCCACAAAAGCAATCTTTCGTGAACAGCAGATCTAAACACAAACACATTGAAAGGCACATTAAATGTATTCAACAGATGAGAACATTTGTAATTTTCAATTTCCATCATTTTAATTAAAAAAAAGTTCCCTTGCAAGCATTGCAAATCAACAAATCAGAAGTAGTGTAAACATGGTCAATAAAGAAACATTCTGTAACTGCACGTCTCTGATGCTCTCAGTAGCCTAAGCATGTTAACTCGGCTGTGGGCTGCACATCGTTTACGCTTCCACAGATAACAATGACCATGATCATTCAGATAACCATCCTTACTTTGTTAAAGTTCTTACACCTCACAGCTTCTTCTGCCTCTAGAATCCCAGACAAATAGAGATGAGATGATAGGCCTATACACAATTTGTATTTGACAACTGGTGCCCCACACACTAAAGGTCATGTATTGAGATTCCCAGATGACAGTTTTACACAGGAAGATTGATCTCAATTGTCTTGTATAATAGAGGTAACACATTTCCCCCCCTTACATACATAAAGGTACCCAAATTAAGTTAAAACATTCCCCATTGAAGGTGCTGTTAATTCAAAAACGTGATTTATTTATTCATTTATTGCTGTGGTTTTCTAGGCAAACTCCTTGAATGAACAACAGATGTCCATATTGCAGCCATAAATCAAGTTAAAAACGTTTCCACTTTCATTCATGGTGTAAAAAAAGTAAAACACATCTTTCCCCAATATCCAGCTATCCAAATCTTTAAGAAATACAACCAGAAAGGGCAATATTGACCCTCCCATACATACATACACACACACACACACACACACACACACATACACACACACACACACACACACACATATATACATACACACAAACACCCACCCACACCCACACATACATAGTCCTTTCCATCATGTGCAAAACCGCTAGGAGGACGATGACTTGGACACAGACGAAGACGCGTGCAGGGTATCGCTGGACACCACCTCCTCCTCGTTGGCACCACAGGTGTCCACCACGCAGATAAGGCAGCTGGTGACCGGGAAGGCGCGCACCTTGGTGCAGGACACCCACTTGTCCGTCTCTGTGTAGTACTCCAGGATGTGGTTTAGGCGGCCCACTCCCTGGAAACCGGCCAGCACGTAGATGACCTGTCCCACCGCCGCACACTTCACCGTCACGCCGCGCCACGGCATGTGGGCAGCCGGCTTCCACTCGTTGGTGCCGATCTCGTAGTACTCCACCGTGTCCAGGCCACCTGTCATACCGGCATTACATGATTATTCACATACTGGAGTAATCACAATCTATCTAAATATGTTGTGTTGTTATGTCTTAGTATGAGGCTGTCTTAATCTGATGTTGCTGTTTTTACTGTGTAGTTATTTGTAATGCTAACAGTAGGATGTGAAATGTCTATATGTTTATTATTATTTGTTTGTCTATATGTTTCATTGTTTATTTTTAGTTTCATTGCCTCCTGCCCAGGGACCACAGATGTAAATTAGCTGTATAGCTAACTCTGGTACAGGATTTGTTCAGTACATGGCCCCTGTCAAATAAACTAATAAACTAAACTAAACTAAATATTCCATGAGTTACAGCCACCTTTAGTTCAGAGTGTCATTACAGACATCTCTTCATTTTCTTCATAATTCAAATTTCTATAACTGAAACTGTACAAGATCTGTACAAGAATCTGAATCTGTACGAGATTGTTTAGTTCACATTACATTTTAAGTGTTATACAATGAATGGGTACCTGCAAACGTGATTTGATAAAGATATATAAAATTCACGTCACGTCATCCTCCAGGTTCTCAGTCAACTTTGCACTGCAGGAATTGTACATTTGGAGTGGAAGCATTACTCTGTTCACAAAACAAAGAGGAACTCACCCAGTCCCCCCTGCCCTCCGACAGCATATATCCTGTTGTTGACCGCCACTAGCCCGTGGTTCTTCCTGCCCTCTCTCATGGCACACAACTCCCGCCATCTGGGGAGTAAGCAACAGTTGCTGTTAAACAGGAATAATTAACAGGATCTGTGAGCCTACATTTAATTATAACAAAAAATAATTTGACTCTCAAGCCCCTCTCGCGCAGACCGGAATGCAGACAAATTGAATTGGTGCTCCCTGGCTATGGATCACATTGTTTCATGTTTCAGTTATTTTGTAGCACCATATTTCCACCCATTTTTAAGAAGTTACATTCCAGTGAAATTCCAACCCTCCTCGACTCACTCATCCGTGGAGGGGTCGTAGACCTCGCAGTTGTTGAGGACCCTCCCGGAGACGTTGTTGCCGAGGCTGCCTCCGCAGACGTAGATGAGGCCGTTGGCCTCCACCATGCCATGGCTGCAGCGTGGCATCAACATGCTGGGCTTGTTCTGCCACGTCTCCGTCCGCGTGTCGTAGCACTCAAACAGGTTCAGCGCCGAACTCCCTGCCATGGTGGAAAGGAGAGGTCATCGGTTAGGTACAACAGCAACATTTACACTTTTAACACATTTCATAGATATTCTAGCTTTCTAATTACAAGAAAAAACGGAAAACACATTTTTTTTTCTTATTTCTTAGCTCTTAGGCAGTATCAACACTGGCATTCTGCATTATTTTGCCATGCTGTTACCAAATGTCATTTGAATCACTAAGATTGTGTGAAGTCAAAAAGTGTTCTAATCAACATAATAATAATAACACAAAATGCACTAAATCAAATGGTTGAGCAGACCATTAAAACCAATTAAAAGTTAGCCCTCTCTCTCTCTCTCTCTCTTACACACACACACACACACACACAGTGCACCATAACCAAAGTCAGATGTCCAGCGGTGTCCCACTCACCCACTTCCGACCCTCCTGAGGTGTATATCTTGCCCTTGGCGGCGCAGGCGGCCAGGCTGTCGCGCGGGTTGGGTGGCCCCAGCTTGGAGTACCAGCTGTCCTTCACCACGTTGTAGCAGTCCATCCTCTTGATGGGGAAGAGCTGCGAGCCGCCCAGGATGTAGACCACGTTGTCCCAGAACACGGCCGTGGCGTCCCGCCGCTTCTCAAACGGACATCGGATGTCTGTCCAGCTGTAGTCCTGATGTTGCCAAGGACACCGAGGGGAAGGAGGAAGGTGTGCAAAAATGAGTTTACTTATCAGGTAAACAATCAATCATTCATACACATCAACAATCAAATGATCCAACTTAAAGAAAACTGTGTATTTCCTCCAACCTCACGATACCATACACTGTGATAAAAACACGATACGTACATGAAGACTATGTCCAACAGAAGTTCTTTATAATCATATAACAGTGAAGTTAAAGCGCAACATATTAGAGAGTGGCTAATGGTCGAGTAGGGGTGTGTGAGTAGGGGTGTGTGCTACCTTGGGGTTGAAGTATCTGCAGGACTGGGGCTGTGAGCCACCGAAGAGTGCGATGCGAAAGTCGTGTTTCTTCCTGCGCGGACGGCTGCTCTCGCCCAGCTCCTCACGGTCCTCAGGGGACAACAGATGATAACGCATCCCACCTGGACAACACATCACACTCAGTCTTCTTCTAGGGTCAAATATACCGTGTGTGTGTGTGTGTGTGTGTGTGTGTGTATATACAGTATATATCACCAGATCACCTTTCATACATATCTGTCATGCATACACACGTCTGATTGAACCCACACTATGTAGCATCATACACAACTGTGGTGAGGCCTACTGTACTGTAGACCGAATTCTACTCCACATTTACATATATAGTCATTGGGCAAGACAAGGAGGTTCTGTGGCACAGTGTCCTGGCACACCAGCAGACCGAAAAAGCAAACGGCAAAGGTGTGGCGGACCATAACAACTGTTCTTACTTACTGATGACCATCTTCAAGCACTCTGGGTTGTCCTGAATGAGTGGCTCGGCCTGAACGGTCTTACTGAGGAAGCCCTTGGACACCAGGGGAAAGCGCACTTTACCCAGCACGTCCACGATGTACTTCTGCCTGTTCAGAACGTCGTACTTCAGCCACCTCACCGCAGCGTCGTATATCTGAACACAGACACAACCGTCGAGCAGTTAGAAGAAGCACACTGTGTCAGTGCTGAGGTTGAATGTTCAGTGTCTGTGTTTCAGTTAGTTGCTTCATTCAAAATTCTGGATACATTAAAAGTCAGTTGTGGATGAAAACTGAAGGAAACATCAGGCTTATTATAAGGTATATTAGGCTTCAGTGTGAGAAATTTAAATATTCTTATGAATGTTCACTGTCTGTCTACCTGTTCTATGAAACCACAAAAAACACCAACATCAAAACTCTGTTTCCAGTAAATGCTATGATGAGAGGTATCACCATTCAGATGAGCTCAAGAAAGCTAAATGTTTCAGTTAGTTGCTTCATTCAAAATTCTGGATACATAAAAAGTCAGGTGTGGATGAAAACTGAAGGAAACATCAGGCTTATTATTAAGGTGTTATTAATAAGCCTGATGGTATTAAGGTATATTAGGCTTCAGTGTGAGAAATTTAAATATTCTTACCCCGAGTATAATTTACTGGCTGGCCTAACTAATAGTAAAGTATCATAAATAAGTAAAATGTATTTCTAAATCACATTTAAACACAGCTATCAACAACAAATAAATGCAGTATGGGACCTACAACAGCAGACAGAAACAATAACAACAACAACAACGAGAGCAACAAGAGCAACAACATCAACAAGGGAAGCAGGGGAGATACACAGAGTTACAGATAAGGCAAAAAAAGGAGGATGTTAAAAGGGTTTTGAGCCTCGACTTAAATGCAAAGATGGAGGGGGCATTTTAATGTCCAGGGGCAATTGGTTCCACAACCGTGGCGCTGCAACTAAGTACTGGTCAGCCCACCTGATCCTCTGCTCTGACGGTGAGCGTGTCCTGCTGCAGCAGCTGAGTGACCTGAAACACGTCCAGCTGCAGGAACTCGTCCAGCTTGTACACGTCGGTGAAGTGCTGGTGGATGAAGTCGTCCGCTGCCACCTTCAGCTCCGGGCAGTCCAGACACTCAGCAAGAGCACTGATGCCTAGAAGACACACACAGACACAGACAGACAGACAGACAGACAGACAGACAGACAGACATACACAGACACAGACACAGACACAGACACAGGAAATTTTAATGTACAACAGTCCACAAGAAGGAGTTTATTTGCTTGGCTGAAGCATTTTTTGAGAATTAAAAACACAATAAGTTTGTATGAATGAACCAAAACAAAACATATCTATTGACAAACTAATTGTACAGCCAATCATCATTGTAAAACCATCACATCTAATGTTGCGTCCCTGTGTGTGTTTCTTTCAGCATGTGCTTGCTTTGATCTGTCCTGTGTGTTCTGTTGATTTCAGATGGTCCTCTGAAGAAATACAGCACTATGTTCAAGGGGTTCTTGTTTCAATGCTGTACTTACTTAGACAGTTGGTTTCATCGACTTGATCTTTGAGGAAGTCCACACACATCTTCTTCACAGGCTCAATCTGGTACTGATTGGCAGCGTTCAGCAAGGACTGGACGTTACTGCTGTTCACGGAGATTCTGCAATAGAAAGAAAAGGAGAAACATTCATTCACTCAATTACAGACATGATACAAAGTTTAAACACACATCATAAAAAATGTAAACATCATCTACGACACAGAACCAAAAACATTTGTGGAACAAATGTGTTGTATAGAACAATACACAATTGAATTGTCCCACCTCTAGGGGGTTTAAAAATAAACAAGGCAATGATCTTAGACATGACAAAGTTGACAATGTAGTCGACATAAAAACACCAGAAGTGTGCAGGACCACAGTTTAAACACTATCCACAACACTGCATTGAGTACAAACCAAAAAGGCGTGTCTTACCGTGCAGTGTAGACAAACTCCACCAGCAGCTCAATGATATCTGGCTCCGCACACTTCAGCTCCACCTCATGGGCCGTCGACTCCATCATGTTGGCTATGACGAGTAGTTAGTTAGCAGTTAGTTAGTTAGTAGTTAGTTAGTTTATTGTTGCCATGGGGCAATTCATTTTCACAGATCTGTGCAATAGCACCATCACATCCCATAATATACACATTATACATGACATACAGTCACATGTTTGTGCTCGTCAGTACAAGTACTACATAACTTGCTACAATAGCATTCACTTACAGTACAGTACATGCCATATAGGCAAACCCGCTGCACACAGAGGGGATTACTAGCAGCAGTATGGTATCCAATACATTCTCTCTCTGCTTGTCTTTGGATATGGATTGACACTGATGAGATGTTAATGACATGAAAAGACATGACAGCAAGTAGCCTACTGGACGGCAGAAAATATATTTTTTAAAGATGTGTCTTATGTGGTGACATGTGATTCCTTGGTCTTTTAATGTCATTGTAACACTAAATGCAATGTACCATCCATCCAATGCAGTGCCTTTCTCTCTTTGTCATTATATGCATTAGTAGGCCTACTGTTGGCACTGAAGCGAAAAGATTAATGTTGAAGGCAGACAGAACATTGCGCTGAAGATAGCAAGTACTGGAGATAGAAGATACTGATCGTGAGTGCATTGACAACATTCCTAAAAGTCTTCTACTAGGTTATCGCTCATTGTTGACTAGCCATTGATCATCCATATCAGTCACTGGTGTCTGGACACGTTAGCTGCAGACAGGATGATTGTCATACTCACTGGTGAACATGAGGTTGAAGAAATGGCTGGCTGCAGCAAGCACCACTCTGTGGGCCATAATGTGCTTGCCCTGGACCACAAGGATGACGTCGCAAAGAGTGCCCTGTGGGTGGGTAATCATAAGAGCAACATGCACACATCTTCAGTTTTCTAGTATCACAGAATATGGAAATGACAACTCAACATTTACTAACACACATCTCCAGTTTTGTAGACCGTAGAATATGGAAATGACTGAACATTAAGCCTATACTGCAGGTATGTGATTCATGCTTTTAGGGGCATGCAAGACATATGCAAGACACAACTGTTTATCGTGGTGGGCTACGGAAGGAAGTTAACAGTAGGCTAACACAAACAAGTCAGCTTTGTTGCTCCTAGCCACATAACCAAACAAAGACTACGGAAATCCAATGAGGCCGAGGGCAGCAAGATGTACAGTACTCCACGAGCCTTGTAAAACTCATACCTGTCTTCTCAGGTTGTTCATGACTCCCATGGTGTTGGATAGCAATCTGTATTCTTCCTTGGCGGCGATTTTCTTCTCATTCTTCTTCTTTAAGGTTGATGGTTTTTCGCCTGCTACGGAAGTCATTCTGAACTTTGATAAACTGAGAGGTGTACAATGTGCACGATCTGTGGTAATTACACAGACAGATAATGGGTGTAAGATTAGTAAACTGGTAGTTTCATTTGTGTGATTGCATGGTGTGGGTAACAATGCAATGCACCAGTCTAGCAGGTCAGTCGAGTGTTTGACACTGATTGTTGAGGTAAGGACGTCTACTTCGTTGACTCGGCGGACAAGATAAATACAACGTGTGTTATGTCGTCTGGTACGGGCAGGGGCAACGTATGGTCCTCATAAACCCATAAAGCGAGGTAAACAAAACAATCGGCACTATCAGCTGCGTGGAGGAGCCAGCGACAATATCTACAGTTTCAACAAGGCTGCGAATCCTTAATACTTGAAAATAAAAGTCAGCACTAACGTATGGTTTTTCAATAACGATGGAACATTTTAATTTAAAACTCCAATGTCTTACCAAAGGAAAATGAAATGAAACCTTAAAATGCAATTTTATTGCGCGCGCGCACGCACGCATTGAAGTTTTTAATCCGGGTTTTACTTTGCTTTGACGCTTTTCGCAACTGCTGTTGTCTTATTGTCGTTGGATTCACACGCATGATCCACGGACTGTTAAAGTGCAGCATGGGTACCTCTACTGCCTCCTAACGTACCGGGGTCTGAAGGAAATACGAATAGGCTCACTTTTGGAGAGATGGGAATGAAAAAAAAAGCACACACTTGTTGACAATAAGACAATTAGACGACTCATTTAGGAATTACAACCTTTAACACATCTAGCCTATCTCATAAAGACAGTAGAAGCACATTGAGTAGCCAACGATTGAAGACCTCAATGTTTAATGTGAAGGGCATGGAAGCAGAGTGGCGCAGCGGAAGCGTGCTGGGCCCATAACCCAGAGGTCGATGGATCGAAACCATCCTCTGCTAGAATTTTCATGGGACTCCATGTAGCTTAATCCTGGTTAACCGTCTGTGATGATTATAATTCCATTATCAAAGTGGTTGACTTTCACTATCACGATGACTAACTTTCACTGCCAGTAGTGCCACAGCTCAGAACATTAGGATACTTAGCCTATTGAATCTGATGTCATATTTAATATAGAAAATTGAACAGACTTGACGAACTGTCTCAACATGTATATTACAATCTTTAATATTTGATTTTTCCAAACTGAGTCTGAGATGCAGGTTGCTAAACTGTCCATCATCATTTGTACCAATTTGGGGGAATTGGGGCTCCAATTTATTCTGGGGAACATATTGTCCATATTTAATCATTAATTACATTTGAATAACAGCAAATAAGCTTTAACAACACTATAATCAGTGTCTCATATAATATTTCACACAGAGGATTTGGGTCACAATCTACTCAGTGTCATTATCTAGCCTATACAAGCATCTGTGGATCTTCAATCAAACGTATGATTGTAGCCTTCATTGGTCAGTGAAATCATATCTGAAAACTGTTTTCATCATTTGATTAGTGCTTATATGGGCAGTTGGGCACAAATAACACCCTCCATGTCACACATTAAATAAGTAATTAATACTTAACTTATAAGTTATTAACAGAGCTATCAACACAATTTCCATTATAGCCTAGGCCTACTCGTATTCTCTGATGTAGCCTACCACTGGCCTCGTATTTTATGCTGGATATACTTTAGCGTCTGGGGCCAGGAAGCCATTTATATGTATTTTTTGATTGTTTGTTTTGTTTTGTTTGATGGGGCTATGCCAGTGTTGTCTATTGTCTTAGTTTGCTGTCTACCACCTTCTTTGCCAGGAGGACTCATTTATAAAAGAGAGGCACATTTCAATGTGATTTTTCCCTGGTAAAATAAAGGTAAATAAAACAGAAATGTGAAAGGCCAAAGGCATTTCTCGCACATAATTAGAAGCAGCTTTATTGACCAGGTTAGACAACCACCTTTTTCCCCCATTCGTCTATAATTAATGACCACATCTTCTGAGCCAAGCCAATTTCATGTGTTTGATGATAGGTGAGCACCTGGGATTAGACCTCTTAAGGTTAGCGTCCTACCTCAAAGATATATCTTATCCAAATGAATAGAATACTTTTTCTCGTGTCTTTCAGCAAAGAAATATAAATGACAACAGGACACTTAACAACATTACATAAATGGTTTATTTGCTCATTTACATCAGAGTAAAAATGCATACTTTAGAAAACAGGTGTGTGTTTTTATAACAAGAACTGGGAAAGTGAATACACCATGGCTGTATTGCTTTGCAACATTTTCTTTTTTTAAAACATAAATAATATTTTAAACATATTTATATTTACACTTTCTGCTGACAAAGACTTTTTTTTTGTTTCCATTCTTATTGTGTTTCAGTGGGCACTGACTTTAGACCCCATGCAAACCGCCTTAGCAACTTTTTTCCCCCCCGAACAGAACAGTATAGAACATTAGTATAACATTCTGTTATGGCATCACACGGCATGTCACAATCGTTTCAAGACCATCATCATCATCATCATCTTCAGTGCCCACTCTCTCTACATGAAGAGGAGAAGGCACAGCAACATCCACAGCGTAGAGGACATCAGTAGCAGCGGACCTGGACTGGATTGGAACAATAACTGGGCTGCTTCTGTCCCGGATCCATTCATGCTTATCCAACAAGAGTGAGATTACCGTTCCGGATTCTCCAGAATCACTAGATCAGGGCCCGGGGCTACTCCAAATATGTAACAAACCTGGCAAATGAACTCAGAGTAAGTGATAAACCTCATAAATGAAGCGATACACCTTTTCCCCCCCTAACAAAATGAAACCATAGAGCTCTGCTATGAGGAGGTTTACCAATTAACTCTTTGAGGTCATTTTGCCAGGTGTGTCACAAAACCATGCTTGAGAAACCACCCAGATCCAATCTGATCAGATCAGTCTGTTGCCATCATGATATCAACACAAAACTGTTTCTTTACTAAATAAACAGAAAACAGAAGACGCGTTTGCGATTCCACTAGTCTTCGCATTGACACATAAATTAAAACAAACAAACAAACAAACAAAATAGATATATAAATAAGGATTCTTTGTCCTGTTCACTTAGTGATACAACACATTTGCAGATGTACACAAAGTCCACAAAGGGTCATTAAAACACCCACAAGAAACCTCACAAATTACAGGATGCAGAGGATTAGAAAGCAGAAGCACAAAATCCCAAAGACTCACTGATGTTGCCAAAGCTCGGTTGACATTTTAATTTTTCTGAATTTGTTTGTGTCTTTAAAATTTTGCAAAATATATATTACAACTAACCATGGCTTATATTAAGTCGCAAAAAATGTCCTTATTCAAAAGATCATTGTTATGTGTTTTCCTGAGTATTGACAATTTTATGTCAGATTGTTAATTATTATTTATTATTTATGCTTATCCAACAAGAGTGAGATTATCGTCTTAATTAAACAAATGAAGGTCAGCATTAAGGTCAAGTCTCCCAAAAGTGGCACAGGTCAATGCTCTGGGATCAGATGTGAAAATATACGTGAGTGAATGGCATCCATCATAGAGGTGTACAAAGCGTGGGTAAGGCATTACAACTGTTTACATGGTTTATATTGCATCGTTCTCCCACTTAAATGTATTG
The DNA here is from genome assembly GCF_963854185.1 of Sardina pilchardus. NCBI lineage: Eukaryota > Metazoa > Chordata > Actinopteri > Clupeiformes > Clupeidae > Sardina > Sardina pilchardus. Next base: position 13,432,539 of record NC_085017.1, read on the forward strand.
GCACAAACCAAAGAAACACAATTTCAATGTTTCACCACAGAACAATTATAAATCTATATACATTCTTGCACATTATTTTACAAAAGCAGACTGTTGAAAACAAAACTAAACAAGTAAATTAAACACAAGTGCAAATAGCAATGTGAGTGTAGGACATTTTCTTAGCACGTGACATCATCGATCGCCGCGAGGAAAGCTGTTGCCGTTCCCGATGGCGCTACCAAAACAAACCATGTGGCAGAGTCGTGCGCCTCACCACAGCCAAATACACACCAACAGACAACGTGCTATCCAAATAAACCCTCCCCCATACACACAGACACACTCTCTCTCTCTCTCTCTCTCTCTCTCTCTCTCTCTCATACACACACACGTCACACACACACACACACACACACACACACACACACACACACACAAACAAACACACACACACACACACCCTCCCTTCTCCGAACACACAATCCTGGCAAAGAATATGGTTGACCCATCTGTGAAGTAACACTGCCAATGGCTTTCCGTAACAACAAATATGTGTACAAATATACATATGTCTTTGTACAAAAGTGAAAATTGAAAATTGGCCGATGCAATATGATCCCCTTCGCTGCACATGCACAGCTGGTGGACACCATCATGTAACATCAAAATGTAACTTGTGGACCACCAAAAATAAAGACAACGACAGAGAGTAGTGACGAAGGAATGAAATAATGTTTCTATATTACAACCTCTGCCCACTATTGCGTTGATATCTCTGCAGTTCTATAAGGAATGTCACATTTAACTGAACCTCACATGATTCCATTTAACTGAGCCAATGTATCAGTGCTTCCAATCCAACCAGTGAGATCCTCAAACCAAAGGATAAAAATGTTAGTTAAGGATGAGTCTTACATCACATAAAACAAAGCAAAAATACAACACTGGAGGTGGGGAGGCATTTTGTCTGTGTAGCCTATGGATTTGTGACATGATAGGACAAGCATGGTTTTTATTTATCTTTTTTTTCTCAATCAGGCAAGCCACAGGTCAACTGTCTGCCTGCTAACAGGTCCATTAGTGAGGTCCTCGGTGTCTAAACTGGTGCCGTAGCACCTTATAAACATCTTGATAAATATTGGCTTCTTCGTGACATCTTTCTCAAAGTCTCTTTCCTTACTGAGGTCCTGCATGTCTCATGTTGAGAGCTGAGAGGAGTTGCTGAGTGTGTCTCCTCAAATTGGCAAAAGAAAAACTGGTCACTGGCGGCACGAGTGCCAGTAACTTCAGTCATGAGTTGACTTCTGTCAGTCAAACAGAGTGAGCCCGCATATGTCCTGGTTTGAGGCTGGCATCACTGACCAGCTGGTCCTGTTCACTGTATGGCGGAAGGGTCTTTGCTTGTCCTTTCAAACACAAGAGGGTGCTATTTGTACACAAACGTCAAGAGCTGTGAACTTGGTGCAGCTGGCTGTATTTACACACCATGTCCAGCAGGGGGTGCCCTTTTCTATGCTCTGGGCTCCAGTCTGTGCGAGAGCTCGAACAGAGTCTGTTGATTGTCTATGATGTGCAGGTAGTGGATACTGGCTTTCACCTCTGGGCCACAGTTCTGGGTGCCCTCATTTCCTGCAGAAGGAGAAAACATCAGAACAAAAACTAGAGTTTAGAATGGTACAATGGTTCTCTTCACTGAAAGAAACCAAACATGTTTAACTGTTAAACCTTCAGATTGTTTTTTGAGAGTGTAGTCTCATACATACAGAAATCGATGAAAGATGGAACAATGTACCCACACACCCACCCACACACACACACACACACATAAAACACACACCACCACCACCCCCCCTTCCTATGACAACTGGAGCTGTGACGCATTTCTGTTGCTGGGTCTGGGCTGTTTCTAGATAAGAAACGGGCCGAACCATGTGACAGATCCTGACCAATAAGAGTGAGGGAGCAAAGAGAGGGTAAGAGGAAGAGGAGTGGGAGGGGAAGGAAATGAAGACCTACCTGTCTGCTCTGTCTGGCAATGGCGGATGAGACGCACAGTGTCCGCAATCATGTGCTAAGGAGAGAACAGGAAGTGAGGTCACAAATCAATAAACCGCTCAGCGTCACACAGACAATATTCCAGTTTCAACATCACAACAATTATGCCTGAGATCAAATGTGCCAGGTGCATCAGAGCGAAAAAGGTTAAAGAAGTGCTATTCATTAATAATGATCAACTGATGAAAAGGTCAGCAGTGTAAATATACGTACCAGTTTCTCGAAATTGACCAAGTTGTCGTGAAATGTCTTGTTTCCTTCATGAATGAAGGTGATGTCTGTAATTGGGAGTACAAAGAGAGGCTATTCAGCTCGTGTAATGTAAATTATACAACAATCAGGTTTGGTCAAATATTTAGTATTTAGTATTTCTGATTTGACGAGAGGCATTCTATGGCTCTTCATCGCTACTACAGTATACGACAACCAAATCTGTGCCATGGCGATACTCTCTACCAATGCGCCTATAACTCCCACTTGTATCTCTTCGCTTAATTAAAACTAACAGACCTTTCACCTCTACTCCCTCCTAGTTCATGTGTGCCTCCACACTTAAGAATTTCATTAGGTTCAGCAAAATCTTACAATATGTAAATAAGTCAGAAACATCTGCAACATTTACATTAAAAGTACAGACACACACAGGGTTGAAAAGCACATAAACGTAGCGCTGCCATACGTTAGGGAAAGGTAGGTAAGGTAACCATACGTTAGGGAAATGTAGCGGTAACCATACGTTAGGGAAAGGTAGCGTAAGGTAACCATGCGTTAGGTGCTCAGCAGTACCTTTGAGCAGCAGGGGCATGAATGGGATTTTGGGGGACTTCATCTTCCTGAAGGCGTCTCTGTAGGCCTTGTGGTTCATAGACGGGTCCTACAAACAGCCGAAAGGTAAAAAGGTTATCACCAGACGGCCCGTCATTTCCAGGCTATGGTGATCTTTCACAAGGCCAAGGGCTGGGCATGAGTTAATCACTCTGCTTACCGTCAGCAGCTCCAGCTCTGAGAACAGCTTCTTGAACTTGCCAGGAACTTTCTGGAAACCGAGAAAGCACAAGAGGGTCATAAGGTCATACTGTCAAGACGCTGAAATTCTCCCCACAAAAAACAAATACAGCCAGATGATGTGCCACTGCCAACCCACACACATAAGTATATGGTTGCAACATACACTCCCACAGTCACATGCAAACAGATACAGTATCTCGTTGCCATCCCACACACACGTGACTACATATGTGTGGGGGTTTATGTTGCAGTGTGTATGTATGCCCACTGACACACACATGATGTGTACAGTGTGCATGTTATGCTTCCATAGAGGCGCTCACCTCCCACGTGACGTTCAGCCGACTGACCGCAGCTGTGTTCAGGCCCATGATGATGGCAAAGGAAGAGTTGAGGTTCTTCTGGGCTTTGCAGCTGCAGGGGAGACACACAGGTTCATTAAAGTCAGCAAAGTCAGAGGTCAGAGTTCAAAGTTCACACCCGTGTCACAGACAGGCCAGAACAGCAGGCAAGTCAAGGTTATGTTCTGAAGGCTATTTTGGACAAAGACCTACAGAAAGTGGCCTGGTGTGTGTGTGTGTGTGTGTGTGTGTGTGTGTGTGTGTGTGTGTGTGTGTGTGTGTGTGTGTGTGTGTGTGCGTGTGTGCGTGTGTGTGTGTGTGTGTGTGTGTGTGTGTGTGTGTTCCCTGGCTGGGTAATATGGGTCATGATGAAACCTCAGTGTAATCAAAGGGCAAAGCAAACCAAAGTAGGGGAATTCATTCAAACCAACTTCAAAGAGCTTTATGTCTTATGCTTGGGAAGGATGTGAAAAAACAACGCTATGAAAATTAGATTTCCCTTTAAAATATAATCTCCTTTTATCTAAATAATATAAACAAGCCCACACATTCACTCAAACCCACACTCTCACTCAAGTCTCTCCCTCACACAGGTACACACACGTTTACACCACACACAGTTTGTTTATCTATCATTTTCTCTCCCATACATGGTATGTGTATGTGTGTGTGTATTTCTATGTGTGTGTGTGTGTGTGTGTGTGTGTACGTGTGTGTATGTGTGTGCACGCGTGCTTATGTCTTACTGTGCAGCGATCTTGATGAATTTCTTGAGCAGCTGGACCCGCTTGGCCAGTGAGTGGCACAGCAGGACCTCGGACATGACCCACTGCTGCACCTCGTTGCAGCGCTGCAGCAGCACCTCTAGCGCCACCGTGTGGCGACTGCTGGCCTGGCGGCTCAGAGTGTAGTGGATCAGCTCTTGCTGCAGAGAGAGAAAGAACAAAAGAGAGAGAGAGAGAGAGACAGACAGAAAGAGAGAGATAGCAGGGAGAGAGGAAGAAAGAAAGTGGTGTGACTATACTGTATGTGAGACACAAATTGTTTATTTTTTATTTTTTTTATGGTAAATAATTTTCTCTTCTCTGTCTCCAAACACAGATCAGATGAGTGGGAGAGTCAAACAGAAAGAGCAATGTCACACATGACAAAAGCAACAAGCAACAAGCAAAAGCAACAATGCATTGTAGAAACACACACACACACACCACACACACACACACACACACACACACACACACACACACACACACACACACACACACACACACACAGAGGAAAGTTTAATCAGTGCAGCAACAGGGCTCCTCTCCACAGGCCGCTTCCAGTGACTCTCAGTCCAATCCCAGCTTCAGGCCGCCGATTAGCGATTAGCGTTAGCCTGGGGAGGACCAACGGCTGCCGCTAGTCGCTAAGCTGCCAGCCAGCCTCCATTGAACTGGTTTTAAGGGGTCTGAGAGGGGCAAGCCTGCTGGGAGGGGGATCTCCTCCCAACAGCTTTCACCATTTTCACACACACACACACACACACACACACACACACGTTCCTACTGACCTCAACTAGCCTGCCAGTGTTTGGACTGAAAGGCAGCATTAGCACTGGCACTGCTAAGCTAAGCTAAGCTAAGCTGAGAGGCCGAATGGGCAGCAGCAGTAGGCCTAGTCATCCCCTCACACACCCAGGCTTGGGAGCTGGGACTGTGAGGGACTGTGAGGAGACTCCGAGCTAGCTCCACCCATATAAACCTGCACAGCACTACTTCAAGTGTCAAACTGCAGTTTTGGAGGAATTATATTCAGTTTATTTAATTATTTTGGAAATTAAATAACTGCACTTTTGTGCAGAAGTACAATATTTTGGACATGCAAATATGATTGCACTTAGTTTAAAAATAACCTGGTAAAATATAATAACCTCGGTGCATATACAAACAGAGTGTACCTGTATGTTAAGAATGTTATGAGTGTAAAGCGTTCCGTACCTCGTGTATAGAGTTGAAGAGGCTCCAGTCGAAGTTGGTGAGTGCCATGGACACGTCCCATGTGTTCATGCCCAGGAGTCGCACCGGTCGCTGGCCCACCTCAGGACACTCCGTCAGGGGAGGCTGGTAGGGGAGAGGAGGGGGGTTCGGTTAAGGGATACTTAAGGACAGCTGTAATAGGCCCAAGTTAATAATCAACTGCTGTATTAATATCAAATTCTGAGAAACTTTTCACTTCAGAGGCATGGCAAAGACATCAATCACTTAGGGGTTCAAATTCCAATATGTCAAGTTGAAAGACGATGTCGTTGCTCATGTTTGTTTGCTCATGTATGTTAATGTGTTTATGCTTATGTATGGTAATCCGAAGCATAAGGCGAAGTGAACAATGCAGACGTAAGCAATTTCACCTCTAGTGCTGAAACATAACGGGGAAGCAATATAAAGCCATCAATCGCCACAAGACCTCACAATTCAATTTAAAAATAAATTCTCCCACTAGAATAACAAACTAACTCCACCATCTCCAAACTAATCTTCCTCTTTTGTAATAAACATAACACCACCAGTCACCCCTAATCTCATAATGAGTTTCAGATGGATGGTTTCACAGTTTGTTTTTCTCTGCCTTTCCGGCACATTCTGTAAAGCAGTCCTTGAAATCGCCAATCTCCAGAGCCAAAAGACTAAATATTTCTCAAGCTAATTTCCCACAGAGGGTAAATAGCAATGATTGTAGTTAATGAGTTCATTAATTCATTACAAAACAAACGGCAACTAGAGCAACAACAGCAGACATGGGGTTTGGTCTTCAAGGCCAGATATGAAGACTCATGTGGTGAAGTGAGTGAGCGGACAACTGGGGCAATAGAGGCAGTAGAAGGAGCAGAGTGAGAGGCAACTGGGGCAATAGAGGCAGTAGAAGGAGCAGAGTGAGGGGACAACTGGGGCAACAGAGGCAGTAGAAGGAGCAGAGTGGGAGACAACTGGGGCAATAGAGGCAGTAGAAGGAGCAGAGTGAGAGGCAACTGGGGCAATAGAGGCAGTAGAAGGAGCAGAGTGAGCAGAGTGGGAGGCAACTGGGTTAATAGAGGCAAAAAACAAACCCAAAAGGGGGGATGAGGGGTTGCAATAGGGCTTGAGGGATGGACTACACGGGGCAACAGGGGAAGGAAAAGAAGTACAGGTGGCAAGTGGGCCAGTAGTGTGTCGATTGGAGAGTAGCCGTAACTAGGGCAGTAGAATGTGATTGAAACAGGAGACTTGGCCAAGCGAGGGGCTGCTGTAGGGGGTTGAGCGACCAAAGCAACTGGGGCATTCGAAGAAATAGAGGAGGCAACTGGGCCAGTAGAGTGAGTGGAGAGCAGAAGCAACAGGGGCAGTGGAGGAGGACGCAGGGGTAACCAGGGCAGTAGAGTGTGAGTAAAGAGCAGAGGCAGGGGCGGGGGCTGCTGCAGGATTTTGAGTGACAGGGGAAGTGAGGCGTCAGACTTTACCATGATCTCACTGAGGTCCCGCCGGCATGCCATCAGTCTGCCTGGAGTCGTCAGGCTCTCGGAGTAGATGCTGTCATGAGGCTGCAGCACTCGCTTCTCTGCAGAGGGAGACGGAGAGGGAGAGAGAGAGATGGAGAGAGGGAGGGAGGGAGGGAGAGAGATGGAGAGAGATGGAGAGACAGACAGGCAGACAGACAAAGAGGAGTAGTGAGAGAGAGAGAGAGAGATGCGAAAGGGGTGGTGAGAGAGAGTAAGAGTGGAAAGAGGCAAAGAGAGAGGGAGAGATGGAGGCAGAGAGAGAAGGAGAAAGAGAGGGAGAGTAAGAGGTATAGACAGAGACGGATGCAGAAGAAGATGAGACAAATCAAGGGACAAGACAAACAGAAGGAGACAAAACAGAAGATCCAGAAGAGCAGAGATGGACAGAGATGGAGTGAGACAGAGAGGGCCATCAAGTTCAGATGGAGAATAGGAAAAAGAGAGAGAACAGAAGAAAATAGATGAAGGAGAGAGAAGGGGAAAGACATCAAATTAGATCAAGATGAATGGTGCATTCTCTTTTAATTTCCACATGTCTGTGTGTCTGTGTGTGTGTGTGAGAGGGCGAGAAAGAGAGAGGGAGAATTTAACAACTACTCATCTCTCCTTCAGGCACTGTAGTGATTGAGTGTGTGTGTGTGTTGTGTGAGTATGTGCGTGTGCTTGTGTGTGTGAGAGAGAGAGAGAAGGAGAGAAAAAGAGAGAGAAAGAGAGAGAGAGAGTGTGTGTGTATATGTGTATGTGAGTTTAACAACTACTACTCTCTCCTTCCGGCAGAGTGTGTGTCCTCTGTATGTGTGTGTGAGAATGAGTGTGTGTGAGTGTGAGTGTGTGTGTGTGTGTGTGTGTGTGTGTGTGAATGAGTGTGTGTGAGGATAAGATCATGAGCTGCACTAATGACTGTCAGCCTGAGCGCTTGGCTTCGTTTACACCCTTCACATCAGCACAGTGACTCAAGCGTGATGGACTTATCCAACATGACATGGCCCGCTGTGACAGGGGCTGTCAGACTCACACTGTGTGTGTGTGTGTGTGTGTGTGTGTGTGTGTGCGCGCATGTGTGTATGCGTGTGTGTGTGTGTTTATGAGAGTGTGCGTGTGTGTGTGACTTTTCATACCTGTACTAACCTGGCGACTGTCAGAAGAATTTGGTGTGTTAGACTGAGTGAGTGTGTATGTGAGTGTGTGAGTGTGTGTGTGTATGTGTGTGTGTGTGTGTGTGTGTGTGTGTGTGTGTGTGTGCGCACACTTGCATCTCTTCCTGTATGTGTGTGTGCTTGTAGTCATGGTAGGCACAATGTCTAAAAATGTACATACCGTGCATTACATAAGTGTGTGTGTGTGTGTGTGTGTGCTTCCATCTCTTCCTGTATGTGTGTGTGTGTGCTTGCATCTCTTCCTGTTATGATTTTCATAGTGGGCACAACGTCTAAATATGTGCGTACCATGACTGTAAACAGCATTACATAAGTGTGTGTGTGTGTGTGTGTGTGTGTGTACACATTCATGTGTATACGTGTATGTGTGTGCGTGTGTATGTGTGCAGGCGTGAGCATGTATGTGTGTGTGTGTGTGTGTGCACATGCATGTGTGTATACATGTATGTGTGTGTGTGTGTGGCTGAGCCTCTGAACGCTTCCCCTCTTTGGTGGATCAAAAGGGAAGAGAATGCCCCCCAAGTGGACTCTAAGACACCTGGGGCGGCACGTCGTGGCATGGTGCAGTGTGTGTGTGTGTGTGTGTGTATATGTGCAGGCGTGAGTACTGTATGTATGTGTGTGTGTGTGTGTGTGTGTGTGTGTGTGTGTGTGTGTGTGTGTGCATGTGTGCGTTCTCACCTCCACTGTAGGTGACGGCGGCCAGCATCATGTCCTCCTCCGGCCGCTCCATCTTCTGCGCCACCACCCTCAGCAGCTCCTGGGTCACCACGGTGGAGCGCGTGCGCACGCTCACGAACGAGTCGGGGCTCACGTACACACGGCACAGCACTGGGGGGGGGGGGGGAGGAGGACGGGGGGGCATCAGCGCAACGTCAGTGGCCATCAACAAAACGCATACGGGCTCACAAACATACTGATAGGCCCTCAAATGCACGGAGGGATACACACGAGCTGTGGCACTCCCAAACTGTTGTGTATGTTTTGTGCACAGAGAGGGAGAGAGAGAGATGGAGAGAAAGAGCGAGAGAGGGAGAGAGAGCGAGAGAGACAGAGAGAGAGAGAGAGAGAGAGAGAGAGAGATGGAGAGAGAGAGAGAGAGAGAGAGAGAGAGAGAGAGAGAGAGAGAGAGAGCAGACACTTAAATATGGAGCACCACTGTGTAAAGAAGTCACAGAGGACCGAGTATACTCGGAACAGAAAACAGCTTCATTAAAACTGACCTAAAGAGAACACCACGGCTCACAGCTCACAACACAACACAAATCTGATCCCATTCACGGCCCTCCGATAAGACTCGAATGAGCTCGAAATAGCAAGACCATGACATCACATCCCCCGGTATAACGGCAATCGTGTGTGTAACGCGCAAAGAATGGCGGTGTCAGCGCCAAAGGCCTGTGCGAATAACGTCAGCGTGATTTGGACAGGAGAGGTCCTTGAAAGGCGCGAGCGGCGCAACGCTACTCACCTTCCTTGGTCTCGCTGGCTGCACCCGGCCGCAGAGTGAGGCAGTTCTCCTTCAGACTCAATTGCTGGAAGAGGGCTTTGTTCTGCAAGGAAGCCAAAACGCACACCACTGTGAACTCTCACACATTCACACGTCGCACGTCAAGACATTTTCATTTTTGTCCCCCTCCACCCTCCGACACACACACAAACACACACACACACACACAGCGAGATCACAGCCTTATTCCAACTAGGAGCAAGGGTGACAGGAAGCATATGGAAGGGGGGGTAATTGAGGGCAGAAATACAAATATTCTATTGCCCTTTGCCCCAGTGGTGTCTATATGGTGTGTCTATGTTTACCAATGAGGTAGGGGACACTGCTCTGTGATATCTCATCACCAAAAAAATACAGACTGTGCATTTCTCAATCAATTCATAAAATAAGATTTCATTTCATTTATTACTGGCGAGAAGCCGATGGTATTGTCAGACACACATACAGGAACACACATGGATAACATCTCTCTCTCTCTCTCTCTCTCTCTCTCTCTCCACACACACACACACACACACACACACACACAAACACACACACACACAAACACACACAAACACACACAAACAAAACGTAGGGAGCAAAAGAGGGAATATCTCATTATGTGTAATAACTGTACCTTCTGGTGAGGGGTGTAGTCATCCACCGTACTGAAATATCAAACAAAAACAAAAACCAGATTAGAAGTCAAATAGCCACCTGACCTGGTCACCTTTGGTCCATTTGGATCCACACACACACACAACCACTGACTAAGAGCCTTGGTGTCCTGACAGGAAGCAAAGTATGCATTCTAGAACAGAAGAGGAAGGGACGAGGGAAGCTGACTCACTGTCCACCTCTGGACACATTGCACTTTATGTCTGACCAGCCCTGTATTTGTGTGGGAACACATGCACTTGTGTGTATTTGCATTGCATATGTGTTTTGTTCAGTTTTGGCATGCGTCTGTATCTGTGCAAGTGTGAACACACTCATTTGTAGGCATGTGTGTGGTGTACTGTATATGCATGCATCTGTGTGTGTATGCGTGTGCATGTGTGTGTGTTTGTGTGTGTGTGTGTGTGTGTGTGTCAGTCGTTGTGTGGCGGTGATGTCAGTTTAGAGAAATGTAGTGCATTACGGTCAATCGCTCTGATCTCTCCCAGTAGACTGAGCCCATCGCTCAGCTAGGCCTCTGCCTGAGAGGAAACACAACTGATGGATGGCCATGTCCTGTGTGTGTGTGTGTGTGTGTGTGTGTGTGTGTGTGTGTGTGTGTGTGTTGAGCTTCATGGTTTATGGGAACAGTAAAGGAAACTCGGGTTAAACAGGCCAGAACCAGACTGCTGGGGATACTACTTCCACCATTTTATAGCTCTGGTGTGAGTGGGCTTGCTTACACATGAATAGCCCGTCATGTTTGGTCAGCCTGGAGTGACCACAACTGTCACACACTGGACTTATGACGCTGCTGATGCAGCAAACTTCATTCAACTCGCCGAATGAAAACAAGACATAGTCTAACATCTGATAATGTAAAGGAATTAAAGCATTTGAAATCTTCACATTTCTACAGTAGGCTACATCTTTAAAATTCTTACCCATAAACTCTAACTGTTCAGTATCCTGCCCGGTGAACCATCACCATCACCATCACTCTCTCTCTCTGTCCGTCTCTCTGTCTTAATAGCAGTCAGCTTTACTCCCTAGTTTACATCAGGCTATTCCCCCCAGCCCTTTATCCAATTGGCCATAATCTGCTGCTCCCCCCCAATTAAACTGTAGTGTCTCCATGACGGCTGGCACTGCTCGGGTCAAATGTTATTTAAGGAGCCAGATTCTCTCTGTATAGCAGCAGGAGGCTGAGCCTCCGAACGCTTCCCCTCTTTGGCGGATCAAAAGGGAACAGAATCCCCCCCAAGTGGACTCTGGGACACCTGGGGCGGCAGGGTGCGGCACGGTGCAGTGTGTGTGTGTGTGTGTGTGTGTGTGTGTGTGTGTGTGTGACGTGACCTGGGATTCAATTAGGCAATCTGCCGCCACGCAGCCGTTAAACGAGCGCTGGATGCCGCTCGCCTCTCCCTAACGGCCTCATAAAAGCGAGAACATGCGGGGGGCAGCTCACACCAATCTCACACACACACACACACACACACACACACACACACACACACACACACACAGTGGAGATATCCATCAGGGAGTGGCGCCGACATGTGTGATTACCCATCTGCCCCGGCCCCTGGCGTCCGAACGCTGGCAGGTGGGCCAATTAGAGGGTCTGTGATGGAGACCTAATGACGTTAAGCGGCTCCACTCTCTCCCCTGAGCGCTCGCGGCTCCTTAGCGTAGCCTCACTTGACCTCTGACCTTTGACCTGGTTCAGGGGGAAATGCAACGACACCTGACCTCTGTGTGGATAATGGGGGCTTGAGAGCACATTGAGAAGTTCCTCACTGTCAATTCATCTGGGCTTCAAATGATGAGGGAGGTCTCACACAGAGACGGAGAGCAAGTGTGTGTGTGATCTTTAAAGACACCCTGAGGTACAGTACACTACACACACCTACGCAGCTCTAATGAGTGTACTCATGCCACTGATCCACTTACTGTAGCAGCAGCTCCCATACATCTATAATGCATCATGATGATGGCACACTACTGTAGGGTACTCTACACAAAGACAACAAGAGACTCCTCAGTGATCTGCTACCCTCCTTACACCATTCATCCAGCCATGCCTCCTCCATTAGATCCAAGTCTCACACGATACAAAGAAGTGAAACAAGTCCAGTCATCAGACCAAATCAAACTGTCTTTACTGTAAGGACATGTCCTGAATGGACACATTTGACAGCTTCTAGTGATGGGAACGGATGTTTTTTATTCTCGTTTCTGCTTTTTTTAATCTCCTCAGTGATCTGCTACCCCCCATACACCATTCATCCATCCATGCCTCCTCCATTAGATCCACGTCTCACACGATACAAAGAAGTGAAACAAGTCCAGTCATCAGACCAAGATACGCCTTAAATCAAGTCTTTACTGTAAGGACATGTCCTGAATGGACACATTTGACAGCTTCTAGTGATGGGAACGGATGTTTTTTTATTCTCGTTTCTGCTTTTTTTTAATCTTTACCCTTGACACCAGAGAACACGAGACTAAAACAAAGATGATGACAGGCTTTTTTTTTAGGAACTGGCATGCCAACACCCTTCGTCTCACACAGATCCACGAAATGTGTCCATCTCCGCAACGCCCCGTCTCTCCCTCTGTCTGAATGAACAACTGGACGTGTTTGTGTGGCCTGGTCACCTCAGGTTGCTAAGAGACGAGGAGAGACGAGCCGCAGTTTGGGCTGCCGGCCTGAATGGCTCTGATTGGCCAATGGGGACGGACACAGAGGCCACTTGTTTTGGACTGTACAGTGTGACTCTCTGTTTGGACATCAACTGTGTGTGTGTGTGTGTGTGTGTGTGTGTGTGTGTGTGTGTGTGTGTGTGTGTGTGTGTGTGTGTGTGTGTGTGTGTGTGTGAAAGAGAAGGGCCGAGAGAAAGTGTGTTGGGGGTGTGTTATGCGTGTACTGATCACATTCAGTGTGAGGGACACTCACTGTCGACGCCTAAGAAGCTTCTGGAATTCCTTCAGGTCCTTCTCCAAGGTCGGGAACTCGTAGACATCCTCCAGCACATAGCGGTACAGAGTCTGCAGGGAATGTGTAGAGGGGGACAGAGAGAGAGAGAGAGAGAGAGAGAGAGAGAGAGAGAGAGAGAAGGGGGGAAGGAGAGGGATAAAGAGAGAGGGATGAGAGAGAGGGAGAGAGAGGAAGAAGGAGAGAGATTTATACACAGAACTGACGACCCATAAAGTGCTGCGACAGTGTGTGTGTGACTGACGGCATGTGTGTGTGCATGAGGGGGCATGTGTTTATGTTCAAATAAATGCGCTTGCATACACGGAGGGCAATAAGAAGGGCAGTATATCACCACGCATGAATCAAGGACCTGACTGCGCTAATACATCTCTGGGAAAACATGCAGACACAACACTTACACATCCACAACACCCCCCACCCCCACCCCCCCTCTCACACACACACACAACCTCATCCCCCTCATCCACAACCCCCCCCCCCACACACACACACACACACACACCCCGCCATTCCAGATTCACAGTCATATTCTGCATGACTGTGTTGGGTAATGGTAGCCATTATAGCTCAGATCACTGTAAATGAATTCATACCACCTCACTTCAGAAGAGAATGACTCTCTTTCTTTCTGCCCCTCTCTCTCTCCATCTCTATCCCTCTGTCTCTTTCTCTCTCACACAGTCTCATTCAATTCAATTGTTTTGATCAGTCAATCTCACTCTCTCTCTCTCTCTCTCTTTCTCTCTCTCTCTCTCTCTGTCTCTCTCTCACTGACCTCACAGAACCAGCCACGGCCCCCTCACGTCTGTTACTAGGCAACTATCACCTGGGATACTAACTCTGTGCACATGTAATAATCTACACCGGAGACCCTTGAATAGCTCGTCACAGATGTGGCAGAATGGTTGCCATGGCAGCCTTTCTTGACTGGAACGGGCAGGTTGGGACAGGACATAGCAGGGAATAGAAATCATCAGAGGTGTGTGTGTGTGTGTGTGTGTGTGAGAGAGAGAGAGAGGGGAAGAAAGAGAGAGTGTGTGTGTGCGTACATGTCTGTGTATGTGTGAGTGAGAGAGAGAAAAGAAAAAGAGTGTGTGTGTGTGTGCGTGTGCGTGTGTGTGAATAAGAGAGAGAGAGAGAGAGAGAGAGAGAGAGAGAGAGAGAGAGAGAGAGAGAGAGAGAGAAATGCCAACACATAGGTTTTGAAGGGATTGATTTGGTTTAGCGAGGGGGAAAATGACATCTAAATGAAAGCATCTCGCTGCATCAGTGTGACCTGGGTGTGGAGGAAGAGCTGTGAAGCTGATACTTCTTATCACAGCAGCAGCAGCAGCACAGAGCCATCTGTTCAAACACAGCGTGACTGTTTACTCAACACACACGCGCACACACACGCACACACGCACAAAACACTCATACACAAACTCTTATACACAAACACACAAAAGAGACACATAAAACGCAGACACAAAACATACACACACATGTACGAACCCAAACACACACACACACACACACACACACACACGCGCACACACGCACAAAACACTCATACACAAACTCTTATACACAAACACACAAAAGAGACACATACAACGCAGACACAAAACATACACACACATGTACGAACCCAAACACACACACACACACACACAACACACACACACACACACACACAGATCCACAAACACAAGCAACCCACGCTCTGGGCTCAGTTTTCATTAATGAGCCACACCAACTTTCTCTCAGATTTCACTATCTAATGAACAGCCTTAATGGGCTTAAGCCCCTGGATCACACTCAACTGTTTTCTAATGGCCACATTTGTGCAGGGCTTAGGGCCCAACACGTGCACGAATACATCAAGAGACACAGAATGAGAGAGGAGAGGGAGAGAGAGAGAGAGAGAAACAGAGAGAGAAAGTGGGAGAGGGAGAGAGAGAGACAGAGAGAGAAAGTGGGAGAGGGAGAGAGAGAAGTGGTGAAATGGAGAGTGTGAGGGAGGAAGAGAGAGGAAAGAATGAGCAAGAAGAGCCAGAGAAAGGGAGAAGAGAAGAGACGATCATGAGGCACCAGGCTGCCTGGCTGAGGCTCTGGGCCCTCAGGGTGCTTGCTAATCTCCCGAGTCCTGCAGGAGGGACTGGAGCAGGAGTCAATGGAGCTTAGCCTAGCTACCCATCGCTAACTACACACTACACACCAGCACTGCTCTGCACATCACACACACACACTCACACACTCACACACTCACACACTCACACACTCACACACTCACACACTCACACACTCACACACAGCAAAAAGACTAATCTAATTCATTCACACCCTAGTGCCTTATGCAGCCCAGCAGGGTACAGAGCAGTAGTTCACCCAAGAGATCTCATCACTCTGCACTAGCGAGAGAAACGGCTCCAAACCAGCTTGAACATATCAAAACACTCATTGGCTATTGAAAAATAAGTGTCCACCCAACCTAAATGATGGTCAAAGATGGTGACAGGGTATAATGAAATGTGTGTTTCAATACAATCGTACGTCTTGCATATACTCTGCCTGTGTGTTAGATTGAACATTTCCCTTTTGATCACATTTGAACGCAAAAAACTAGGCCAACAGGGCCCTCTTAAAGTTGACATCTACGTGATCGATGGGGATTAGCTAGAACTCGTTTACATAGAAACTCAATTTGTCAGGCACCTATGTAACGCACGCGTGTGCGTGTGTGTGTGTGTGTCTGTGTGCGTACGTGTGTGTGTGTGTGTGTCTGTGTGCATGTACGTATGTGTGTGTGCGTGTGAATGTTCGCGTCCATACGTGTGTGTGTGTGTGGGTGTGTATGTGTGTGTGCGTGTGCGTATGCATGTGTGTGTGTACGTATACGTGTGTGAGTGTGCATGTGTTTGGTCACATTCCGTTCACACTGACGGTGTCAAGTTATAATTGCAGTTCTAAGCAGCTTGACTCTTTGTCTATGACCCTAGACCTCAACTTC
>NC_085017.1:13461240-13483740 GCF_963854185.1 Sardina pilchardus
TGAATTTAAATGATATCCGTGTTTCAGATTCAAGATCTACAGTGTTTTTGGTCATAATGCTCATAGCACTCGTCATCATTATGCCCTCTGTGGTGAAGTGGGTTGGTCATCTTTAACACATAGGAGATATTATCACTGGCATCTGTTTAGCTACAAAGGTATTGTTGGGAAATTACCAGGTTATATTTCAAACATGCTTGTTTGGAATTTTGGCTCCTATCAGAGCAGATCAAAAGACTGTTTGATGCTCAAGGTTCCTCATCCATTCTGGGAAAGTCAGCCTCTGTGCTGTTATGGTGTCCCTACTTCCTGGAATGATCTTCAATTTGATATAAAAATGATCTCTACTATAGAGTTTACAAATGATTTCAAATTGAATTAACAGTGAACAATTGCAGACTGGGGAGAATGGTGGTATTGTCAGTGGAACAGTGATTTTGGGCACTGGCCTGGTGGGAGGTGGGGCAGTGAGATGGGAATGGCAATCAAATAAGTCACTCAGTTAATTTGTATTGCTATTTATTTGTATGTCGCTTTGGACAAAGGCGTCTGCTAAATAACCATAGCCATAGCCATAGCCATAGCCATAGCCATAGCCATAGCCATCTCTCTACTTGAATAATGAATGGATGAATAATGTCAGCATTATTCAAATCCCTAAGACAAGGTCACAGTGGAGTTCTTTCCTCCATGGTTGCAATTTGTCAAAAGTTTGACTACAGTCCAAGACACATGACGTTGTTGAAAGACAAAAAACATTTTGCAACAGAAACTTACAGTTGTTGCTCCTAGAAAGCTCAGGGCCATCGTCAAGTGCCTTCTGATACACAATCACAAACATCACATTCATTGCATAACAACATTATTTGAATGTTGCCAACGTTTTGATGATGTGACAATGAACTCAAACAACAGGCAACAGATTCTAGATCTGTGTGATAGAATTCTGGAATGCCTTGCAAATACATGCATCATCATACAACACTCCTCAAATGTTAAAATATGCTACATGATCTATATCAGTAACGTGCTATTAATCAATCATGGCAGTGGAGAGATCAGTACCCGTCAGAGTTCACAGGAGGGAAAGATGGAGAGAGTACAGCACAGCACAACACAGCACAGCATGGGTGGCAGTTATTTAGACTCAGGACTGAGAAATCTTAGGTCCATCTCGAGCGCTGTCTGAGCGGTAGCAACCACCACGAGGCTCAGCTGACCTTAACCCCAGTTCAGCTTTAGAACAGGGGAAGTGCACCCTCTGCATCCACACAAAGAGGGTTTTAGAATAAACCCGCTGCCAGCCTGGTGCGCTGAACAGCGCTGCTCACGTAACGCAACACAGCAGCAGGACGGCGGGAGACGGGGTGGAGTGCCAGGGGCCCAAAAAATGAAAGCATGACGCAGGCCAGGGTCGCTGGACAGAATGTCCCAGAACCAGACCCTGACCTCTGCTCGTGGAGCACACCCAACCATAACAAAGCTCAGGCGCATACAGTACATACCGCAGACACACACAGACACACACACAAAACTACTTACACACACACACACACACACACACACACACAACAATGCAATCTTTGGTTTATGTCATTTCGAGTGCACTGACATTAATATCAACACCCAAGCATACTTTTAAGTTTGCCAAGCAATTGAAACAATCTCAAAGATTTGCACAAACACAAACACACATAAAACACAATGACCATCTCAAAGACAATGAGACAGGCCACTTACGGAAGGTTGCAACACATCCTTGCACACACACTTACATACTCACTACACACACACTCACACACACACACTGCATCCATGGGCATTACTCCAGGGTAATGTTCCTAAGATCTGACCGCAGAGCAGAGGGTCAAGCTCAAAGCCTCTCAAAGTCCTGCAGATTCTTGACTCCTAGTGGCCTACCACTTGACCTTTCACCTGTGCAGAACGGCATCATGGGAGAGAACCAAAGCAGTTGCAGGACTTTTATGTGCTATCATGTCTGAGTGATCGGAGAGATAAAATGTTGGCCTACGTTATCGGGTGAGAGAGTATCTCAGCCAAGTATGCAAAGATGTCCTTACAACCGAGCTAAGTCCCGCTCCTGCTAAAGGTTTATGTAAGGTTGATAACCAGCAATTAACATGGAAATGAATGGCCACAGCAAAGGACTGTGGGAAGGGGAAAGGGACAGGGCAGGACCATTAGCGGGTGACAGTTGTCTGCCAGGGAAGAGCCAGCACCTGCAGGAAGGCCTGGGTGTCTGTCTGTAACAGGATGAACATTCTCACTGAGCACGCTCAGACAAGAGGAAACGCAGAACCCTTCCTCCAGTCAAACACGGGGAGTCTTTGACGTGACCCCCCCTTGCCCCCACGTCCTCCAGCAGAGGTCAGGAGCTAGCGGTTTGACGTCACTGCAGGCCGACCCGTACGAGACCCCCAGACACAAGTGTTACCTAACAGGGGCTCTCGGCTGGCCTAAATTCTCCAGAACGTTCTCAAACATTCCGTGAATAGTATGCGAGGTCCTGCCCCGACGCGATCCGATCTAATCCAAACATTAGACACTTCCCCCCTTTTTTCCCTACCAACATTTATGTGGAGGGGATCACTTTGCAGCCCATCGGGCCTCCAAAGAAACAAGTGTGTGTGTGTGTGTGTGTGTGTGTGTGTGTGTGTGAGTGAGCTTACAAGCCTGTGAACTTGTCCTTTCTCTCTCAGCGCCTGGCATGAGAGAGAGGTTAAAAAAAAGTTGCGTCAGTTCTGATGGAACGCATCAATCAGAACGGTCTACCGTTATGCAACGTTGTCAAAATGGCAAAATTAACAAACAGGCCCTCAGAGTGCACTGGAAAAAAAAAAAAAAAACGCGGGTGATGTACCTGATAACAACGACGAAAAAAACATTTAACTCTCCCAGGGCCTCTTTTCTCTAGTCCGTATCCAACGACAACAACCACAGAACTCAGCAGCCAGTCCCAAACACAGCTGCAATCACACACACACACGCACACAGCCACACACACTACTAGAACGTGCCCCAACATACTATTGCGCAAAATCAACAATTACCCACTCAGTCAAAATATGCTACCGACGACCGACGGCTAAAAGCACGACGCTTTAGACCGTAGCGTGAGAGCGCGGGGGCCGGGACTCCAAGAACAGTATGTGACGCTTACATAACTTGTTCCCTGGCTTTCGGGTCTGGAACTCGAGTGGTCTGGGGGAGATATGTGGGAGTCGGGGGTGTCTCTGTTCTTAACAACAAAATTCTTCATGTGGTCTGCAGAGGACCAGGAGGAGTGAATGCATGCGGTTTGACAGGCCTGGGAGATGTCGAAGATTTGCAGGAGAGTGGGAAAGGAGAGGTCCGTGAGGGGGGCCTTAACGGAGACACATCATTGCAATGCTACAGGGATGCTTTATGTGGAGATGTTCCCGCAGTTCAGATGGGATGGGAATGTGGCTAACGCTAATCCACAGAGGCTGTAAAAGTGTGAGAGCAGACTCATGCTAACCATAAGCATACGCTAGAAGCCTGTGGAGCAGATGAGGGTTTTTTTTTTAGAGTATACTGATTAAGTCGTTGAAGTGTGTGTTTTTGTTTTCTTTTTTAAGGGTGAGGGTAAAGGGTATCAATAGTGTAGTGTACACAATGGAGTAGATTGGAGAAGGTTAGTTTGCTATTTTCAGACATCCACCGAGACCGACACAGGCCACAACAGAAGCCTAAGGAGAGTGTGATAATCTTTGGAGGTTACAGAAACAGGAAGACTGGTCTTCTTATCACGGGGCATCTTTGTGTTGTAACCAAGGTGATTATCTGCTACACTGTGATAGCAACATAGGCTGTAAACATCAGAAGCTGTAGCTCAACTGCTATCCCACGCTCATGTTCAGACTATCTTAAAATGACACAACTGCTTTCCTACTCTCGAGTATAGATATCTCAAACGTTCCCTGTACGTTCCCCTTTGGGTGTATGTGTCACAAAGACAAACAGCGAGGGGTGAGAAGTTGACCACTCTGAGGCTTTAAGACAAAGGAACAGACGTGATCACAGCCAGTTCTCACAATGTGGTCAGTTACCCACCAACACCAAATGAAAACCAGGCCAACACAAGCAGATGAGGGATTCAAGGCCCCTGGTCGGCGAGTGTGAGTGTGAGAGTGTGTGTGTGTGTGTGTGTGTGCGTGTGTGTGTGAGTGTGTGTGTGTGTGTATTGGTGTGTGTGCGAGCCCCGGCTTTAGCTGCACTCGTTTTTCTCTCCCTCCTCTCTTCCTTCCCTCCCGCAACGCCTCATTCCTCCCTTTCCTTCCCCTCTTTCCTGTCCTCCTCTCCTCCGTGGTGTGGATGTCATCCACTCCATTGTCAGGACATTACCTCATAATCCCTCCAGCACCTCGGCTGGAGTGCAGGCTTTGGACAGGATGAGGATGAGGCCGGGGCTGCCCAGAGTGATGCCGTGCCGTTCCAACAGCTTGGACTGCTCCGTGCTGAGGACCAAGATTCCTGCATGCTGCGATGCATTGTGATATTGTGTGCCATGCTGTTATGTGTTGTTGATGAATGTGTCGTAACACACTGTTTGTCAAGCATGTTGTGCTGCTGAACTTTGGCCCAATCCAATCATTTATTTTATTATTTTTTTAAAGTATATATATTTTTTAGCTTTTTATGCCTTTAATTGGATAGGACAGTAGAGATACAGACAGGAAGCGAGTGGGAGAGAGAGTTGAGGTGGGATCCGGAAAGGACCACGGGGCGGGAATCGAAACCGGGTTGCCGGCGTGTGGTGCGCGCCATGGCTGGGGCCCCTACTACCACACCAACTTACAGCCTGATTGTCTCAAACGCTACCTCAAGTGATGACATGCTGCTCGATCAACTACTCTGTGCTGTGGGATAATAACTCATTTAATGTGTGATTGTGTAATGATATGCTGTCATGTTATTGTGTTCTCATATATTGTTTATCTAGCGCTGTGTCATTGTTGTACCATGCTGCTGATGACTGTGCTGAACTGTGCTGTATTGGGTTCACCAGAGTGAGACTCTCAGTATTTCTGAGAGTTGGTTATGTCTGCCTTGCTTCACGGGCCCGTGCTGTGAGGCTGAACCGCTCTGGGATTTGCGGCTCTGCAGTTCTGGGAGCTCTGCAGTACAACTGGGTCATAGACATTTTTATGAACACCTCACACTAACTGAAACCCAGCGTCTGTCTCCATCTGGCTCTCAAGTCAGTTCAGTTTCGAGACTCTCTTCTGTGAAGTCGCCTGGTACATATTCATCATGTACATTACAGTCAACCGCATGGTGAGATTGCACGTGCGCACTCTTAAAATGAATGTGTTGGAAACAACACAAACTGTGTTGTCCCTATCTGGACACAGAGATGTGTTTAAAAAAATAAAAACAACGCAAGTCTTGCTATTTTCAGCACATGTTGTGTAACAAATAACAAAAGCAACGTGTCGGAAGCAACACAAACTGTGCTGTTCCTATTTGGACACAAGTTGTGTTGTTTTCAACACATTTGTTTTAAGAGTGTGTCCACCTTTAGCTTCACCCTTTCAGCAAGTAGACTGCAGTGGAAAAAGCTTAAGGTGCTGTACCACCAGTGTTGGGGAGTAACGGAATACATGTACCGGCGTTACGTATTTAGAATACAAATTATGAGTAACTGTATTCCGTTACAGTTACAACTTAAACAGGTGGTATTTAGAATACAGTTACATTGTTGAAATCAATGGATTACATGAGGATACTTCACTGTTTCGAAGTTGATTCACTCTGTAAATAAATTAAGGCAACTCCATGCATTTTCCGGAAAGCAATCTAGATTAAATTATTTCCATGTTTAAATCCAACCCCCGTCGTCTTGCACTAGCCACATTGCACTCGTCAGAACGCAGCCAGCGCGCATTATGGACTCGCCATCGGAGATAACTGACAGCAAATTTGGAGTGAAGTAAGTGTTAGTAACTCCGACCGTGGTTCTTGATGTCTGTTCAAAAGATATTCCCAAGTAGGCCTATTAATTGCTTACTTCGGCCAATCGGTTATAAAGTCTTAGCAATCAATAAACAAAGCCTGGTTCACGTGTTGATTTAGACC
Organism: Sardina pilchardus; assembly: GCF_963854185.1. Lineage (NCBI taxonomy): Eukaryota > Metazoa > Chordata > Actinopteri > Clupeiformes > Clupeidae > Sardina > Sardina pilchardus. The sequence continues at coordinate 13,467,361 of NC_085017.1, forward strand.
TAGGCTACGATGAAACCCATCTTAATATGCACTGCATTCATTCTGAGGTTTTCATTCCAACTTAAAATAGCTCATGGGTTGTTTGTTTGTAAGTAGATTTAGGCTATATTTAAGTTTTAAAATGAATTATGATGCAGCCTACTGTATGCAAGTGTATTTATTATTCTTGCGAGTAGGCCCTAGCGTAGCCTATTTTAACGTGCGGTTTTTGATTGTCATTTAGCGATCACGTTCATTTTTGAGAGCACTGATAAAGGCTATGCAGTAGGTGTTTACATTTCCAGGTAAATTGAATCCCACCGACCGGTTATATCTGCACTGCACCCCTCATTTTTACTGGGTTGATGCCACCTAAAATCTCACACACCTTATAATTTCTGGCTATGCCCCTGTTCCAACTTGAATTCATATTCTCGTACAGTATAGGCCTACGTGGGCCGCATTCAGCCATTTGGAACAGACGAACACACCCGAATTTTGGATTTGATGGGCGCATTCCTACACTTATAAAACGCAATTCAATGCGGAAGTAATCCAAGTATTCAGAATACGTTACTCAGACTGAGTAACGTAACGGAATACGTTACAAATTACTTTTTAGGGCATGTATTTTGTATTCTGTAACGGAATACGTTTTGAAAGTATCCTTCCCAACACTGTGTACCACCATCACACCAAGCCAGCAGGCTGCCACTGCCACGGCGCTAACCCCCTGGCCTTCCCCTGACCTGCCCTGGCTGTGTCTCTCTACACAGGAGTTAAGCCTGTTAGCCTGTTAGCCCATTAGCCTGTTAGCCCATTAGCCTGTTAGCGTAGCGTCAAAGCTCCCCACTGGAACATCACACCAGACAGGCAGGCAACACTGGAGAGGCAGTGGAGCCCAGAACAGGCCTCACCGGTGATGTAGACCGTGGAGGGATCCCATGACTGTCTCAGACAGCCCCGCTACAAGTTAGCGGAATTAGCCCCAGATACCGGAGTTGGCAGAGTTAGCATTTGAAAAAAAAAAAGAGATTTAAAAATGTATAAATAGTAAAGCTTGTCTGTGTATTGCTACAAAATACGCTTCAAAGTTAATATGTGTTTATATTAGAGATGCACCGATTGCAATTTTTTGGCCGATTCCGATTTCCGATTTTTCATAGAATTTGACCTGCCGATACCGATTTTAGCCGATTCCGATTTGCATCTTCTAACCACTTTACAGCACACAAAATTATTTAGAGTTATTTTCTATCCTTCCTTTAATACAACATGTTAATATAGAAATGTAATCAACTTATCAATGGCTGGTAAAAAAATGTGAATAGACAGATTCTTCTTCAAGTCTTCTTCAGCTGCAGTATTCCCAGTGTGGGACATTCATTTCACACACTACTAATAGAAATGCACTGTAGGACTACTATTTTTTTCTTCTCACATACAATATCCAACTGTAAATATCTTCAGACTACGGATAAGTGTATAACTGGAAAGTTTGGTGTATAGGTGCTACATAGGCTGAGATGTTGGAAAATTACAAAAAACTGATTTTGAGATAACAGCCTTGAAACACAGCCAATGGCATGCATACTCAGTCTACTACACTCTTCTTTGAACTTTCGCGATTGCTTGCGGATACAAAGGAAGTGTCCATATTTGGATGGCATAACGTCATGCAGGAGAAACACAGCTTTCCAACGACACCACACATGATATGTTTTGTATCACGGTCGCGGTAGTGTATGACATGTTAGAATGCTTACTTTTGGCGAATTTAGAAGAAACATAAACATACAGGCGTGAGTAGACAAAAGGTAATGAAATAAACCTCTAAATGTGTAAATCGGACTTTGTTGTTGTGTTAGTGTGAAAGAATACATGCTAATGTGGCAAACTGAAGCAAAACGATGTTTATTCCTGCCGTGGCTATGTTGCTGCTTGTGACAGCGCTTGTGGTTCAGCTGTGAGCACGCAATTAGCGGCAAAGACGGGCGGTGATGTGCGCTGTTTACGTAACCTAGTGACAGCTTAGTAAATTCCACGCAATATGGCAAAGCACAGCGTTCGCTGCATAGAAAAACTCAGCATTAGCGCTTTATCCAGCCCTGAGTGTTAGCCTTTGCTAGCTTCATCAAACTTTGCTAACTCAGCTGTGTGATGTTGTTACAAGTAGGTGCGAGTGCATTTGACCGGCATAAAATCGGCATGTCTCAGACTGACCGGCCGGTCGCCGGTCGTGGCCGATCACGTGAAAATCGGCCGATTCTGATCGGCGGCCGAGCGGTCGGTGCATCTCTAGTTTATATCCATTAGCTCGTCTCTCACTCTTCCCATCAGTGTGGTTCTACTAAAAGCTGTCACAGCCTGGAAACTGGACAGAGCCGCCATTGAATTAAGTCTTCTTTTTGATGACTTTGCATCGCTATAATCCAATCACACGAAAAGGTGTGTTCTTGGATATGTCCATCTCTCCATCAGGGCGCAGGGTGGGGGCTAGCGAGGTGGGGGCTAGCGAGGGTGGTGTCCGCTGTGTTCTCACGGTCAGGGGAAAAGGGCTGACAGATCTTCTGGCTGACGTACAGGAGAGCGCTTTAGAGGAAAGGAAAGCGGCCTGCTCCATGGAAAGCCAACAGGAAACACTTGTGTTCCTTTCCTGTGTTCCTGAGCACTTACGTATATGTGTGTGCGTGTGTGTGTGTGTGTGTGAGTGTGTGCATATGTGTGCATATGTGTATGTGCATACGTGTGTGTGTGTGTGTGTGTGTGCATGCATGTGTATGTATATTCAGCTGTAACCCCTTGTTTCCTCAAACATGGCCTGTGGTAATCTAGTTTGGGCAGGGGGGCCACTAGCCTGCAGTGATAGGGGTCTTATTCCTGGAAAGGAGCGGTGAAAGGACAATGCATGGGTATCAGTCAGGAGGAGAAAACATCACGCCCCCTACATCAGTCAAAACACACACAAGACAAAGTGCCAGACCACAACATGTGCAACACACAAACATACAAGGACAAACAAATAAACAAACACACACTCAAACACACACACAAATCAAGTCATTCAAACACACACACACACACACACACACACTCACACACATATGACCCATCGGTGGTAGAGGAAAGGGCTTCTTCCTGAGCCCCCTGATCCAGAGCCTTAAATCCTGTTAATCGCCGCCATGATGGAGCTCATTTGCTCTTACTCTCCAGCGCACGAAAGGTGAGATAACCAGCCCTGTCTGAACTGCCTATCACACACACACACACACACACACACACACACACACACACACACACACACACAGAACTGCCTATCACACACACACACACACACACACACACACACACACACACACACACACACACACTAAACAGCCTATCACACACACACACACACATACACTGACCAAAAGGAAACAGACTCCCCAATCACATAACGACCCTGTGTCCACCGCCCACTCACTCTCACACACCAAAACACACACACACACACACACACACACACACACACACACACACACACACACACACACACACACACACACATACCAAAGCAAAGCAGCCCCTGTTTGAGTGTGAGGCCCAAGACAATGTTGTGTGTGTGTGTGTGTGTTTCTGCAGCTTGGCTCTGGTTCTGTCTCAGCAACAGCCTGGACTTTTATGGCCACAGACACGAGGGCTTACATAACCAAACGCCCTGCGATTGCACGGGTCAGGGGCCACACCACTCCTGTTATTGGGTGCACCGGTGCCAACAGTGTGTGTGTGTGTGTGTGTGTGTGTGTGAGGGAGAGAGTGTGTAGTGAAAGTGTGTGTGTGTGTGTGTGTGTGTGTGTGTGTGTGTGTGTGTGTGCGTGTGAAGGAGAGAGTGTGTAGTGACCATGTGTGTGTGTGTGTGTGTGTGTGTGTGTGTAAGACCATGAGCACAGTGGTTAGCATTGTAACCATTTCTGATTTTATCGACACTCTCTAAAGCCATCAAGGCCGAGGGCTGAAAGAGCTGACGTACGAACGCACGGACGCCAGCAAGCTGAACTTTTTAATATGGTCAATCGCCGTGGAAACGGCTGCACTGGGGGCGGCGGATTATAAATATCTCCCATTATAGAGCCGTGGCCCCGAGCTGAAACATCGCTATGACGACAGAGCGAAAGCTCGCCAGGAGCAATGAATGGCAGGAAGGGAGAGACAGAACGCTGGACATTGTGAGGACAGCCAATCAGAGCACTTTATCAGCAACTCGGCAGCCAATAAAAAGCCAGCATACGCGTTTCAGGAGCAAGATACCTGATTAGTGAGATAATGCAATAACTCCCAATGGATGATTAATGACACCTCCATTCGGTCGGGAAAAGAGGTCAGAGGAGGAGAACACAACAGGTTATGAAACACTTACAAAGTAGTTCATTTGTAACCACCATTTATAACCATGTTCAGACCCTCACCATCACTCTGAGAATGAAAGTCAGACCAGGTTCTTGACTCTTGAATACTTCTTCACCTAAACAAGCCCTAAGCATTTATTTATACTGTAAATCAATACTGTCTACACATGAAAGGGATGCACTCAGTATGCTGTATGTACCGCTGATGTGCACAATAAAACCATCACCACTCGACTCTACACTTAGAGGACTGAGAGGTGTGCAGGTGTTCAGCAGCTATGAGGACATAACAGGTTGAGTAGCAACAATGGGCTCCTCACTGCAGCACACAGTCTAGCGTTACCGTGTGATTAGTCAAACGTGGCTGCACGCCCTATAGGCACTATTAACCTGGCTGCAGCGGCACAACAGGCATCCCCAGACTTGCTGTCCGTCTGCGTGTGTGTGCGTGTGTGTGTGTGTCTGAGCTTGCACATAAGTGTCTCGAGTGTTAGTGTGTGTGTGTCTGTGTGACAGAGAGTGTGGAGGTGTAGTAGGTGTGTGTCTGTGTGCACGAGAATATGTGTGTGTGTGTGTGTGTGTCTTCTTGTGTGTGCGCGCATGCCTTAACAATTCCTCCCTGTCCAGGAATCCTTCAGGCTGAGTTGGTGCGACAGGATGCCTTGTTTACACGAGACCAGCCAGGCGGCACGTCTCTTTCGCTCGCGCGCTCGGCGGGAGAGTTTAAGAGTTCAGGCCCATCGCTTCACCGCCAGCGCCGCGAGAGTAAGACCTCAACCACCACCACCGTGCAACACCACCCCCTCCTGCAACAACAACTCACGCCAGCCTGCCTCAGTGTGTGAGAGCCACGGACTCTCCCTGTGAGGACAGCAGCAGGTGAAACAGGAGAAGGAGGAATCCCTTTGAAGCGGAGCGCTACTTCAAGCGTGTGGTGTCATGTCGTACACGGGTTCTGTTTGTTTGGGCCGAGTTTTACATAATGACATGCCTCCGGGTTGGAACTCAATCGCACTCATGAACATGTAAGCAAGGGAATGACGTTTTGCAGATGTGATATAATTAGTGCAATTAGTACCTAATCAAATAAATAACACAATAAAATTCATAATCATAAAAAGCAAAAGAAGATTCAAAGTATCAGGATTCAGCTTACTTATATATATATACAAACTTTCCAACATTTACTGTAGATGTGCAAAAAAGTGAACACTAGCAGTGCCATAAACACCTAGATACACATGGCAGGAAATGCAAATGACATGGAATTATCATGAGATAATAACAAACGTATCAAGACAAGCAGGGTCTGTTACCACAGCAACAGGTGCCACCACAGAGATGGAGAAATGGTGATAAGAGCAAGCGACGGAGATGAGAGATGGAGAGAGAGAGAGAGTGTGTGTGTGTGTGAGAGAGAGAGAGCGAGAGAGAGAAAAAAGCACCAGAGACAGAGAGGAGAGAGAGAGCGAGAGAGAGAGAGAGAGAGAGAGAGAGAGAGAGAGAGAGAGAGAGAGAGAGAGAGGCGCTCAAACAGGTACTCACCGGCGCGGTCCGGTCGGGCAGGCGGTAGTTGTGGTTCTGGAGGAAGCGGCAGCCGTCCTTGGCGAGCCTCTGGACCATCTCCAGGCGGGAGAGCTCGTCGGGCGGCCGCAGCCCGCACACCCCCCCCTGCTGCAGCACCGGGGGCACAGAGAACAGGTACTTGAGCCCGCAGTCCCACGACATGGTCCCCATCTTCACCTCTCCACCCACACAAGTCCAATCCCAAAAACTAAACGGAGTCTCAACAACCCCCACAAAAAAAACTCAATTCCTGGAGACACCCAAAGCAAAGAAAACAGCTAAAGCACTGTAAACCCCGAAACAAAACGACTTGAAACCTCCCGAAAAGAGCAAATAAAGCAGTCCGATCTCCAGAGATGAGAATCAAAACAAAAAGTATTCAGCACCATCACACAGGCACACAGCAAAGAGTTGGCAGAGAGAGCGAGTATCAGTCTCCTGCCAAAAGCAGTGTGGAGAGAGTGATGAAGAAGTGGACCTTCTAGGTGCTCTCTTGCAAGGTGTCTATGACTGACTCCTCATGTGAGTGAGTGTGTGTGTATGTGTGTGTGTGTGTGTGTATGTGTGTGTGTGTGTGGGAGAGAGAGAAAGAGAGAGCGAGAGGGGGTGTGTGAGCTCGGGTGTGCGATCTCCTCCCTCTAGTTTCCTTCTCTCCTCCTCTTCCCTCACTCACACACACACACACACACACACTGAGAGCATCTGAAGGGGGGGGCATGTGTAAGAGTAAGTAGCTGAAGCGTGCCTGGATGTGTGTGTGTGTGTGTGTGTGTGTGTGAGTTGATAGCTCCTCCTCTACACAGAGGAGAGAGGGGAGGGAGAGGAGTAGATATTAAAGCTTGGCTAAGAGTCTATGAGAGGAGTATGACAACATCTATTATAGAAGAGAAAACAGACAGAAGGAGAGATAGAGAATGGAAGAGGGGGATAAACAGATAAAGAGAGAGGGGGATAGAGAGAGAGTTGAGGAGTGGTGAAAGGAGAATGGAAAGATAGAAGGAAGGGAGCGCAGAGCTGAAAAGAAAAGAGAGAAAATGAAAGGGCATGAATGGAACAGAGGTCTGAAGGTACTGTAGCTCTTCCCTCCCTTTGTCTGTGCCTTGGAAAGGGAAACTCCAGGACATTTTTTCCCTCTTCCTTGAAGCTAGTCTGCTCCAGTTAGTGTTTGTGTGTTTGTACAGAAAACATGCAAACACTCAAACACACAATCAGTAACATCAGAAACAGGTGTGTGTACAGTGCGCCGTGTTAAACAGTTAGCATATTATCGTGTGTGTGTGTGTGTGTGTGTGTGTGTGTGTGTGTGTGTGTCATGGAGCACTGTATCAGTGTGAAGACTGCACATGATTGGCTCACAGAGCTTATGTGGGCCATACTGTATATGATCTCCTATGCATCTGATTTTCTTGGCTGAAACTACACTGGACTACATCAGTGGGTCTGAGCTTTATAGAGCTCCTTTGATGTAGATATGAGTCCATATGAAGAGATTAGATTACAACTTTATACGATAGAGCACATTTAGATACGGCTTCCACCACACACACACACACACACACACACACACACACACACACACACACACACACACACACACACACACACACACACACACACACACACACACACACACACACACACACACACACACACACACACACACACACACACACACACACTTATCTTATGGTGGTGGGGGACCTAAACAGAGTGAACTGGGAACCGGGCCTCTGGTGTGCTGGACTATCAGCTATCAGGCAGTCCAGGCTGGCCGTGGGCTTTGTTTATTTACCCTTCGCCGTGGTGCCATTGGCCCAGAGCGGAGGACTTCCTGTGAGGTGAATCAATCCCATGGTGCCACAGGAACAATGCGGCGGAGAGGAGACGCGGGACATGGGGGTCAGGAAAGGATAACACATTAAAGGCCAGGACTGGACTGGAAGCCCCTAGAAAAATCCCCCAGCATACTGTAGCAGAGGGAAGAGAGAGCTCATAAGCGTACTGTACCTCTATGGGCTTTAGTGGACTCTACTGGGCTAAGCTACGCTACCTCAACTTCCCCTCACAGAGAGAAGAGAGAGAGAGAGAAAAGAGGGAGAGAGGGAAAGAGGGGTGGATAGGAAAGGGTGGATTAGTCTCTATGAGGGAAGGAGGACAGCATCTATAATACAACAGCAGAAGAAACAGAGAGAGAGAAATGAAAACAAGAGACAGAGAAAGAGAAAAAGAAAGAAAGGGAGAGGAAAAGAGAGAAAATTGACCCATGCGTAAACCTCAGAAAGTAGAGAGGGCTCCTCATACTGTAATTGCTGGGCTCACCTAACACACACACACACACACACACACACACACACACACACACACACACACACACACACACACACACACACACACACACACACACACACACACACACACACACACACACACGGCTAACATGGCATGAATATGTCATGCTACCCACGTCTGCCTGTGCTCTTCAGCAGGGCTCTTGTGCTCACGTCGGGGGGGTGCCCTTTTCAAATATTCATCCGCCACGCGCCGCTCACTTAAGAGCAAAAGTGCTGATATATGACTCAGGAAGGACACACAGCCACCGCACAGAGAAGGAGAAGAAAAAGGTAGAAAGAGAGAGACAGTTAGAGAGAGAGAGAGAGAGAGATATAGAGAGTTGGGGAGAGTGAGCATTGAAGAGAGTGAGAGTACTGACAAGAGAGAAAACAGAGAGTGGCACTCTAGTATGCTGCTCTGTGTGTGTGTGTGTGTGTGTGTGTGTGTGTGTGTGTGTGTGTGCATACATTCTCACTCTCACTCACTCTTAATCAAAATATGACCAGTTTTTGCTCTGATACCAGTCCAATGTCTGTCTCTAGCTAGTCTCTAGCAAAATGTGACCAGTTTTTGTTTGTTGTTCTATTGTAGCAGTGTCATAATGACCAGTTTTTGTGTGTTGTTCTAGCAGTGTCATAATGACCAGTCGGAGGCGGAGCCAAAAGCTGCTGGTAGATCCAGCTACGATGGGGGTCTCTAGATTAGCTGCTGACTTGACCGTAGCTCAAACTGGCGCTGCCATGTCAAGAGCATTTATTTTGTCATGGCACTAATAGTGGAGGAGCCACTTGAAGCAGACTGTACATCTCCGGTGCCCCTCTTCATTGCATTCCCTGCTGGGAATAGAATGTCAGCTTGCCTTATCAAGACTCTCTGAATTGGGGGGTCGCTGTGGCGCAGCAGGCTACAGCGCCCGTACCATTTACGGGTCCGAGTGCCCACGGGGACCCAGGTTCGAATCCGGCCTGCGGTCATATCCCGATCCCACCCCATCTCTCTCTCTCCCACTTGTTTCCTGTCTACCACTTCACTGTCCTGTACTAATAAAAGGCAAAAAGCCAAAAATAGCTATATTTGGCCATGCTTTTTCCAGTTTAGGTGAGCAGTGAACTCTTCCAGCAGGAGCTTTTCAATAAGACCTTTGATCTGTCAAAATCTCCTTCACACTTCTGACACCACTGTGTCAGAGCAAGAACCAGTGCCAACCGGTTTCAGCTTCCCCCTCGCGAGATCATTATAACACTGCAAAAAGAACCAGTCAAATAGATGCAAAGGACTGGAGCCTGAACTAGAAATGCAAATTTGTGTGTGTGTTTTTATTTTCCAGTTGAATTCTAGTGAGTACAATTTAAGAAATAAACATATATTGTCATCATATAATTGCTAAAACAGCAAATATAATGGATGCCTAAAATGGCCTTGCACAGTACTGTATTTGTGTGTGTGTGTGTGTGTGCGTGTGTGCGTGTGTGCGTGTGTGCGTGCGTGTGTGTATGTGTGTGTGCGTGTCTCTGAATGACGAGCAGACAGCGTGGGCTGCTGACCTGGTCCAGCCCCTGTTCTGAGGGAGAAAAGACAGACAGACAGACTGCCGGGCGGGCAGACAGGCAGACTGACAAAGCAGTCTCAGGCCTGTTATTACGTGCAGGCTGTCATTACCTGCAGCAGCAGCGCCTGTGACGAGAGTGCCGGCCCGGGGCTGCACTATGGAGGAGGGGAGAGGGGAGAGGAAGGGGCGCTTTCTTTTTACGGTTACATCCTGCTCTCCAAACACACTCACACACACTTATCTAATACACGCCAAAAACACACACACTCAACCACAAATAAACCCATTCACTAAACCCATACACACACAAACAAATAGCACCCACACCCACACACACACCACACAAATACAGCACACGCTCACACACGAATGTACAGAGGTAGCGGAAGGGCTGCTAGCACTGGAAGGAGTCTACAGAGACTCCCTTCTGTCACAATGTAGAGAAGAGAGCCAAATCTGACTACAGGCAACAACTGCCCAAAAAATACAGACACACCTACACCCACACACAAACAGATACACACGTACGCACTCTGACACACATAGACAAAACACCAAAAAAGGTACACATCAGACACACACACACACACACACACACACACACACACACACACACACACACACACACACACACACACACACACACACACACACACACACACACACACACACACACACACACACACACACACACACACACACACACACACACACACACACACACACACACACACACACACACACACAATAATCTTCATGCAGGTGCACGCACACACATACTCTCAAATAAATAATTAATACAATACTCAACAGCAGTTACTGTAAACTACCACGCATTTTATGACAACTGCACAAACTGAAAAACTACACCAATGTGCACAGATATAAACACACACACACACACACACACTCCTTTCTGCTTTCTGCTTTCTGCTTTCTGCCCCCCCACACCGGCCACCTTCCCGCTCTTGGACTTGTTTACTAAGAAAACACCCATGATAACAACTCTCTCAGGCCCTGTCTCAACCCCAAACCCTGCCCAGAGTCCCCCAGTCCCCCCATGCACTTCCTGCTCAACCCCCCCCCCCCACACACACACACACACACACACACATACACAAACCCAAACCCACAGCCCCCTACCCACTACTCATTTCCTCCTGAGAGGCCCTCGTTAGAGGCCGCGTAAATAAATAACCAAAAACATGAAACTGGACAGAGCTTTTTTTAACACAGAAATGGGACACGAGTCAAAGTGTTGATTTGGTTACATAAGAATGTGTGTGCTTGTTTGTGTGTGTGTGTGTGTGTATCAGGGGTGTGTCAGGACTTTCTCGTAACCCCAGCAGGGTGTGTGTGTGTGTGTGTGTGTGTGTGTGTGTGTGTGGGATGTTCTGTGGTCTGTGTTCCAGAGCACCATAGGTTCCGTGTTCCCAGGCTTGTGCTGCTGACGATGGCACAGCTGATAAAAGATTGAGATAGAGCAAAGAGGTTTCCCCTGTTTGAAGACATGCCAAGAGACCCACTCTGTCCCTCTCCATCTCCCTCCCTCTCTCTCTCCCTCCCTTCTTTCCTCTCTCTCTCTCTCCTTCCCCCTGCTCTGGACATACACAAATATCCCTCTCTATCCCTCTATCTCTCTATCTCTTTAATTCGCTCTATCTCTGTCACAATTTCTCTCCCACATTTTCTCCCAACTTGCTCTTCTGCAGTCTCTCATTGCCCTCCTCCCCTATTTCTTTGACCTCCCTTACCCCCTCTCTTTTCATCCCTTTCTCTTTTCTCTCCTCTTTCCCCCAATCTCTCTAGCACCTGAAGCCATGACCTTCCTCTCTCCAAAAACCCCTCCATTATCACTCTACTCTTGCTCACTCCTTTCTCATCTCCTTTGATCAATGCTACCCTGCCCTCCTCTACCTCTCCCTCTCTCTATTTCTCTCCCTCTCTCTATTTCTCTCCCTCCCTCCCTCCCTCTCTCTCCCTCCTTCTCTTTCTTCCTCACGCTCTCTCTTCACCACTCATCTCATCTCTTTTTAAAAACACTCAAAGTACAAAAGACAAAAACAGGGCTTTATACAAACAAGTAGGCAAACATGAGCACACACAAACACGTGTGTGTGTGTGTGTGTGTGTGTGTGTGTGTGTGTGTGTGTGTGTGTGTGTGTGCACGCGACGAGCGCCCACGTGCGAGGGTAAGGTACACGGACGCGTCCCGGGGTCTTAATTTAGCCGTGGCTCTCGTCATAATGTCAGCGTTGTCAGGACAGGCCATGTGACGCAGGGATTCGCATTGTTCCCCTGTGTTGCTGAATCATTTAAAGACATTTTCCTTTCTGTAGGCTGCATAAATGTCACTCTTTCTCTTTTTCTATCCCTCCCTCTCTCCCTCTCAGTGCCTCCTCCACCCTTTCTTTCCTCTATCCTGCTTTTCTTTTTCACATGTTCTCATTTTCAGACTTGATCTTTTCCCTCATGTACACTTACGGCCTCGCCCCCCCCCCCCCCTCTCTCCCAAGTCCCTCTCTCCTCTCACACACTCTCTCTCTCCTTCCTTCTCATTTTCTCCTCTTGCTCTCCATTTTGGCTCATTCCGTCTTAAATCAAATCCGGGAAAATGGTTGATGCACCATCTCAGATTTTTCTCAAAGTTTGTTTACAAACTAAGACTTATTTTTTTATTTCTATTCTTTATTTTTTTAAATCATAAATCATTTTACACTCTCAGAAATGGGCCTCTTCTTGGAGGTCATTGCTTGACCATTAATATTCCAATTATTATTCCTAGCCTGCTGGATGGAGGACAAACATGTCAATGAGCATGCTGTACAAACTTGTAATGGTTTAGTCAAACTGAAAACACATTTGTCTTCATTTGGGTTGGCTATGAACAGAAATGTTCAAGATATTAATGCCCAAACATTGCTTCCCAGATCATGTTTTTAAGGCTGCAAAACTGAAGCAATATGAAGGGCTGAAAATATATGAAGGCATACGATTTGAACAGAAATATTTTACAGGCCTTTGGTTTTGGCACCCATTCATTCATGAGACAGACAAGGTCACCTACAGACAAGGTCACCATACAATCTGACACAGTCCAGCAACAACCTTTTCTGATTTCCCACAGAATGACCCTTTTGGATACTCTGCTACAGATACACTTGTATCTCTTTTTCAAAACGTCTCTGTCCCACTTTGCTAGAGCTTATCACGAGTAAACATGGCCTGAGCGTGCGCCAATCAGGGTTGTAGGGTAAAGATTACATTCACTGCCAGATGAAAGACACATTTTGTGAATACCGAATAACCCCCAACCTCTGGGCAAGGTCACATTTTGCAAGTTTGTCTTCAAAATAGCAGTTTACAGATGAGCTCAATAGGTGGATACATTTTGCGCGCTCAAAATGTTGAGATAGGCCTCCTCTTCTCAAAGGCAAGTGTATTGGGGGAGATTTTTCATAGTGTTATTATGCAATGTGTCGACTCCATTCAACATCCCAGGTGAATAACATTGGTCTCCATCAACCATAAAAAACTACAGAAGTCTACTGAAAACTGACCAAACACCTCAATCACGCACTCCAGAGTGTGTGTGTGTGTGTGTGTGTGTGTGTGTGTGTGTGTGTGTCTTACTTTGGCCTGGACGTCACTGCTTTTGGGGGTCTCCTGTGGAGAGCTCTCAGCAGACTCGGAGGACTCCTCTTCGGACACTGCAGACAAACCAACAAGCAGTTACCCCTCACACACATAGGGTGCCTCTCAACATGCCTCCTCGATCCTCGATGCTTGATCCTCGAGGGGCGTTCCCACTGATCTATAACTAACACTGGATAGACTATCCCATTGTTTCCCCCCCATCATGCTTTATGTAGATCAGTGAGGATTGAGGCATCGAGGAGCGAGGGAGGACGTATAAACGCTGCATGAGAGGCACCCATAGTCACAAATCATTTCTACAACAAGGAGTGAACCAAATAACTATCAAACAAAATACATTTTCAATTCAATCTTCATTTCAGGTTCACATACAATATATCATATAATAATATATATAATATCAAGCACTCTAAAGTACAAACTGAGGACAGATTATACTTTTAAAATTACAGTAGATTATTCATTTCTTTATACCGTTTTCCCATCCTTACAAGTACGTGAAGCATGCATATGAACATACTGTATGGAATATTTAGCCTAGTGGTATTGGATATGTAAGATAATCCAAAACATGCTTACTTGACTTTCTTGCCTTCCGAGCAAGTGCTGCTGCCAGCTCATTTTGGACCTGTGGATAAGTACAGGGAAATGCTCAGACACAACTTCTAACAAAATGAGTTTTTAAATTCTAAAAGTTGGAGTATTTAAAGACTTCATAGAGGACAGAGAGGAGCCTGACACCTTGCTAGGTTATACTGCTGGTGCAGCTATTTTTCAAGAACAACTTAAGAGCAAGAGGCCTGAAGAGTGCAACAGTACTTGTTCCACGGTACAACCTATTCATTAATAAACTGATGACCAAAACGCCGGGATTGTTAATAATTTGATTACACCGTGGAGCAAGCAGTGCAGCTTGCTATTAAGTTCTTAGAGGTTTAAAATGGCCAAGTCATGAATATAAAGGCCCTTTTTATATTCTAATAATCTAAAAAGAGGGCGCTTGGAGTCGTCTTGTTGGAAAACCTAAATGTGCCTCTGTAGACAACACAGCTTTCTGCACAACATGGAACACACCAGTTGTGGTTCAAACATGATCGTTACATCATCACTGTAAGAGAATGTGAAACAGTGAAGCTTCCTCAGGGCCAAGCAGCTGCTTTCAGGCCTTTTCTTCACATTGGGACCAAAGATCAAGATGCTACACTTAACTCCCAACATTTTCTCTTTAACCTCCAAACCATGTGACCTTGGCAAAAAGGAGCCACAAGGTCTAATAATGCTACATTTCTACAACAATAATGCAATGTAACAGTCTTATGAAGCAGCGGTCACCTATGCCTCCCTTCTCTCTCTGGCTCTCTTGCACTCTAACTCTCCTTCTCTCTCCCTCACTCTCTCCGTCATCCCTTTTCTCTCTTTCTCTTTTGCTCTCCCTCATCCTCTCTCTCTCTCTCTCTCTCTCTCTTTCTTTCTTTCTCTGAAAAGGTGAGGTGGGCAGAGCAAATGTATTTAGTGATTCTGTATTTTGTTCGGTTTGTAATGTGAAGAAAAAATATGAAATACATGGAAGTGAGAGTCTGTTTTAAAACAACTCTAATCTAGTTTAGATTGTGCCAATAGAAAGGGTCCCATATAAAATATTTCATTATAGAGTAACCATGAAAATGGATGTGCAGGACTTTACTCTGGCCTTTTGCCCATTCCTGCTAGAACTGGTTCTCAACGTCATTGCTACGAGTAATCAATTTCTGATTATCATTTTGCTTAGTGTGTAGGATGGAGCTGAAGACCTCTGTGACCTGTTTGAGACGTGTGGAAACTGTACATGATAACGATGAGATCTGTGGGAAATGGAATCTGATCCAAACGCGGATGTGTGTGTGTGTGTGTGTGTGTTCTTGAGACCCTATCCCCGACAGTTAATACGATTCAAATGATATGCCCTGCACATGATACGAGTCCTGCAGGGCTGGTAGCTAGACAGCAGCATTCAGAATGAGTAATTAAGGAGACTGATTGACCTGAGCGAGCAGGGACTTGTATTCAGGGCTCCCTACACCACTTATGAGACCTGATCAGTTTTACATATCATGTGGAAAAAAACACAATCCCTGGTGGACTTCCAGGAACTGGGTTGATTGAGCTAATCAGGTCTCCTGGGGGGGGCACTTCAGCACCATGGGGAGAGATGTAGGATTATTAGAGCTTCAGCACGCCTCTTAAATAGGGGGGGGGGGGGGTCTTTATGGGGTGGGGGTGGAGATGAGAGGGGGGGAAATGGACCCCTGAAGGCAAAATGCTGTTCTCAGCTAATAGAGGTATGCTGGTCCAACTCCTCCCGACATGTGGAGGACGAGATGACTGCTGATAAGAGTGTGTTGGTGTGTGTGTGTGTGTGTGTGTGTGTGTGTGTGTGTGTGTGTGTGTGTGTGTGTGTGTGTGTGTGTATACAGTATATAAGAGAGAAGAAGTGTGTATCTGTGTCTGTCTGTAAGTGCATGTGAGTGTGTGGGGAGTATGATATATGTATATATGGGAGAGTCAGTATGTGTGTGCATGTGTATGTATGTGAGTGAGTATGTGTAGTGTGTGTGTATGTGTGTGTGTGTGTGTGTGTGTGTGTGTGTGTGTGTGTGTGTGTGTGTGTGTGTGTGTGTGTGTGTGTGTGTGCACGTCTACAGTGAGAATGATGGATTCACTGCAGGTCCCATTGTGGCAGACGCAGTTGCCGGCTGTGTTTAAATGACAGATGGGATTTCTGCCGGCTCCTCGTGAAAGCTCGAAGCTGAACTTCAGAGATAGAGGATGCCGTAGGGGCCTCCGAGCTGAAGATTGAGGGGCCAGGAGGATACACACACACACACACACACACACACACACACACAAAGAGACGGAGAGAAGCTCTGGGTA
>NC_085017.1:13488740-13491231 GCF_963854185.1 Sardina pilchardus
TCAGGCACTCCCCCACTTTAACAGCTATATTTATGCTGCCTTACACAAGGACATGGAGGCAGAGGGAGAGAGGGAGAGAGGGAGAAATGAGGGAGAAATGAGGGAGAAAGAGGGGGAGAGAGAGAGAGAGAGTGAAGGAAGACAGAGAGGAGGAAGTGAGGGAGAAATAGAGGATGGGCAGATAAGGAAAGGGAGTTGAAGAGAGATGGGAGCACAGCCGAGTGAGATCCTGTGCCACATTTTAAAGGCACAAATTATTTAGATCCATAGCTGTTTGGAGAATATGAGACAAGCCACTACCATCATCTTGCGCTTTCCCTCTCTCTCTCTCTCTCTCTCTCTCTCCCCCCCTCTCTTTCTCTTCCTCTTTCACACTCTCTCCTCACCATCCCCCTCTTTCTTCCTTCTCCGCTGTCCCTGTTGTTCGCTCCCCTGTTCATACCTCCTCTGCACTGAATGACAAGCCAACATCAGCAGCCATTAATGCAGCACACTGAAACAGTACAAGCAGGGGAGGATGCCAACATGACAGCTCATACACGGACACACAACTCACACACACACACACACACACACACACACGTACGTTTCATAAAGCACCTACACCTGAACAATAACGATCTAAATAAACATCCACACACACACACACATTCTATAAAGCACCCACACCGGGACAATAAAGTGTAACTACACATGTGCACACACACACACACACACACACACACACACACTGCAGGTAGTCAGTCTTTCTGACTTAGTTTTGCATCTACACACAGACACACAAACACACACACACACACACACATAGTCAGAGAGGGAGCTGAATCGGCTCACAATCTGTTTAAAGCCATCTCTTTAAGTCTTGGCTTGTCTCTGGGAAGAGGATTTGAAAAAGAAATAGGATTACACCAAAAAATGAAAAAGAAATGAAGATTATTCACTTCTTTGTAGTTTGCGTGTGCCTTCATGTCTGTGCCTGCATGTGCCTGCATGTGTGTGTGTGTGTGTGTGTGTGTATGTGTGTGTGTAGTGCGTGTACACTACACATCTCCTGCTGTGACGGGAGAGTGTGTGTCCAGGCCAAGGAGTCACCTACAGGACAGGAGCAGGAGAAAAAGGTGGCCTATGGGTCAAAGCGCTCATGTGATCGGTCACATGACATGACCAAACCCAACGCGCTGGACAGATGGGTTTGTTTTGATGAGGAGATCCAGCTCCTTCCTGTCAGAGATCCTACAGGGGATCAAAGATGTGCAAAACACCGTCTGCAGCATAGGCTACCTTCTGCTCATCTTTTATTCATCCATCTTTATTTATTTATGTAATGTACTTATGCATCATACTTTGTTATTAATGTAGATCACTCACTGATTTTCAGTTCATATTATTATCTGTTTATGAATTTTTATCTGCCTGTTATTTTTCTTTCCCCCTGTCCTTCAGTGTTACTGGCTTTGACATTCTCTCTGTGTCCATGTCTCTCTTGTTTTATCTTTTTCCTCTCCAGCCTTTCTTTTTTCCGTTCTGTCACTCGTTCTCACAGCTCAACTGAAATGTGACAGGCCGGCTTCCTCTCGATCTCACTCGCTCGCTCTCTCTTTCCCTCACACTCTCTCCCACTCAATCGCTCAGTCTTCCGTTTCTCTCCGTCACTCAATCTCTTCCTCCATCTTCTTTCTCTCTCATTATTCTCTCATCCTCCCTGTTCGTTTATCTCTTCCTCTCTCAATGTATCCCTCTCTTCCTCTCTCCATCCCTCTCTTTCTCTCTCCATTGATCCTACTTTCTCTCTCAAACACACATTCTCCCTGCCTCTCTTCCTCTCTAAATCTATCCTCCTTTCTCTCTCCTCTTCTCTCTCTCTCTCTCTCTCTCTCTCTCTCTCTCTCTCTCTCTCTCTCTCTCTCTCTCTCTCTCTCTCTCTCTCTCTCTCTCTCTCATTCTCCCATCCTCTCTCCATCTATCCTACTTTCACACTCTATCGGTCATTCACTGATCCTCTCTCTACCCTCTCTCAATCTTCCCTCCCCTTTCCTTCCTTCCTTCCTCCCTCTCCCTCCATCCATCCCTCTCTCTCTCTCTCTCTCTCTCTCCCTCCCTCCCTCCCTCTATCCCTCCATCATTAGTGTAGCTCAGCAGGAGTTCCTGCAGCAGCACAGCACATTCAGCAGGACGGCCAGTGAGGTCAGCCAAGGCAGGACTCCACCGCACCATGCCATGCCAGCTCCAGCGCTCTGCCTCTCTGACCGCGCGCGTGCCCCTCCGTTCACTCACTCTCTCACTCGCTCGCTCGCAGACCCAGATCTGCTGCGCTACGCTGCTAACACCGGGCCGACGTTTGGCTCTCGCTACACCCCCCCCCCCCCTCCCCTTCCAGGACAGCAGTGTGTAACTGGAGTGTGTGAAGTGTGTGAGATTTGAGGCCAGTGTGTCTCAGCAGCGACAGAAGTGAAACCCAGAAAAACTGGCGCAGCGCTGAAGGCTTGAGTGA
>NC_085017.1:13491431-13571431 GCF_963854185.1 Sardina pilchardus
ACACACACACACACACACACTCAATCACAACAATCACTACGGCACACACATACACACTCCAATCGTCCAAACATGGTTCAACACTAATTCTACCTGAGCTGAACAGGATCGTATTGTGGCACACACACACACACACACACAGGGTCACAGAGTCACACAACAAAGGCACTCAGCAATCAATAGTCCATTCACTTGACTGTCTGGTAAGGTACATGGCGGTCTTTCATCATTCGCAGATAAAAGCCTGCGCTAAAAATAAATACATGAACACACATGATAAATCTATAAACACACACACACACACACACACACACACACACACACACACACACACACACAACTATAAAACACATAAATAAATCTATAAATAACAGACCCCCAGACAAAAAATACATATTTGTTTCTCTCTCCCTTTCTCTCTGATGTACTGAAGTGCACTGAGATAAAAATCACAATAATTAGTTTATATACATACACACAGAGAGAGAAAGAAAGAAGGAAAGAAAGAAAGACAGACAAAAAGAAAGAAAGAGAAGAGAGGGAGGGAGAGAGACATAGCTTGGCTATTAAAAAGAAAAAGGTGACACACAAACAGACATCGAAGAAAACCGTCTAAACAAAATATCACACACAAACAGGCGCAGACGCAGACACAGACACAGACACAGACACGCACACAGAGGGCCTAGCCTGATGATTCTAAAAAAATTGTGACACACAAACAGACAAATGTAATAGTCTAAACAAAATATCACACACACACACACACACACACACACACACAACACACACTGACCTGATGATGCGCGCCAGGTGGATCTTGTCCCTTGGCCGGGTAGGGTCCATGGGACAGGAAGGCATTCCTCAGCGCTCGGCCCGCACACGGGAAACTCTGGGAGCACGTCTGACACCACACACACACACACACACACAGATGTTTGTCACAGACCTGTGTGCGTGTGTGTGTCAAATCACATCAACAGATGTTAGTCATGAACCTTGTGTGTGTGTGCGTGTGTGTACAGATATGTGTGTACAGTATGTGATGATCTCCACAGTGT
The DNA here is from genome assembly GCF_963854185.1 of Sardina pilchardus. NCBI lineage: Eukaryota > Metazoa > Chordata > Actinopteri > Clupeiformes > Clupeidae > Sardina > Sardina pilchardus. Next base: position 13,492,493 of record NC_085017.1, read on the forward strand.
GTGAGTGTGTGTGTGGGTGTGTATTTGTGTTTATCTGCGAGTGAGTGTGTCCATGTGTGTTTCTTGCGTGTGTGCCATGTGTTTATTTTAGGCTGGCTGTGACCTTGTCTGTGTGTGTGTGTGTGTGTGTGTGTGTGTGTGTGTGTGTGTGTGTGTGTGTGTGTGTGTGTGTGTGTTATGCGTGTGTCTGTTTGCATACAATTTGAATGAGTTCTCTTTTTGGCTGTGGGCTAGGAGGACACATATGCTCATGCCTGGAAGCACACTGAAGCAGTTCCATGCGTGTTACATTTATAGTTCTGTTACACACACACACACACACACACACACACTTTACCAAACATGACATGTACTACCATAGTGCATACACAGACACCTGTTTACACAAAACATAGGATGATTTCATAGCAACTTCCCCCGACAAAGGTTAAGCAGAAAAAAATGCTTATTTTGCATAACAAATGATGTCATCCCACAGGTTGTCCTATCAAAGAGCAAGTTCAGGAAAGAACGTCTGGAATTTCCCCCCCTTCTTCCCGTTTATCTCTCCGGTTCTGACTTCCTGTCCCCCTCCGCACACTCTCTTTTCTTTCTTCCCTCGTTCTTTCGTCATCCAGCCAGTAGTCGACTAATAAATCTGCCTGTGTGACTCAGCTCTCCGACATTACATTAGCGCTGCTGGAGGAGTTGTCAAACACGTGGAGACATATTTGTCTGGAGTCTAACATGCAAGAGAGAGGGAGAGAGAGAGAGAGAGAGAGAGAGAGAGAGAGAGAGAGAGAGGGATAAAGAAAGAAAGCAAGAGAAAGAAAGAAACGGTGCGAAAGCGAGAGGGAAATATCTACATCCAGTACACTGACAATATGTTCAGCACTGGCTCCTAATCTACAGCAACATAACTAGGCCTCTATTTAAATTATGTGTTATAATATAATAACTCAAAATAGTTCAATACATTTGCTGAAAAACAATCAGGTTCAATTGAACACATTTAAGCGCCATCATGGCACGTTTTGACAGAAACAGGCCAAAAGCTGCTACAATTAAATCTTATTAAAAAAATGTAATTTTTACTCTCGTGTCAAAGCAATGGACCTTCTGTGCAGCGTGACGTACTAGAAGCTTGCACTGCTCAAGCTACATCAGGTCTATGCATTATACAGCACAGCTTAAGGCTTTACACAGACGACTACAGAGGAGTCGGGAAGAGACTCACAACAATAAAATATCAGTGCCGTCTCTCCCGAGCCAAATCACAGAGAATCACATCAGTCTTGTGAATCACCTGGGGAGGCATTACAGCTGGCTCCAACAAAAAAAGAAAAAAAAAAACAATTAAGCGTAATTGTTCCACAAAGCCTTTTTTGTCTCCGCTTGGCTGTTGTAATCTGCGGCGTCCCTGAGAGGCACAGCGGTTAGCAAAACGTGGAACACGGGCCGGGCCGGGCGTTTAGCCGTCTTGGGCGCTGCACCTTAACGGCTCCGGCGGATCCGTACGGATCGAGAGATTATGTGGAGGCTTTGGAGACGCGTGCTCCCCATTATGAGAACCAGAGGAGCTCGGAACGAACAAGGAAAAAGAGGAGGAGGAGGAGGAGGAGAAGGATGAGGAGAGAAGGGGAGGAGAAGAGAAGAGAGGAGAGGAAAGGAGAGGAGAGTAGAGGAGGCCTCATCAACATGAAGAGTACCGATTAACATCACAAGCCCCTTTGTGCTCCAGGGCCTTCCTCAGGGACCTCTGATTAAGCATGCATACACACGTGCACATGCAGCACACACACACACACACACACACACACACACACACACACACACACACACACACACACACTTTTATAATGTATTCACTTGCTCACTCTTTCTATATACTTTTCTATGAATCACAGAGACACAGACACATACACAGACACACACACTTTCAAAATGTTTTCACTTGCTCACTCTTTCTATATACTTTTCTCTGAATCATACACATACTCACACACACACACACAGCAAGAGAGAATTGTAATCTGGCTGCAGTCATGAATATTGGTGTGTGTGTGTGGGATTGTGTGCATTTGTGTGTACACTGCATGATGTCATAGCTGCACATGTTTGTTTGTGGGGGTGTGCCAAAAATGCAGTCATTGCTTTGTGTATTCAGGGCACAGGTGTCTCTACCCAAGACCAGAGAAATGTGTGTGTGTGTGTGTGTGTGTGTGTGGTTATGGATTTTCCTACCTTTTGTCGGGGGAGTCCAGCGCTCGGTCCAGGGATGGTGTCAGGTGACTGCTGCCAAGACACAATCAATAAAAACAAACAAGGTCATAATGGCGTCTAAAACAAACAGCGGGAATGGCCTTTAAGAGGAGATGCTGCCGCCATGCAAGCCAGAGCAAACACACACACACACACACACACACACAACACACACACACACACACACACACACGTCTTTATCTCACCTAACACATTGCTAACAGTCACGAACAAAGACCATTTTAAATCTAAAGAATTACTTCAAAGTATATTTCCCATGATACTGTCAAATCCTATGAATCATATAATATTTCATATTACAAATCAATACAGTATGAAATATAATCAATAATATGTATGATACTTCATACCTTCTAATTCCTAACCTATTCAATATCAACTTAAAAAAAAATCAATGTGAAACTAAGCATGATTATTCTGTAAGTGTGAAAAATGGTGCAAAACGGCACAAAATGGTGTCAATAGAAGAGTGAATGTGAAGTCGTGCTAACATATGGCAGAGGGAGCTCCCAGAGTCTGCTCTGCTCTGCCACTCTGGGCCCTGCTGCTCAGAGGAGAGGAGAGGAGAGGAGAGCAGGAGGGGAGGAGAGGAGAGTGCATTTGCATGAACTCGGTGAACTCTCGGCTGACGGAGCTCTGATCAAACACCTCATCTCCCAGCGTGCCGTCCAGCACATTATTTCCCATTACACCACTGTGAAGAGGCTCGCTGCAAGCTAACACATAACTAACACACACGCGCACGCGCACACGCACACGCACACGCACACGCACACGCACACGCACACGCACACGCACACACACGACTGCAGAAGCTCTTGCTCCTCATGTATAATACACACAGCTTCACTGTCAAAATCTCCTACAGCGTGTGCTGCAATGCAATCAACTGTGGAGCTTTTACTTCTTTCCCGTACAACACAGCGTTAGCGTAGCATCTATCTTCTCTACAGAACTATGATAGGACCTCTATATATTCAGATGTACTACACAGCATTAGCGTAGAATCTATCTTCTCTACAGAATTATGATAGGACCTCTACATGTTCAGATGTACTACACAGCGTTAGCGTAGCATCGATCTTCTCTACAGAATTATGATAGGACCTCTACATATTCAGATGTACTACACAGCGTTAGCATAGCATCTCTCTTCTCTACAGAATTATGATAGGACCTCTACATATTCAGAATTCAGATGTACTAACTACACAATCCATTGACTAGGTCTAAAGACATTTCTTTTTAGCAAAAGCTTTGGTCCCCTTTAGATGTTCTTGTTTTCTTTTCTTTTTCATTATAACTGCTCATATTATTTGTTGTTTTCAACCTGTAGCACTTTGAGATCAGTGATTGAAAAGTGCATTATAAAGAAAATGTATCATTATTATTAATAATATTATTATTACTACATAATGTCAGTAACCTCTCGTCCGCATTACTCCTAATGTATGCTAAAAATGCTGTATCAATAGTGAGTCTACCTCCTAATAATCTATATTTCAAAAATAAAATCACACCACACAGAAGTAGGGTAGAACCTCAACATCTTCAACTATTTATCACAATTTAAAATAGTAATACAGCACACTACTATTCTATATTCTACTACAGTGCATCACTATTATATATGCATACTTCTCCAACTTCACAGCAGTCTTCACCTGCTGCGAATACGGATTTGTTTGGATACAAGCATCTGTTGAATGACTGAATGTGAATGTGAATGAAAATGACTGAAGTCTAGCCATATGTAGTACTGTAGGCCTGCTTCAGAATCTTAGAATCAATTCAGTGAATCCCAGTAATACTTTGCCAAACTGGTGGGAAAGACCCACCAGCGTTGCGATGCTGTTCTAAAAGGCGTTGCCTGGCTACGGCCTGGTTCTGAAGGGGACCCAGAGAGAGAGAGAGAGAGAAGAGAGAGAGAGAGAGAGAGAGAGAGAGAGAGAGAGAGTTACTGATGCTAAACTGTTAAATTAGCCTTCAGTGCCAAGCAAGCGAGCGAGTGTGGGGAGATGAGAGGAGATGAGAGGAGAGGAGAGAGGAGGAGATGGATCATTAGGCAGATCTGGAACAAGAAGAGTGATCTTGGTTATTGCCATGATCGCTGCTACGGAGCCGCTTAGCGGTTCCGCTACATGACGCGCGGCGCTTCGCTGCCTCGTCCTGTCGGCGTAACTTACACGGCCTCCCTGATATCGGCCCATCGGCCCCGCACAGGAAGTGGGTCATCCGTCGTCTCTCAGCTCAACCCTCACGAAGTCACAAAACTCTCCACTTGCTCCAATAAACTTGACTGAACTCATGAGAAGGTTACAGTGTCCTTGGTCTAACTGGACGAGGAGGAACTGGTTGATTAAGACCATGGAGTGGCTTAAGAGTGGTGCAGTACAGTCATTTATTAGCCGCATTGTGTATAAACCGCAGGACAGTGTTTTATGCAAGTAAACAAAAAACAGAAAACATATTGATACCATATAATTAACTGTCCCCGAGTACTAACCTCATAGCTGAAGACATTTTGCAAAATCAATGTATAAACCTCAGCTAATAGTTGGGAAATTACGGTAGTGAAGGTCCTTTAACTCTGATCTAGGCCTCCTAAACATTAGCTAGGCTATCAGATGTGATGAATGGCTACAAAGGAATGCTAAGTAAACTGGCCCTGAGTAGCTCCAAATCAGAACTCAATTACTCAAACCATCCGTCACTCAAATCACCTAATTTTGCTACCACAAGCCACACAATACTTAGCTGTCAGTCAGAGCGATTGAATTCAAAGTGCCGCAATACAATGCACAATTCTTGCGAAGTGTGCTTGGAGAACAACTCCCCATCACCCTAGTCACCTGACGACTGTGCCTAAGAATGAATGGAGCCATTCTGAACTCCAGTTGCACTTCACTTGTCTGTTGTGCTAAGACTGTCATGCTTGACGGTCGTGGCCTCTGGCAGTGACGCCGTCCACAAGCATCCCAACCAGGAACTTGCCAGGTGAATCATCAGCAGAGTGGAAGACTAGACGAGACTGGGCAGATAGATGCTAATCAGATAGCAGGTGCTAACGGTGACGCTGATCCGGCCCCGATCTGGAACTCGTCTGGCCAGATTGGTGCCAGATTTGCTCCGGGCCAGGGCCAGATTAGAAGTAGTTCTGATGCTCGGTATGGGGTGATACCGACACAAATGAGACACACAGGAGACCAAAGATGGGCTCTCACACACACACACACACACACACACACACACACCTGCCAGCTCACTCTGACTAAGGCAGATGAAATAATTATGGTTGCCCAGAGCTACCCATATGTGGTCATGGTGGAAGACACACACACACACACACAGACACACACAGACACACACACACACAGACACACAGACACACAGACACATACAGACACACACAGACACACGGCTCCTGCTCCTCAAAATCTCCACCTGCCTGTATTATAATGCACATTAACCACGGAGCTTCAGCTTTATGTACATAGCACACCTTTCTACAGAATTACAGCAGAGCCTCCTCTATATCCTCAGACATGGCACACACTGATAGTCATCTCTCCTCAGTCACGACTGCTGTTGAGCGAGCGGCGGAGCTCAAAGGAGCGCATCGGGGGATCTGGCTGGTCCAGATCGGCGCCGGGTCGGGGACTGAAGCGTGTCGGAGTGGTGCGGGGGCGTCTCAGACAACGCGGAGCGGAGGGATGATGGGGACGAGCAGCGGGGCTCAGAGGAGCACGATGCATGACTGATGGGTACGTGGCAGGAGCAGGAGGAGGAGGAGGAGGAGGAGGAGGTGGAGGTGGAGGTGGAGGTGGCGGAGGAGGAGGAAGAGGAGCAGAAGGAGGTGGTGGTGGAGGAGGAGGAGGTGGTGGTGGAGGAAGAGGAGGAGGTGGATGAGGAGGAGGAGGAGGAGGAGGTGGTGGTGGTGGTGGAGGAGGAGGAGGAGGAGGTGGAGGAGGAGGAGGTGGAGGTGGTGGAGGAGGAGGAGGTGGTGGTGGAGCAGGAGGAGGAGGTGGTGGAGGAGGTGGAGGAGAGGAGCAGGAGGAGGTGGAGGAGCAGGAGGAGGTGGTGGTGGAGGAGGAGGAGGAGGTGGAGGAGCAGGAGGAAGAGGAGGAGGAGGAGGAGGAGGTGGAGGAGAGGAGCATTACTCAGATTCCTCCTCTCCGTTTTCAGACCCGCAAAACTCGCCTTAATCCTCTTACTGTTCCCTTGTGCCATTTGTCACCGACGAAACGTCAAAAAGTAAAAGTAAGAAGAAGACACACACACACACGGACACACACACAGGGAAATCCCACGCATTCATTAGCACCATTCTGTCAGGTGCCAGGCCTGGCTAGGCCCAACGTGTACCCCCCACACACACACACACACACACACACACACACACACACACACACACACACACACACACACACACACACACACACACACACACACACACACACACACACACACACACACACACACACACACACACACACACACACACACACACACACACACACACACGCCAAGCCACGCCAAGTGACAGACGCCCGTGGGACTCACATATACTGTAAGAGGAGAAGGGAAGACATCGCACATACAAGGACAGCAACTCATTTACAAAAAAAAAAACACCACACAAAGTCTGTTGTGTATATGTATGTGTGTGTGTGTGTGTGTATGTGTGTGTGTGTGTGTGTGTGTGTGGGGTGGCAAGCGGCGAGGACAGACACGAGACAGTTCGTCTTTCTGGTCCTGGCTGTATGTGGGTGTTTTGGCTGAATGGGAGTATTGTTGTCTGTCTACAAGAAGTGAGTGGGACCGGCTGGGGCTGATGTGGAGTATTGATTTTGGAGTGGCGTAATGTAATGTAATGTACGAGGAGGCTTCTTCTAGTGGGGGGGTGGGGGGGCCGTAGACTACAGCAGACAGTGTTTGGGCTGGGAGAGAAGTGGAGCGCAGAGTGCACTCGAGCATGGAGATAACTGTGTAAGTGTGTGGGAGAGTGAATGTGTGTGTGTGTGTGTGTGTGTGTGTGAGAGCATGTGGTTATATGAGAAAGAAGGTGTGTATGAATATGTGTGTGTGTGTGAGAGAGAGCTCAGTGCTCGCATCTTTACGGGAACTGTGATGCAGGCTAGTGGCAGGCTCAGAGAAGAGAAGAGAGAGGAGGAGAAGACAAGAGAAGAGAAAGAAGAAGAGAATAGTAGAAAAGAAGAGAAAAGAGGAGAAGAGAAAAGAGGGGGAGAATAGAGAAGATACGGAGGAAATGAGAAGAGAAAAGGAGAAGAATAAAGAAGGGAAAGGAAGAGATGAGTAGAGAAGAGAAAAGAAAAGAAGGGAAGAGAAGAGAAAGGAGAAGAGAAAAGAGGGGAAGAGAAGAGAACCAAGTTTACCTCCCTATGAAAACCATCTCTCTCTCTCTCTCCCAATGATATCACCTCTGTCTTCCCCTGCAACCCTCTCACTTAAGTTGTGTGAAGCATGTAATGACTGCATGTGTGTGTGAGTGTTTCAGAAGTATAGCATCATTTGTGAGGGGATGTGTGTGACGGTCATAGCACAGGTGGCGAATGTATGTGTACATACGCATTACCGAGGTGGTGAGTGTTTCAGTAGTGTGGTATTTCAGGTGGTGAGCCTGGGTGTGAGTGTTTCAGTAGTGTGGACATGCACATTCAGTAGGTGCTCCCAGTAGTCCCGGTGTTCCAGTATGTCTGTCCTACATGGCTTCGCATATGGCCGCTCACACACACTCCCCCGCCTCTGCGTCTGCGTCTGCACTGCGCTCATTCATCCCTGTCCGCCTCCTCTTCCTCGTCCTCTTCCTCCTCCCCCTGTGTATTCCTCCTCATCTCCGCCACCTCCACCAGCTCTTAATCTCCCTCTTCCCTCTCCCTCCATCTTCATCTCCCCTCCTTTATCCCTCTATCTGTCACTCTCTCTCTCCCTCCATCTCTCTTTCTCTCACTATCCCTCTCTATCCTTTTATCCCTCTATTCCTCTATCTGTCCATCCTTCCATCCTTCCATCTCTCTTCCTCTCTCTCTTTTTCATCCATATCCTCCCTTGCTCTATCTGTCGCTCTCCCTTTCTCCCTTCCTCTCGGTTTCTATCTCTCCCTTTCCCTGTCCTTTGATCTCCCTCCCTTCCTCCTCCATCTCTCTATCTCTCCCTTTCCCTGTCCTTCGATCTCCCTCCTTTCCTCCTCCATCTCTCACTATCCCTCTCCATCCTTTTCTTCATCTTTCCCTGTCCTTCGATCTCCCTCCCCCCCATCACCCCCCCCCCCCCCCCCTCTCTCTCCCTGGGAGCAGAAACACTCAGCATGGAGGCCTCCTCTCTCCAGCAGGGGAGGGACGGCTCCCTGAATCCTGTTAAATTGGGCAGCTGTTCCTCTCAGCAGAGACCCAAGACAAGGCACTCCGTCAGGGAGCCTCGGAGCTGGAGGGAGCTGACTGCTCTCTCGCTTTCTTTCTTTCTTTCTCTGTCTGTTTCAGTGTCAGTCTCTCTCTCTCTCTGTCAATCTTTCTCTCTTTCCCTATTCTCTCGCTCAATCTTGAATCAATTCAATTTATTTCAATTCAATCAGTGATATTGCCTTATTGGCATGACTGTAAGGATAATATTGCTAAATCATGAAATATAATTTAACGGGAAACATTGTTATAATAAAATAACAAAAACTAAAGAAAATATACACATTACAATAACATAAATGCATTGCAAAAATAAAATATTGGCAGTATAGATATTTATTTTTGTCACTTCAGACAAAAGTGTATGCTAAATACCATTATCACAATAAACATATATACAGCATACACATATGTCAATCACTGTCTTTCTTTATCTTGTCTGTATCAGTCGGTTTTATTTCTCTTTTCACCCTCTATTCCTTCTTTCCCTCCCTCCCTCCCTCCCTCCCTCCCTCCCTCCCTCCCTCTCTCTCTCTTTCACTCTCTAAATATGACTGTGTCTGTCTATCTGCCTCTGCCTCCCAGCAGCTCCATCGGCCACTGCAGTAGCCACAGTGAAGGGCATTTATTTGATATGCTAGAGGGAGAGGGGGAGAGAGGGAGAGAGAGAAAGGGAGGAAGAGAGAGGAAGAGGGAGGAAGAGAGAGCACAAGAAACTGAGGGTACGAGAGAGAGAGACAGAGAGAGAGAGAGAAAGATAGAGGGGGGAAGGTGGGGGAGAGAAAGCAAAAGCAGAATGGAAAAAGCGAGTTGTGGATCAGTGGCGGTGAGAGTTTAAGAAATGGAAAGGAGGATGTAAAAAGGACTGAATAAAGGTGGACGGGGAAAAGAAGAAGAAGAACAACAGCGTTTGGAAGATGAGAAGAGAGTGGGAGTAGGCAGAGGAGGGGAAATTAGGAAGTGACAAACACACCAGGGAGGATGATGGAGAGAACAGAGAAACAGAGAGAAGGGTGGAGAGAGAGAGAGAGAGGGAGAGAAGGCAAAGAAAGAGAAAAAGAGTCAAGGTAGGGAATGTGACATGAGAGAAGCTGGAGAAAGAGAGATAAAGATGAAGGGAAGAGAGAGAGGGAGAGAGGAAGAGAGAGATGGAGTGAAGCAGTGAGGGAGAAGGAGTGGAGGAGAGAGGAAGACAGAGAGATCACACTAGAGAGAGAGAGGGAGCAAGCAAGTGATAGAGAGCGAGAGAGAGACAGTGTGAGAGAGAGAGTGTAAGAGAGAGCAAGAGAGAGCAAGAGAGAGAGAGAGCAAGACAGAGAGAGAGAGAGAGAGCAAGACAGAGAGAGAGAGAGAGAGAGAGAGAGAGACAGGCGATGCGTTTATCTACGTGAAGACTTCAAAGCCCAGGCAGGGGGGGCAGCCCTGTTTGCTGCGAGTGTGTGACTGTGTGTGGGTCATTATCTGGCAGAAATGGATTACTCCCAGATTAGAGTGCTCAGTGTGGTTCAGCTCTGTAGCGCCACACGCTCTCTCACGCTTGCTCGCACACACACACACACACACACACACACACACACACACACCACACACTCACTCACACAGAACGGCACATGCATATGGTTATGTTCTCATACATACACAAACATGTACATCCACGCTCATTCTCTCTCACACACACACACACACACACAGCGCTCAACACGACTCGCGTCTCTCCTCCCGGGGTAAATCTGCCGTGGCAAGATGGAGACATCAAACAGGCTCTGTCTCAGTTCATTTACATGCACGCAAGCACACACACACACACACACACACACACACACACACACACACACACACACACACACACACACACACACACACACACACACACACACACACACACACACACACACACACACACACACACACACACACACACACACACACACACACACATGCACTTAAATTACCATGCACACCCCACATACACTTAAGCTCCAATATCCCTGTGCAAGTTTAAAACTTGCACAAAATTAACTCAGAATCTCTCTCTCTCTGTCTGTCTGTCTGCCGGTCTATCTGTCTGTCTCTCATACGCACACGTACACACACACGCACACACACACACACAAACGCATTCACACACAAACGCACACACACACAAACACGCGCACACACACACACAAACACGCGCACACACACACAAACATGCACACACTCACACACACACACACACACACACACGTACACACACACAGTGTGGTGTGCACGTATAAGTGAGGATTACCAAGTAGGCTATTGTTATTTAATCTCCGTTTGTGGCACCGTGTCCAAATGGGATTTGGGGAAAGATAGGTTACATGGATAACAAAATAAAACATCATACAAATAAAATAAAGCCCCAGATACCGGTGCATGAACTCAATAGGTCAAGGTTTTATGCAATGCACGGTTCCTATGCCACTTATATGATGTGTTCTTATTGTGTTATTGTGTTGTGCACTGTGTAAACTTACAAAATAACTACAAATATAATCCTATGAATTCTTATGAATGTGTTATGTCTTCATGTACTGCATAGAGAGGTCAGAATACCATGCCAAGATCAAGGCCTCGTTTTTTGGCGCTCATGTTTTTTGGATGCAGAAATCTGTGCCATTTACTAGCCCGGACACAGCATCCCAAATCGTGTCGAGTGAGACCCTAGCCAGTCTCAAGAGGATTTTGTTCTACGCTGAAATATGGGCCTGGCCAAGAACAGATGTTCAGGGACAGAAAACAGAGAAAGAGGGGAAGAGAGAAAAAGAGAGAGAGAGAGATGTAAGAAAGAGGGAGGGATGAAAGAAAGAAAGAGTTGAAATTCACATACACAAGCAAAAGTCCTGTGTCAGTGTCACCCCTTTTTGATTCGGAAAAAAAAACTATCCTTGTGAGCCAAAATCTGCTATGAATACACAAGACTACACGATCTGCTTGCTTTAACTCTCGCCATTTTAGCTAAAGACAAAAACGACAGTTGGAGTATTACATAGTAGAAATAACAAGTGGGTCAGAGTCAACCCAGTTCATTATTACACACAATTTCATGGACGCCACATTAAGTGATTCTTCAGCTAATAATTTCATTCAAGAAATTAATTCCTATTCATCTTCTCTGACCTGCTGAACTGATAAAGTCAAAGTGGACTGACGCCAACCTAGCACGCAGACGCCCCCATAAACCCCCATTAAGCCAGCACTGGCGAGGACTCCTTTGACCTGACGGGCTGAGATGATGAACACGCTTCAAGCCGTGACGGACACTTCATAAGACCCGTCCCGTCCCCCCCCCCCCCCCCCCCCCCCCCGAGATAAATCATGTGTGATATGCATGACTGGTGCGCGGGGCAGCACGGAGGAACTGGAGGAGACTGGGACGGAGGCGGAGGACAATTCGAGCGGTGCGAAGTGGAGCGGATAGGAGAGGAGAGGAGCGGCGAAGATGAACAAAACGAGATGAGCTGCAAGCGGAGAGATAAGAGAGGAACCGAGAGGACGGTCCATCATGTCCACACGCGGGGCAAAGGCCCAGCATTCTTCTCCAGAGCCCCATATGAGACAGAGAGAGAGAGGGAGGGAGGGAGAGGGAGAGGGAGGGAGGTAGATAGAGAGAGACAGAGAGAGAGAGAGAGAGAGAGCATTTTATGTGTGTGTGTGAATGAGATATACAGAGAAAGAGAGTGAGTGAGAGAGAGAGATAGAGAGAAAGAGAGACTGAGTGAGCTACAGTAGATAGAGAGAAAGAGAGAAGAGAGTGAGCTAGATAGAGAGAAAGAGGGAGTGAGATTAAGAGAGAGAAAGAAAAAGCACCTCATCACAAGATCCCACAGTGCACATCTCGGGTGGAGTAGTGTCGGGTGGGGTATGCGGTGTGTGTGTGTGTGAGGGGGGGGGGGGTGTTAAAAATAATTTTGCAAGGCTCTGTCTGACAAGCTTTCACCCTACATGCTGCTGAGATGCACACACAGCAGGGGCTTCTGTAGGCTTTTGCAGACAGCGCGGGACACGCGGGGAGATTAAGAGCAGGCGTGGAAGAGGAGCTAATGCACTGCCTCCACCACCATCATCCTCATCATCCTCATCAACACTGAGACAGCACTTCAAACTCCACACCTCACCCAGGCCTCTGGCTCAGATGAACACAGAGCGCACACACACACACACACTCTCTGACACACACACACACTCTCTGACACACACACACACACTCTCTCTCTGACACACAGACACACACACACACACACACGCTCTCTCTCTCTCTCTGACTGACACACACACACACACACACACACACACACATGCACACACATGCACGTACACACACTGACACACACACACACACACACACACACACACACACACACTTCCTCTCTCTCCCTCTTTCTCTCAGACACACACACACGAATGCCTTCATATCCATGGTGAGCTAAAGCTGACCCTCCAACCTCTCCCACAGAGAGTGTTTGGATGTCCGGAGCGTCTGAACATCGCTTGTGTGTCTCTCCGCCTAATCCTCACGCATGGCGGGCTATAAAGCCCACAGCTGGCTGACAACGGAGTCCTCCTCCGTCAGCGCCACCTCCTCCTCTGCTTCCTTCCTTTTTTCCTCTCCTCTCTCTCCTCTCCCCCTCGTTCCTCTTCCCTCCCAGGGCTAATCCTTAAAAACACAGCGAGAGTTTGCCAACCTCTTTAGAGGACAGTCGGGGTAGTAAAAAAAAAAAACTAACAGCGGCACGTCTCCAACAAAAGAGAGCGATAGTCCCCTTGCAGGCATTTTCATCTTCCCCCCTCGAGCCGTTCCATAAAACCCCCCAATGTCACCATTTAGAGCTGTGCTGTGCCACAAAGTTTGAAAGATAGAGCTCAGCGATCTTCCACAAAGTCTAGAGATCTTCCACAAAAGTCTACTGTTAGAATTCAGAGATTCTGATGATTCTGTATTCAAAAATAGCTTATTTTTTGTCCTGCAGTCATTCAGAGTGAACCTCTCCACTTGCGTCATAATAAACCCACAAAGTTCTAATTGTTGAATTTAGAGATCTTCCACACGTAACAATTCTAATGGTGGAATGTAGGGCTCTTCCACAAAGGTCTAATGACAAAAGTTAGAGGTAATAATGCTTTGGCAATACTGTGCAATACGGAGTCATGCCAAGAAAAGGTACACCATGAATTGAACTGGATTGATATTCTACACCGCTCTAATCAGTGGATTTCGAGCCCCTTCACAGAGTTCTAATCTCAGACTCCAGAGCTTCTCCTCAGGGTTCTCCCTCCATACTGACACATTCCATGAGTGTAACAGGTCGTCACATCAGTTCGTTTCAGCTTCACCTAATCTGTGCTTTCAATGCGCCATCCCAATATGGGCTTCCAATGCACCATCCCGATATGTGCTGATTAACACAGGCAAGTCTCAACAGATATACTCCTCCCAAATAATTGTTTAATGAAGGAAAACCAGCCAAACTGAATAAAACAATGTTGCGGTTTAACAAGTAATAACTGCCAAATCAATTCCGAACCACGACAGTTTGTCTGTTTATCTAAACACAGTGTTTGTATGGAACACAATTCCTGTCAGTGACTATCATGAAGGCCATCACATTTGCTGTAAATGTAAACAGCCAACAAGAGATTCTAGTTCAGTCTCGGCACTGCTCCGTGACACCATTTTGCATTTTGGAGGGAGACGGAGAGAGAGAGAGAAAGAGAGAAAGAGAGAGAGAGAGAGAGAGAGAGGGAGAGAGAGAGAGGTCCCTGCTCTGGTAGTTAAGTGCTAAATTGCTGAGGGGGAGACAATCTGCTTGGCAGACATGTAGCACAGAGCCAGAAAAGCACACGAAGGACCACATGAAAAACATACAGGGCTTCTGCGTTGTACCATTCACCTGCTTCTATATGCTTACATTCAATGATCTTTCCATTCAAAATCGGTAAAAAAGGGCAATGTGTGTGTGTGTGTGTGTGTGTGTGTGTGTGTGGAAATGGGGGGGGGGGGGGGTCCTGTAGTACAGTGCATGTCCTTGGAAAGATGTAGTGCCTTTGCTTTTAGAGGCGGTTATCCTTGCCTGAGTGCACCTATGTCCACAGGAGGAGTAGGTTCTCCCCTGCTAGTGAACGTCATCACCTGAATTACAGGGTAATGCAGGCCCTGATCACAATGTCAGGCGCCCACTCTCGCTCTCACTGCGTCTTTGTCTTTTAAATACTTGTTTTGAAACACCCATCTCGAGAGAAAACGTGTCATTGACTCCAACGCCTTTATAATGATGTCTCTATGCAAAAATATATACCAATCCCTCGCACAGACCAAACTAGGTTTCAACCTGTCATTGCTGCAGCATTTGAATGACTCTATAATTCAGAAATAAATCCATCCACTCTGATGATCATTTACTGGAACGATGCCATTAAAGGGTAGTTAGGCTATATGTGTTTCAGGGCCGTGACATGGTAGCCTGTACGACAGCTAAGTTGGTAAGGCTATGATCAAGCCAGGTGTGAGTGGGCTGAAGCAGGATCCTGTTGCCTTAGATACCATGACATGAAAAATACGCTGAATTTTCCCGTTATCAATGACAGCAGAAAAATACGATTCATAAATAAAGGCAGTCACAGAATGCATCTCTTTCAACAACAAGGGTATCCAGTTTAAGTCATATCTGTTCACATTAATCAAATTATACATTTACTACCGTGCGTCTTATCGATAAACAAGCCGTGACAGAGGAACCCCATTGGGGCGGCAGTGGCAACATATCCACTGTCTCTCTCCTTTAACGCCAAATAATCATTAACCTCGATGAGGACAGACACGATTGACTATAATGTAGTAGGGTACTCACACTTTTCTTCCTCAAATGCAGTCCGTGTTTCAACAAGCCAGGTAGATCTTTGATCTTCTGCTTCAACTGAACCTGTTCCCTTGCGTTTCTGTTCCAGCGCCAGGTAGCTAGGAGTCCGTCCTCTGGTGCGGAGGGGACGCTCTCGGATTCCTCCATATCCCTGCCGGAGCTGTCTCTCTCACACAAACCCGTTTGGGATCACCATTACCTCCGTTTGCCTTCTCTGTTCGACGTTATTTGCATCTGCAGTGAACCGCGCGTTCAACCGAACGAGTTCCCGCAGCAACACGCGACGACGCTGCTCCACCCAGCGCTTGGCGTTGTTCCTCCTCCGTAGTAGCCTACTATCAATTTCTCTCTCTCTCTCTCTTACTCTCTCTCTTACTCCCTCTCTTTCTCCCTCTCTCTCACACTTATCTCTACCGCTGACGCTTCCGCTCGACCGTGAGCGGGTGTACTAGAATGTAAGTGTGCATTGAGGCTTGGGGACAAGTGTAGGCGAGGAGAGGGGGAGGCGGCACCGGCCAGTCACTCACAGGTGCGGAAACATCACTGCATCACTTCCACCTAGACCCCTAGGGGAATTCGCTCGGATTGGTGTCGACAGGAGAACAAGGCAACGACACCACTCAGCATGATCACCGCTGCGTTGCTAAAGTTAGCCCCCACGACATATGGCACTTTGTTTATGTAGCCTACCTGTATAGGTGTCGGGAAAGACTCGCCTTTGTTTGATGACAGCACCTGTCCCTGCATTTTACAGAACAGTGAATTTCGGCTCTCAACACAGGAATACATTTGTCCCATTTTGCACCACTTTTTCAAACAAAAACTGAGAATGTTGTGGGGTCTGCATTCCAGAAACCAGTCCCACTAATCTAACCTAGCCAGGTTTATTTTTTTAATGGTTTAGCAACAATGGGTGCTTTTGTGACAATACCATTGGCAATGGCCTCCCATACCATTAACATGAGCTTCACCACATATGGACACCTAACCTGACACCTGGGCATATATATTTCTGTTTTTGCAAGGAAAGGACGTTGTGTCAGCAAGGTAATTTGTTTGTCACTGATCATGACCATGAAAGCCATTTCCACTGTTATCAGTGCATTACAGCCACTAACTGGCAGCATGAAATGTGGGTCTCAGTACTGTGCCGTCACACACTTCTTTTGATGTGGGTATTGTCCTCCCAAAGATTATTTAAAATCATTGATAGATACAGGCTTATATACATGTTATATTTGATTTGTATACACTAGAAATAGTTATGCTTACTGTATTTTGCAGACACTTTAGTCCAACGACATATAGAACATTACAATTGTTACAATTAACAGCAAACAGATGTTAAAAAGTTGGTAAACCTTCATTAAGCAATAATAGCAGTAATAACAACAATATCAACAATATCAAATACCGATAATGAAAATGAACAAAAAAACATAGATACATAAACCAGAATATAATTAGTGATATATTAGTAAATGTATGTCAGTGTGTTACAAAGTTAACTTGAGGGGTTACACTGTAGTCCCATACTTTCTGCCAATGCTCAGGGGGGAAGGGGACTTAAGTTGTGAGGCAGGGCAGGTGCAACCGCTCTCTTTGTCTTGTGCTATGGCTGCCAAACAATGGCTGTGTTTAGCAAACAGTCACCTCGTCTATACAGCCCTTGCTATCGTTGCATACAGCCACACCTACTTGAGATTCAGCGCTCAGGTATCATCCAATGAGAATGGGCAGAGACTCATTATGTAAATGAGTGACACACTTTTAAACTTCTCAAAAAAAGCTGGATTGGATAGGATAGGATGCCTTGGTCTCTTTTTCTCAGCTCAGACCCACTGTAAATTACTTTACCACAATGACAGGCTGACAAGGAGGATTTATAGCTCTCAAATAAACAGATGCAGGACTTTGAACTTTTGAGAGTTTGCACAGTAACATACACAAACACACACACATTGTAGATATTATTTGATTCCCCTTTACAAGTCAAGTTTATTTGGAGTCAAATTTCCTGAATAATAGATTAATAGATATGCTTCATATAACACACACACACACACACACACACACACACATGTCTACAGCACAGGTGATGATAGAACACTTTGCCTTTGTCTCATATGCTTAAACTGTGGTGTATCGAGCAACAGTGGGTCCTAGCAGTGGCCACAGAGACTTGACTGAATGTGGTGTTAGTTTACTCCTTTGAAGGACTGTGCTTGTGATATAAGGTGGATAGCGTCTCCCTGCCGGTGGTGTTGTCTTTCACGGGCGGGGCAGCAGGGACCTGGGAAGTGTAGGGAAGGGGGGAGGGGTTGGGCTTATTTGAATGTTCTCTGATGTGGCCACGGCTTCAGGACTGCTTTGTGTGACTGAGGATGACATTTAAATGACTTAATGGGACTGGGACGACAGCAGCTGAGTTGTAGATTTTTTGTGCAGCCATCCTCTCGGCATACACACACACACACACACAAACACACACACACACACGTGTGCACACACACACACACACACACACACACACTCACTCATTCACTCACTCACACACGCCGATATACTCACCCTCTCTCTCTCTCTCTCTCTCACACACACACGCACACAAACACACAATCTCTCTTTCTTTTTATCTCACGTGCACACACACACACACACACACACACACACACACACACACACACACACACACACACACTCACTCACACTCACACACACACACTAGCCTATTTGCTGAAGCTTCAGATGTGGCATATAAGCGTTGTCTTTGGTTCTGTAGGGTCTTGTTCGCCTGCACAGCCCAAGGGTGCTTTCCTATTAACACACATCACATACCCCTGCCAGGCAGAGATGGCTGCTTAATAATGCATGGCAGGTTGGAAATGGTTTGTAGCTTAAATGCTGGTTGCCCCCCGCCCTCCACACACACACACACACACACACACGCACATACACACACACTGTCTGCGTGCATCTCTCAGAGCGCTCCCAACCCTCTGCTGACCTGAACATTGTCCAATCAAAGGAACACCTGCTGTCAGAGCGAGCGTCTTGTCTGTTCCACAGCGGCAGCGCTGGAGTCACCCAATGCTGGGTTAAACAAATACAGACCATTAATGCAGCCCAGAGATGGTGTCACCCAATGCTGGGTTAAACAAATACAGACCATTAATGCAGCTTGTTTTTCATAGTACAAAGAGCTGGTGTCACCCAATGCTGGGTTAAACAAATAAAGAGCATTAATACAGCCCATTTTTCTCAGTACAAAGAGTACAGGAGGCCTGGCGTTATAATCATTTCCAGTTGTATTGCGTTGTATTGCCTCACTCTGGCACGATAATGAGATTTAAATCTTTAAAAAAGGTCATCCTTCCAGATTGCCTGAACAGATATCTAAATTTCACCCAATTTGTGTTGCCTTGTTGTTGTTGTCATTGTTGTTGGTTTTTTTTGCTTAATAAACAGAAAATAAAATCACAAGCAGGCTTGGCTGTTCAAGAGGAACAAGGACTGTTTGGAGAGACTACTGTGAGGAGGATAATCACGCGCAGTGCTCGCTAGTAGGCCAGTGTCACTGTGAAGGATTGCCTCCTTGTATCGCTGAATTCTAAGTACTGCCCTGAGGGGGTTTAGACGGTAAGGTTTGCAGCGTGTGGGGGGGGTACCTTTACTCGCAGTGCTGCTGTCAGCGCGGTGAAGAGCAGGTGGCTTTGGTGGGGGGGGGGGTAGATGTGTAATGTATGGTGTGTCGTGTGTGTGTATATGGTTTCCAGTGCATGTGTGTGCGGTGTGTGTGAGAGGATTTGGTGAGTGTAAATGTGTGTGTGTTGGTGAGTGAGTGTAGCGTAGTGTGTGTGTATGGTTTGTGGTGTATGTGTGTGTGGTTTGTGTGAGGATGTTGTGAGTTTGGTGTGTGTGTGGGTGTGTGGTGTGTGAGTGTAGTGTTGTGTGTTGATGTGTGTGCGTGTTTGGTTTGTGGTGTATGTGTCTATGGTGTGTGTGAGGATGTGGTGTGTGTGTGTGTGTGTGTATTGTTGTGTATTGATGTGTGAGTGTGGTGAGTGTGTGTGTGTGTGTGAGGTTGTGATGAGAGTGCATATGTGTGTATGTACAGTATGTGTGAGGGTGTGGTGAGTGTGTGTGTGTGTGTGTGTGTGTGTGTGTGTGTGTGTGTGTGTGTGTGCGTGTGTGTGTGAGAGAGAAGACGAGAACTCTGGGAGTGTCCCAATCATCTCTTCTCTATTTGCAGGCATGGCAGGGAGGTGTTAGATGACAGCAGCCATACAGGGGGCCCTGAGAGAGAGAGACACACAGAGGAGAGAGAGAGGGAGGTAGAGAGAGAGAGAGAGAGAGAGAGAGAGAGAGAGAGAGAGAGAGAGAGAGCAGCTGCCAGAGGACACGTGTATTAGACCATCTCACCACAGCTCGCCCAGGGCCTGGGAATAACGCTTCAATTGGACTGTGAATTGGGACTGATTGGTCAGCATGCCCAGCAGATAGGTAGCTCTTCTGAGAAGCCTATAGGGAGAGGACGTTGCTACAGGGGGAGGAAGGTGTGTGTGTGTGTGTGTGTGTGTGTGTGTGTTGTGTGTGTGTGTGTGTGTGTGTGTGTGTGGGTGTGTGTGGGTGTGTGTGGGTGTGTGTGTGGGTTGGGGGTCCTCCGTTGTAAGCCATGAAGTATTTCCAATCTGCTGTGTTGTAGGAGAGAATGGGAACATAGTACTTAAGCATTCTGCAGGACCACCTCACCTGAGTAGAGTGTGTGTCAGAGGAGAGCGCACGTGCACACACACACACACACACACACACACATCCATGTGTCAGAGCAGACCATCAGAGAAGTGCTGACACAAGATTTACTGCCAACATGTCAGCTCCTCTGTTCTCTTCTACCCCCCCCCCCAACCTCCACCTCTCCCTCGATTTCTCTCTCTTTCTCTCACACACACACACACACACACCTCCACCTCTTCCTCGATTTCTCTCTCTCTCTCTCTCTCACACACACACACACCTCCACCTCTCTCTCGATTTCTCTCTCTCTCACACACACATATGGAGAATGTATAGTTTCATCACATTTTTCATTGCTTGTGTAAACGGGTGACAGTTCATTTTGCAGTCCATCAATGCAGAGCGGATTGTCTGAGTATGCAGCTGTTGGCATGGACACACACATGTGTGAAGGAATGCTCTGTCTCTCTCTTCATTGCTCCCTCTCCATTTCTGTCTCTCTTTCTCTCTCTTTCTCTCTCTCTCTGTCACTCTCTCTCTCTCTCTCTCTCTCTCTCTCTCTCTCTCTCTCACACACACACACACACACACAAGCACTTAATTTGGCAACATAATATATCCTACAGCCTGCTTTGATTTAATTTATGATTGTTGTGTTTAAAGTGACAGTTGTAGTTGTAGTAGTTGTAGTAGTAGCAGTAGTAGTAATGTTAGTAAGTAATGTAGATGTTTTTACATCGTTCAGTGTGATCAAAGCGTACCCTAATTTGTTCCATTATATTTATCACTCCATCATATTGCCCCCTCTCTCTCCCTCTCTCTCCCTCTCCCTCTCTCTGTCCCTCTCTCTCTCTCTCTCATTCAGCACTTCAGGCTGTCATACCAAGTCTATAATACACTCAGTTACGCAACCGCAATAATCAGAGCTGTCTCGCCTCATATGTGATATTTAAACCAACCCCCACACTGGTGGGTGAGTGTGTGTGTGTGCATTCATGTGTTTGTGTTTGTGTTAGCGCATGTGTGTGTGTGTGTGTGTGTGTATGCGTGCGTGTGCGCTGTGAACGCTGGCCTCAGGGGACAGGCCTTAAGAGCACACCAGTAGTCTCAGATTTGGGGGTGGGGGAGGTGTGTGTGTGTGGTGGGGGGGGGGGGGGGGGGGGGGGGGGGGGGGGGGGGGGGGAGGGCGGGAATGATGGCTAGCTGCTAGCTGCTAGCTGTGGGTTGGTGCTGAGGCAGCAGATCAGAAGAAGCCTCATCGGTCCTCCAAAAATGGGGAACGGGTCAGCATAGAACCGGAAGTAGGCTTACAATAGTGGTGTACAATGACCACTTGACACCACCCTTATCAGCGTGTGTGTGTGTGTGTGTGTGTGTGTGTGTGTGTGTGTGGAGCCAGAAGCCAGGCGAAAGGTGCGCCACAATGGGGAACATTGTCAGGAGCCCAGCTGCCATCATTAGCACACACACCATAGTCCCCTGTCAGACACACACACACACACACACACACACACTCCACTACTTCATATGCCGGGAGGTCTCCCTCTTGGGCCTCACTTCTCTCTTCTCTTTTTCTCTTCTTCTTCTTTTTCACCCAGACGGAGGTCTCATCTTTCGCTCTCTCTCCCCGCAGGCTTGGGAGGAGAGGCAGTGTGAAAGACACACACACACACACGCACACGCACACACACAGGCACACACAGACACACAGACACAGACACAGACACACACACACACACACACACACACACACACACACACACACACACACACACACACACACACACACACACACACACACACCATCACTTCCCTGTATCATCTTCTGTCACACTAGATGTTTTGGGCTCTGGGCTCAATCCCAATTCAAACTCAATGCAGCGGTTACATCTATTAGGATTCATTAGTGGTGACTTGGCCTGTTTGCCCCATGTCTCAGCAGTAACCACAGTTATCAGTAAAGACAATGTTTGGGTGCTCAAGGATTACTTGTCTGGAGGGTGTCTGTGTATGAGAGCTGGGTGTTATATTTTCTACTGATATAGCAGATGGAGCCGGCATTGTGGTTGAGCTGTGGTAGTCATTCCCTTCCTCCTCTCCTCTCTCTCTTTCTCTCTCACTCTCTCTCTCTCTCTCTCTTGCTAGCCCTTTCTCTTTCCTCTCTCTAACCATCTCCCGCTTTCTCTCTCACACAGACACACTCACTCTCTCTCTCTCACACACACACAGACACACTCACTCTCTCTCTCTCTCTCTCTCTCTCACACACACACACACACACACACACACACACACACACACACACACACACACACACACAGTCACCCTCTCTCCTTCGCTCCCACCCTGTTTAGCATGCAGGGCTGATGCTTTCTTATGTGCCTCTGCACAGCTCTGCGTAAGGACACACGGAGGACTGTGTATTGTGATTCTTATTCTGAGTGTGTGTGTGTGTGTGCGTGTGTGTGTGTGCGTGTGTGCGTGTCTGTGTGCATGCATGAGGGGGGTGCATAGCAAGAGAGAGAGGGAGGGAGCGAGAGAGAGAGAGAGAGAGCGAAAGAGAGCCAAGTGCAACCATTTTCCTATGGCTGAAGAAAACCTTTCATCCCCACTGATAACACTCCCCTTTCCAGTTGTCAGCTACGGTGCATGCACACACACGCAGACAAAAAAACACACACACACACACACACACACACACACACACACACACACACACACACATATATAGACACACACATACAGAGCTCTTCAAACAAACTCTTGATTAAATATTGAAGAGTGCCTGTGGCGACTGGAGCGCAGATACAATTCCATTCCAACAGAGCACAACAAGCATAGAGAAGAGAGAGAGAGAGAGAGAGAGAGAGAGAGAGAGAGAGAGAGACGAAGGAAAGGAGAGGAAAGGAGAGATGAGGGAAGGAGAGAAGAGGGAAGCAGAGCGAGGAAAGAGAGGAGAGAAGAGGAAAGGAGAGAGGAGAGAGATGAAGTGGAAGAGAGAGGAGGAAAGAGGACAGAGGGAAAGTGGTGAGAGCAGATCCTGTGGCTTCAGATGTGTCTGGACACAACAGTGCTTTCTTCAAGGTGACATAGTCTGTGCTTTGGCAGAGGTGCCTATTGGATCACCGTCTCATGAGAGAGCAACATGATGTGTAGCTGTTGGTGTACATTTGTCTATAAGTCAACATTCCTAAATGTAAAATATATTTTACAGTCTCAGAGACCAACAAATATGATGCATTCTCACTACTCTTTATAAGTAGTAGCCTTGCAAAGAGCGCCCCCTAGAGTGTGCATTGGCTTAGACAGCTTTAAATCAAATAAGTATATATCGCCATCTACTGTAGGAATCAGGAACCAACTGACTATCTTGAGATTCTCCATTTATGGTACAAAAAGGTACAAGTATCAAAGCTGGAATCATGGTCTCTGCATTTATCCCATCCATGAATTCGTGAACACACACAGCAATACAGTGAGGTGAATCACACACTAACCCGGAGCAGTGAGCTGCCTTGATACAACGGCGCTCAGAGAGCAGTGAGGGGTTAGGTGCCTTATAGATGCCTTGCTCAATGGCACTTCAGCTGTGGATGTGGATATGGGAGAGCAGAGCAGTGCCACAGCTGCCTACTGGTTAGGCTAGGCTTCTTTTTTTTTTTTTTTTGGTTCCACCCAGGCATCACTTGACAACATAGTCTGACTCAAACATTTCTCCACATTCATCAGCTATAGGTAAGCTGGCAAATAAACCATCTAAGCAGCGGTAGGAATGGTTCTTCGCTAACCGATTCCAGAATTCCAAATAGACACATTTACCGGTTTTATTGGTGACAAGGGTCAACTTAGCTATGGGCCCTTAGCTATGGGTTGCGGACCCCACTTTGAGAACCATGGTTCTGAGCCATCTATGTTTACTTCACATCTGAAAAGAGTAAACGTTTTTTTTTGTTGCTTTTTTGAAATAAAAGTGTGACATCATATCATGGACGTATCATATCATATCATACATTTACAACTGCTTTGGTTGTAAATGTAAATGTTGACATATATTTAAAAAAAAATAAAAATCAGCCACACAGATAAATACTGTAGATAAAGAAGTGCAAATGAAATAGCGTGATACTAAATACTGCCACTTTAGTAGGGTAAGTCCACTTCACTGGGGAAAGTCTGGTCACCCACCATGTTTTGCTGAGGTTATAAAAAGATTTACAGAATTTAACTCATCTTGCGGTGCCACTGTAACTGCAGTTATGCATGAAATGTCATCTTAAGATTCCCCATGTGTCTTGGGCATCAGGATTTGCATTAGTTCTTGTAAATCCATGTAGAGAAGGGGAGGTTCTCCAAACGGTGGTCTGTGGGTGTGAAACAAAAACGTCTTTTCCAAAACTTTTTGTTGCCCTGTGGATGGCACCCTCACTATTAAACAAATGTTTGTGGTAAAACTTCCTCCAGGGAAACACCACCCCAGAAATAGATGTTAAGAATCTGATGTCAAGGGTGTCCCCTGCTCCCATAATAATTTCCGTGTTAGAATATGCATATAACTGGGGAAAACCGTAACCTCCAGAAGTTCCTCTCAAGCGCCTATACTTCATCTGCTTATAAGCTCTTAATATCATTTGTGTTAAATCATTAACCCTCTGAATTCAAATGCAAATATTCAGACAAAAAGTGTTAACCACTATCTTCTCTGCAAAATGCCCTTCTGAGAAAGAGAAGTGTCAAAACTTTCTCAGGTCAGACAGTGGCGCATTGCAACGCATCTAGCATCCACCGTTACTCACTTTGATCTTAGATAATTTGTATGGTAGGAGCAGGCTTCACTCAGTCTCTTGGTTCGTTTTTGAGAGTGCTAGACCAAACTTATATGTTTACTAAGAAAGGAAAAAAGGTCGCACTTTGCATTTAAACATGTTTTTTTTTTTTTATCAATATTGCACAGACGCGTTTCGGCTTAGCGCCTTCCTCAGTGTGCTCACTTTGATCTTAGCCATGCTCTTTATACACATGCACTCTAACAGGAAAGCGACAAACACACACAGAAAAAAGTTTCCTGAAGTGGAAGGTTATCGTGCCATCTACTTGCAATCAAGCATGAGTAAAATACAGTAGAGATGGAGTTAATGAGAGGGAATTTATACATGTAAACAAATAGAGTAAAATACAGTAGAGATGGGGTTAATGAAAGGGGATTTCAAAGGGGGGTGCCAGCCACTGTCTGTCTGAAATTAGGCAGTCTGCAAATACACCTGAAACAGATGGCTGCACCATCTTACAAGAAAAGTTGATTCTGGAATTGAAAGCTTTTATAGAACCTCCACCCTTGTCTTGGGGGATACATACACATACATGGATACATAAAAAAAAACACACACACACACACACACACACACACACACACACACACACACACACACACACACACACACACACACACACACACAGATACAGACACAGACACACACACACACACACACACATCCTGGGACATCCTTAATACTCACATTCGAAACGGATAATAAAGTAAAATTCAAACACACATAAACACACACACAAACACACACACACACACACACACACACACACACACCCTGGCACATCCTTCTTACTCACATTCGAAACTGATTAAAAAAAACTCAAATTCAAACGCGCCAGCAGACACACACACACACACACACACACACACACACACACACACACACACACACACACACACACACACACACACACATTTTCCACTTTCCACTGTGAGAAACACTTCCTGTGAAATGTAACATTGCAAAACATAAAAGAGAAAGTGCATCCAGCCAAAAACGTATGTGATTTCCATGTAAGTGAATGATGAAATGACTCTCGGCACTAACACTTCAAATTTGAGCGTTTATCCTTTCCTTTGAGCAATTCTGACCGCAGACACACCTCTCGGTCTGACTAAAGTGTACATAATACAGAATCCACCATACTTATCACTTCATCAGATTGCTCTCTCTCTCTCTCACACACACACACACACACACACACACACACACACACACTTGTATCCTTCCATAATCTATGACATACGCACACTTGTATCCTTCCATAATCTATGACATACGGAAATGTTTGCCCCCAGAGAAAAAAATGTCCCCAGAGGCCTGTGTGAGCTAACACTAGAGACCGCCAACTTAATTGGCTGGCACAACGATGTTCTGACTCACTGCAAAACTTCCACATTTTCAAGTAGGCAAATGAAATAATGAAAGTTGGAATAACGAAATTTCATTATTATGAAATCCTTGGCTGCATTCCTGGAGAGAGAGCGAGAGAAAGAGAAAGAGAGAGACAGAGAGAGAGAGATAGAGAGAGAGAGAGACAGAGAGAGAGAGAGAGAGAGAGAGAGAGAGAGAGAGAGAGAGAGAGAGAGAGAGAGAGAGAGAGATGGTCTTAGCAACAGATTGATTTCCGGTTCTCTGTTTCTTCCTTGGCTAACATCAATGACTCAGACTATACTAATTACTTTCTCTTGATCCCTAAAGCCGCTTTACTGGACACCATTGCCTGTAACCGTTTGGGAGCATTTTGTCTGCATTGAGAGGTCTTTGTCAGGGCAAGCTTGACGCCACTGATCTGGCCTCGCTACAAACACATCACTGGGAGCTGAGGGAGAAGCGGGATTGGTCCTCCCTGTTACGCTTCGTCATTATGAAATACTTACAGTATCCGTCCGCCACATCAGAACCACCTCTGTTCCTCTGGTCATTTTATTACCATTCCAGTTCATGGGAATAATGACGGTGGATTTCCACCGAAGAAATGCCTAATTTCCGCCGTCACATGATATTGCAAGTAAGTTTGTATTGATAGATTGTGAAAGGGAATGTTGCTCATCATCAGTCATTCACAGTGACCCTAATGAACCCCACAAGAAAATAATTTATGGCTGTGCTTCGTTGGTGCCCAAACTAACACCACTTAAACCCAGTAGGGGCCTCATAAAACATTAAAAATAATAATAATAAACTGTAAAGAAGCATTAATAATGCTGTATAATGATTGTCTTCATACATATGAACAATGTAATGTAACAATACTGTCATTATTCTTGTTTTTGTATACTAAAATATTACAGAGTTTGATGAATGCAGTCTGTACTGTACAATGTAGATGCATGGCAGGTTCCATAGACCTAACACATGTGGCTGTCTATAATCCTACTAAATACTGGGGGTAAACAGAGAGGGTTGAAGCGCAATAGTCAAGGATCTTTGGTTTAAAGGTGTACCGTCACATCGATGTGGCCAGAATGTTGGAAAATATTTAGCAAATAAATAAATAAATAAACACTCCTAAAAACGTAAACATGTCTAAAAAATATATGGATTGGAATTTCAGAACTTTGAATTTTTGAGGAATGGAATCGTTTGTTAAAATGTTCAAATGCTCACTCCTTTAATGTTTAAGTAAAGTGTTACATGGAAAAACCAGAGGAACCAACTCATTTTTTTCCCTTCCAAAGAGCACCTCAAACAAACTTTTTCTGAGTCCAAGAAGCGCTCCTAGACAAACGTTTTCTGAAAGTGTTACATGATTTGTTAGTTTCGGTCCTAGGCCTATGGAACTCTTAACGTACTTCACCCATACATTACACAAGTTTCCACTTCCCGTTCACCGATGTCAGCAGATATGCATATATGGAGGATACTCTCTTGCTGGCCTGACAGCCAACAACATGGGATAACCTATATGGGAATTTCTGTAGTGGACACTCGACACTGGAAGTGCAAGAGTCAATATCAAGGTGACATCATCATAATAATCAGATTCCTGTCCATAACAGCTCTATGACCTCTCAAACCAACCGTCCACAACAGAATCAGAAGACGTTTCACGGAGTCAATGGCTTGTATGCCTCATAGGCCTCAAGCACAAATATATAGCGGTCAAAGTGCGCAAGTGTCATTTTCAACTGTGAAGAGAAGACTTTAAGTTGCAGGTTTGACAGGTCGAGTTGCATCAAGAGAGCCACTACTAAGACCTCACGATAAGAGAAAGAGGCTTGCCTGAACCATGCATGAATCATCGCCAATAGACTACTGAAGACTGGAAGAAGGTGTTTACTGATTAATCAAAATTTCGGTTTATCACACAGGATTTTTGCACGCCAGAGTAGTCGAAAGGATGGTTCCTGTGAGATCAACTGTTAAACATGGAGGAGGAAGCGTGACGGTCTGGGGCTGTTTTGCCGAATCCAGGGTCTGTGACTTATACATGAACCAAGATGGCTACCACAGCATTCTGCAGTGCCATGCAGTAGGCTACCCTCTGTAGAGGCGCCTAGTTGGTCAAGGGTTCATCCTACCGCACAAGATGGTAAGCTTGAAAACAGTGTCCAGCAGTCTCCAGACTTAAAGGCCATAAAAAATTGGGATGTTCTATTGTTGATATACAGTTTGTGTTGTTTCCAACACATTACTTTTGCTATTTGTTACACAATATGTGTTGAAAATAACACAACTTGTGTTGTTTTTAACACATCTCACTCTGTGTGTGTCCAAACACATCATTTTGTTATTTGTTATTACAAAATATGTGACAACTAATTAGAGTTAGAATTAGAATGAGATGCTCATCGGAATCAGCTGGTTTAAGTGGATGGTTTGCACAGATCTGCTTCACCTATTATTCAGACATCTGCATGAAAACACTCAACTCAAGGGAAATGGCCACGGCCATAGGATATCCAGAACACTTTTTTATGCTTAAACAGAAATTACATTTCGTGTGGACATCATAGTGTTAAAAACAGAGATTTAGACTATCCGACCAGATTTCCAGCTGTAGCCGACAGTGCACAGTGGTGTGCACAGAATCAGTGTTACTTTGTTCAGTTATTACCAAGCTACCACCAGAAACCAACAATCATGTAGCCTAGCCTATATAAGACCTGTGCGTGCCCTATCATTTTGCGCATGAAAACTGGGCTCGTGTTGTAGATTTGTTTAGGGATGCTTTACCTGCATTCCTTTTGAGATCTCGCTTTTGTTTAGGCTATCTGCGTAGGCAGCAACTAAAATTACTGATCGGTAATTATTTTAACTCATAGAGCGCCAAAACATTAGCCTATAGTCTACACATGTCTCCTCATGGCGCTTTACAGAGTGGGTCCGTAATTAGAATGGATTTGAGTCTGTTGCTGACATTTGTCCATCTCTTAGGCTATGACAATGTTGGTGGACAAACACACCACCTTTTTGAAAGTTGAGAGTGATCGGCCCCCCCTGTCACCCCCTAACGACCCTGCTATTAATTGGTAAGGCTACTTCAATTACTTCACGCACCAATACAACCTCTTGAAAGATGTCCTCTAAACTGTGAAGTCACAGGTGAAGCAAAGTATAGGCTAACTGATTGGTTCGTTCCCCTTAGGTCTAAATTCTAATATTAATGTAGGCCTAGGCCTTTTGGACATATTTGCCCTATAATTACCATTTTTATTATTAATAGGCCTACTCTAATATAGCATATTACCTCTAATGTAGGCCAACCTAAACCTGTCAGATGGTTTCATGACTGCAAAAAGTGAGCTGCCATTAAATAAAAATCTAGAAGTGGGATCAATAAAGTATCTATCTATCTATGTCTATCTATCTATCTATCTATCTATCTATCTATCTATCATAGTAGCCTCAATAATTGCCAGTTGACGTGTTTTTTTTTTTCTTTCATCACAACTGCGTCTACTCGGTGACTCATTATAAAAGGAGTGGTTTGGGATTTCCTTAAGTTTAAATGATGGCCTATAAATATTCGAACAAAATGTGTTCACTACTATCTACTGCGAAATGCCTTCCGTAACGAGTAAGAGAAGCTCAAAACTTTCTCCGGTTCTTATTGGTTTCATGCGTGGTTGGGCTACTCCTCAAGACTTCCTCTCATCCTCTCACTTTCTTCATTGCAGGCTCACTCATCTGCGCGCTTCTTGCTGCGACCCTTTCGTTGACGGATGGGAAACCAATAGCCGACGTAGAATCCGGAGATGTCTCGGGAGATGAGTTTGAAGTCAAGACAGATCATGAGGTGGTCAATACAGCATCAGTTCTCCAGGAGGAGGTGGCTAGACTTAAGACTGAGGTAAACATTAAACATAATTAGCCTATAGTGTAAAGACTGTGAAAATAATAAGGAAGAGTCTTTGAAAGAGTTTTTGTAAATGACAAATGCTTTATCCGATGTTTTTTCCCCCTCTCAGTTCAATTCTAAATTCTCCGAGGTAGCGGACACGTATAACATTAAGTCACCAATCAATAGCATATCTGATGGATGCTTCCATGTCAACTTCGATAAGGTAGGCCTATATGCTATATAGACTAGGCTACACATGTGTCTAGGTCCAAATAGAAACCACTATTTACAAAATTATGTTTAACATGAAACTCATGCCTGTTCATTTGCAGTCCAAATGCTTGAAACGGATCGTCACTGGTATTCAGCAGTATGTGAAGCGTATGCAACATGTCAAGGAGGATTTCCAGTCCACTCTTGTTGATGGCATCATCCACAGGACCAGCGACCTGCAAAACCTCGTCAAGAAAGTGGTAAGCTAGACTTGTTTGACGATTGTTGTTTGGCCGTCTGCATATGTTCTGTTAAATCCAGTCACATTAGGCCTAATGATCGTCCATCATCTGTCCAATCGTGCAACCCAATTGATTGTAATTCAGTTGAAACGTAATTACTCCCCTAAAGATTCAAGACCCTATTACAATGTGAACTTGGTCATGAGAGATATGAGCAATCAGCCTTGTTGAACTCCAAGACAGAGAAAATAGAAATATGCTTGTCATGGTGCTTATGTTAATGGTTCAATCGGTATTATCACCACAGAGACCCAAGGACCGGGCCGACGATGACACAACAGTTTCTGAGGAGGTTCTCCCGAAAGTTGACTCGTGGGAAAGGAAGAAGGCAACGAAAGCTATCCTGCGCAGCTTTGACCAGTTTCTCATTGACGCTCATCGAGCTCTTCGCCACATTACCCGGAGCAAG
Source organism: Sardina pilchardus (assembly GCF_963854185.1). Classification (NCBI taxonomy): domain Eukaryota; kingdom Metazoa; phylum Chordata; class Actinopteri; order Clupeiformes; family Clupeidae; genus Sardina; species Sardina pilchardus. The sequence continues at coordinate 13,523,826 of NC_085017.1, forward strand.
AAGTTTGAGAGAAGACATCAGCTACCTCAAGAGTCGACACCTTTAAATTAACTTGAAATGTCCTGTTTGTTTTATTTATTTATTTTAACCCTGGGTTGGGTACTCAGTAGCCTAAATATTTATTTGGTTATTTATTCGATAAATTATTGCATTGTATTATTATATTGTATTGTATGTATTTTTCTATTCAGGGAACTTATAAGTAATAAATTAATAACACTTGTAATAATAATAATCTTGTTGTTACTTGTTGTCCCTAAAACAACAGCCAAAAATGTTTGGACTCCTTGTTGAAATAGATGATTAAGAATGAGACACTTTATCCACATTGAAGGAATTTATTGGGCAAATAAAACACAGACGCTTATCAAAATGGACAGACATGTATAGGGCACAATCCTCGATGACAAAGAAAAGCACCACATGGACATAATTACCTACACCTGCTGACACTTTCAGAGTAAAGTATTTAAAAAAAACAAACAAAAAAAACAAACAGTCTCTTAGGGGACAGAGCGACACTGATGTATATGGCCAGGCTGTAGATTAAGGTTGTCCTTTAGTGGACACTACTCCCGTGCAGTCAGAAGTCCAGTTGGCTGTGCCGTGTCCTCTCAAGAGGTGCCTGGTGTGGCCATGCGGTTCGCCCAGCAGCCATGGGGTGGAGGTGATGGTGTGGTGAAGATGGCTTACGGTCAGTGGCACAATCTCTCATGGTCCTCACTGTCAACTCTCAGCCCCACAGCAAACTACACCAGAGAAGGTGGGGAGGGAGAAGAAACAACAACGTTATGGTGGTGAATCCAACAAACAAACCTCGCTCAGCCAAAGTCATGGCTTGACTGTGTAAGACTAACGGTATTTGTTTCTATGCACTAGTCTGATTACTAGATGCCGTTTTCACTGCCAGTGGAAAAGTGGATGCATGTCTATGTTCAAGTTAAATATAAGGTTCAATTTATATTACTGTCATTCCGTGTCAAACCATCCAAAATCCAAGAAAATTGTTGCGGCTCCATCTCAGATTTTGCTTAAAGGATGATAAATGTTTCTTTTTTCATCAGAAATACCTTATATTGGAGGCCATTTAAAGAGACCCTATTCAACTTTTTCATAGTCATAAAATCGCTCAGAAATCGTTGTTTTGCTTGACTGACCAGTTTAATTGAAAACAGTAATATTTCCTCCAGCCCCCAGTGTCCCTATCCGCTATTGCAACCTTGGAGTTTCTGCAGGAGACGATCGCTCCTTGTTTACATCTGGAAGTCTGAGACGCGTAAGAAACAAGAAGAACCACGCTTGCAATTTATATATTTATATATACAGATGGTACGGGTTGAGAATGCTCCTTTCTTTCCCGCACATCGGGAAAACTGCAACCGCAAGGGGGCAACATAGACCGCCCTAATAATATGAAGGTTCGGCTCATGGAAAAACCCGAGGACACCGCGCTGGTGACAAGCGGAGAAAAGAGACATGACCGTCGGCATGTTAGATTGCAGTTGCAGAGTTTTCGAATGTTTACAGCCTACCTCACAGCTCTCTCACTCGACGTAGCCTATAACTCAGTCAGTCCAGCAGAGATGCCAGAGCAACGTTTTGGTCAATGGAGAGGGAGAGAAATGCTCCGCATATCCGTCTCATTTAATCATTAAAATGAAAGTGATGACTGGCGAAATTAATCAAACGACGTTTCAATAAACCATTGTTGAAATGAATGAAAATGGTTTTAGAAACATATAGGCCTATCAGAAGGAAATAGCCTTCAATTCAACCTGAAATACTAAGGCAACCTTAGATTAATTCATGAATTCATTACGGTTACAAGACCGCATTTCTGTGAATAGGCTATTATTGTCAACGTCAAGGCGAAGACGAAAGAGATGGACAAGATGGACATTTTGGCAACATTTACATGCTAGGAATACTTAGAAATGTGTAGGCTATTTTAAAACGGAGGCATGTTCATGTAGGCTACGCTGGGTAGCCTACATGTACCCAGCACTTGTTATCACAGATTTTGTCCCCACCACTTTTGACGACTGAAAATAAAATGTATTTAACAGAAATCTCTTTAATACATGCCTATGCTTGTCACTTTACTTATAACCGTAGGCTACATGCATGGAGAAGATCGCGCATTTTGTAACATTGTAACAATGGATGGTCAGATATGCGATAGGGCAGTGAGGGTAATTCATTGTAACCATCGACTAGCAGGCCTAGCTCCGCAAAATACGTTTCTAGTAACGTATGTACCTATCGTATGCATGTTCATGTTGATTCAGAGATAGGCATAGACTACCATAGGCTGCTGGGCGTCAAGCTATATGACAGCATTTTATCATGTGGTGAATTAATAACTAACGTCAGTTTAACATGTCAGAACTTTTGATCGGCGTTTCAAGTAGGCGCTAACTGAATAAAGCCTTTTGAAGTTCACATCCAGCTGTGGCGTAAGTGGTTGAAGCATAGGTGTCGTACGCCAGCGACCGGGGTTCGAAACCCAGTCGAGGAACCTCTCCGGAAACCATCAAAACGAAATGAATGGATTTATTAAAAAAAATGAAAGACTTTCTGTTTTGAGATTCTTTTTATGTTTGCGATGTCTGCTGAAAAGAAAAGTTAATATGTTAATTCGTGGTTCAGCGCGCACTCACACACATTTTTACATTGACATAGTGTCGGGCTCAAGTGTCGTCCTCAGTGCCGCATATAGGTAGGCTATAATGTAGTGAACTGGTTAGACGAGTGTGGGGGAGGGGGAATGATCGCACAAGACAATTGCTCTTCATGAAATGAATCTCACAGGCGGCTGTCGATTTTTAAATGTAGCCTACTACACCACTTGCGAAATCGGACGTGGCACATAGCCTAATTATTAGGCTACTGGATAGCAAATCCATAGACTTTGTTATATCCTTGGCGGAGATAATAATTAGGCCTATCAAATTAAAAGCACACTACGACAGGTAGCCTATACTTGTGTGATCACGCAACACAAGAGAGCATTTAGCGATGGGACAGTTGTGAATGAGTGCTTAACACCCTGGAGTCTAAATACCCCCGGGGGATTTGAAAAACTGTTCCAAACACACATCTCAATCTCTGCTTTTATCATATTATAGAAACACCATTAGAAGCCTTTAATCAACTCGTTTTCAAATATAGGCCTATAGCCTATGTTTTAAGAGAATATGGCAATGATAATGGCACTTTCTAAAAACAATAAATTCTTAGGATTTGTCCTCTCATCTGCAGCAGGCCCATTCAAAAGCCCATCCACCTAATTTGCATTTGAAAGAGCCAATCACTAAAGTGACACATTTAGTCTAGCCTACTTTATGAGTTTTTTTGACCCCTCTAATAAATTGCCTATAGTCCTACTACGATAATGGAGGAAGGGCTGCCTAACTGTTCCCCCTAAGAGTTTTTTCATAAGATAAAATGTTTACTCTATTTAAGTTTAGGATTTGGTAGACAAGACAACCTCGGAAAAGTTCTTCAGATAAACAATGTTTTATTGAATTAAAGGAAAGAAAATGTATCGCCAGGGTTTCGGGGCTTGCGAAGGCATTCGTTGATCTTATCAGTCCCTTTCCCACATGAGCGAGACATCCGGATGTCAAACGGATATCAAACGGGTGGCTGTATGTGGGAACGCAAAACTCGGGTATTTTCTTACCCGGAACTCACCCTACTAGCCCCCTAGTACTACTTCTAGATGTTACCCGGGTGCGCTTAGGTGGGAACACAGCCGGCACAGTTCTGGGTAGAGATGGGGGGCGTACCGATGACGTATAGAAATGCGTCCTTGCAGCCTGCTTGCAGCGCGAGGCAGAAAGTACAAATTGCCATGGTAACGATAAACATTGCCCTAGGAGTATGAACACAGACGAGAACACCGGAGTACAGAAAACAGTGACATTTTGTTGTGTACGTACAATACAAATTTAAACTGCAATCAGGTTGTTGTGTTTGTTGCGGGACAGGCAGTATTATCCTTGCAAACGTGAATAGCTTGAAGTGTTGTCGATTAGCTTGCAACAAGCTGTTTATTACAGTGGTTAGCAATTTACAGCTAATAATTAACGTCGCTGTTATTTAGCATTGTTGCTTTTTGTAGGAGTTGGGAAGGAGCCTCAGACCTCTGTGTGCTGTTTATATTTTCCAGGTGTGTCATTATTTTCTATTAATTTGTTATGTTGGATGTTTATACCAGACAGGGTTGAAGTAGAGCTTTGTTTATAGCCTACTGTGGTCGTAGGTTAGCTATTTTTCCTCTATGCTAGCTCCCGCTGACTAGCGAGCTAACTACTTCTGTTGTTTCATGATGTTTTGGATACAACAACGCATTTATTTAGTCATCTCCCTCCCCCTGCAAGTGCTGACATTGCCCAACCCCTCGCGGCTCCTACTCGGGTCTAGTGTGAACACAATTACCCGTATCTCACTCGGACATAAAACTCATGTGGGAAACGTCCGTGTCGTGCCTTTACCCGGGTAAATATGTCCGGGTAACTTCTAGAAGTTATGTGGGAAAGGGACTATCGATGCAGTCCTTGCGGCCACTTCTCCCCATCGTAGGAAACTTTCTGCTTAGTGTTGACAACACAAAGGTCTAGACGTTGTGTGGCAGTGCTTGCTTGCCCTTCGATCCATCCCAGTTGGTGGTTTTGCACCAGGCTCTGTAGTGCTCCTTTGTGGTGATGGCTCTGAAGAGCAGGCATCCGTATCTACCAACGTTGCCGCGACTCTGTTGGTGAATCCGAGCATGTTGTTCTGGGCCAACAGCAAGCAAAGTCACGTCTTCGTGCTGAGAAGGAACTTGAATGCTGTTGTCGAATGTGGCAGAGAATACAGAAGAAGACTTTAACTATTACTTATATATTTCTTATAACGAAACGCGAAGAAAAAATACGAGGACTGACCATCTCGCCTCTCCGCGTTCCCCCCAATACCATGGCGACAAAGAGAAATAAATATGATTTGACATTTTAATGTTTGTAGCGCGCCAGTTTACCCAGTGTGTGTCCATTGAGTAGCCTAGTTCTTTAAAATACGGAACAAAGAGCGTCCCGTAGGCTGTTCAATACAGAAGAAGACTTTAACTATTACTTATATATTTCTTATAACGAAACGCGAAGAAAAAATACGAGGACTGACCATCTCGCCTCTCCGCTTTTCCCCCAATATCATGGCGACAAAGAGAAATAAATATGATTTGACATTTTAATGTTTGTAGCGCGCCAGTTTACCCAATGTGTGTGCATTGAGTAGTTCCTTAAAATACGGAACAACGAGCGTCCCGTAGGCTATCTGTTTAATACAGAAGAAGACTTTAACTATTACTTATATATTTCTTATAACGAAACGCGAAGGAAAAATACAAGGACTGACCATCTCGCCTCTCCGCGTTTCCCCCAATATCATGGCGACAAAGAGAAATAAATAGCCTATGATTTGACATTTTAATGTTTGTAGCGCGCCAGTTTACCCAGTGTGTGTGCATTGAGTAGTTCCTTAAAATACGGAACAAAGAGCGTCCTGTAGGCTCTCTGTTTAATACAGAAGAAGACTTTAACTATTACTTATATATTTCTTATAACGAAACGCGAAGAACAAATACGAGGACTGACCATCTCGCCTCTCCGCGTTTCCCCCAATATCATGGCGACAAAGAGAAATAAATATGATTTGACATTTTAATGTTTGTAGCGCGCCAGTTTACCCAGTGTGTGTGCATTGAGTAGTTCCTTAAAATAGCCTACGGCCCCTTGATGTAGATTAAGTCACATCCCCTCAGCAGAGAGCACCCCCCCCCCCCCCTTTCCCCCAGAACAAGTTTTGTTGTTTGCTTTGTTTTGTGTTTTATTTACTTATTTTTGCTGGGTTTTTTGTTAGCTTGTTGGTTTGTAACTTCAATGTCTTTTTTGTTGTTGTTGTTGTTGTTATTATTTCCTGTTGTAGTCCTGTGTAGGTCAATGGAGTCGGGTGGGAGGGCCCTGGGCCCTGGGGTTTAAAACTTGTTTCTGTATGATGACATTTATGATTTTGTACCAATGGGATATAATCCTGAATGTTAATATGTCCTGTATTATTGTGGGATAAAAACACTTTGAAAATCAATAAATAAATTGTTAAAAAAAAAAAAATAGCCTACGGAACAAAGAGCGTCCCGTAGGCTATCTGTTTAATACGGAAGAAGACTTTAACTATTACTTATATATTTCTTATAACGCTGGCTGTAGGCGATTTCTATAACCATTTTCATTCATTTCAACAATGGTTCATTGAAGTGTCGTTTGAATAATTTCGCCAGTCATCACCTTCATTTTAATGATTCAATGAGATTAAGGAGTCGACTATTGACGGATATGCGGTCTTCATCATTAAATGCAGTTGAAACTTTCTGCCACCTGGTGGTTGTTTGGGTACATTGCCTTAGCCTCGAAAAAAATCGGCTTGATGCACTGCGGGATCTCTTCGGGAGTCCCGCGGGAGAAGGTGCATTCTCAACCCGTACCCACTGTAGCCTATATATGTATAAATATACATGCTAAAGCTGTCGGGGAAGCCCTGCAGAGAAATATGCAAGCATAAAACGAGCAAAAACGAAAAACGAAACCGAAACCAGAGATGAAATCGCCAATCCTGCATAGTTCCTCTTTAATATCTTAAATAAGTCATTTCAAGGGCGGGAAATAATTAGCCTGGAAGCCAGCCGGAACTGAGGTGAGGAAGTTGGATCTGGGCTCGTTCCATTGACAAGTCTCTATGAATACTGAATACTGAGAATTGTGCGGACCAATCCAATCGTCCGAGTGGGATTTATACAATAATGGACAGTTGTTAGCAACAGCGCCTATTCATCCACATGACCTCGGCGTGCTTCGGTTGATTTTGGTTTACAGCAAAAAGCTTGTTACTAGACATTTACATTGCTATCGTGGCTGGTGCACGAAATCGCCTAATGACTGTCCAATACATGTAAACAATCTAATAGAAAACAGCATATGTGGAGAAGAAGGATGTGTTGGCCACTAAGATTCAGGGTAGGCTAATTGGTTAGGTCTGGGGCAGCCGTGGCCTACTGGTTAGGGCTTCGGGCTTGTAACCCGAGGGTTGCCGGTTCGATCCCCGACCAGTCCACGGCTGAAGTGCCCTTGAGCAAGGCACCTAACCCCTCACTCCTCCCCGAGCACCGCTGGTTGGGCAGGCAGCTCACTGCTCTGGGTTGTGTGATTCACCTCGCTGTGTGTTCACTGTGTGCTGTGTGTTCACTAATTCGGTTAAATTGGGTTAAATGCAGAGAACTGAATTTCCCTCACAGGATCAAAAAAGGATATATTCTATTCTATTCTATTCTATTCTATTCAATTGTGCGTGCAGAGGCATTTTCCCCCTGTATTGGCTAAAACACTCCCCATAATCATGTTCCAATGCTCTGATATATCTGATTAGAATTTAATTTTGAACATAGCTATATACTGTACGTCAGGCTGGAAAATAGCATGAAGACATAGGATTTGGGCAGAAATATTTTTATTTATATTATATGGTTTTGGGACCCATTCTTGATATAGACAAAGTTTGAACGAAAATTAAGACTCTTATCTGATTTGATACAGACCCTACTGAACATTCTTCTAGCTGCAAAATCACATGTTACAATCAGATTGTATGCAATGTTACAAACATGATCAAAATACTAGGAATTCACAACGGAAAGCATGCCTTCCACATGAGCAACTGGTTTCCCAATCTGTCTTTCTCTCTCAGAGAGAGACAGGCAGAGAGGCAGAGAGGCAGAGAGACAGACAGACAGGGCTCATACACATTTCCACCAGAGAATTTCCATGACTTTTCCATGATTCTTTCACAAATTTCCATGACCTTATATTTCTCAAAACCGGTTGTGACGCAAGTGTGAGACATGACCTGCCCAAATGAGATATGTTTCTGAGTTGAATTGGATGAAGCAAATTTCCATGACTTTTCCAAAACTTTTGGGGTGTTTTTTGTTTTCCAAAACCTTTCCAGGACTGGAAATTGGCATTTTCAAATTTCATAACGTTTCCAGGTTTTCTAAAAACGTATGAACCCTGGACAGACAGACAGACAGACAGAGACAGACAGACAGACAGACAGACAAGCAAGCGGGCACAGACTACCTTATTAGTGTGGGCTCAGGCATGCCAGGATCTGCTCCTCGTTTGAATCCTGTAAAAACAAACAGACAAACAAACATGAATATTTTATTTTCTCTGATTTTCTTAGAGCTGGCTTTGAGGTTCAAATGACTGATTGCTTACAACAACAAATGTATCATCAGAGGAAGGATGCAGTCTTGGCACGTAAGAAAGGAGATGAATAGGATAGATGCTCCTACCAGGCACGGAGCTCAAAGGCACCATTTCACGCATACTGTAGAAAGAACAGTGCTTCCCACACACCGACTAATTCGTGGCGGTGCGCCACAGATTCAACACCGGCCGCCGGCCGACCGGTGCACCACAATAAAAAAAGTTATTAAGTAATCTGAGTGCTCTGGTCATCTCTGGGTTAGTCTATTAGAAGTAGCCCAGCCAGCGTTTCTGATCCTGTGGTCCTGGACTGTGAGCACCGACAAGGCTTGCCTTGAGCGCAAGACGTGACACCCCTTCTACCGGCCGCCACATATTGCGTTTCGTTGTTAATTTATTTTTTAACACTTAAAAACACACATCGTATTCGCTGCATTTCCTTTCCCTCTATATGTCCTTTCTCTCTGTCACTCATGCGTCTCTCTCTCTCTCTCTCTCTCTCTCTTACTCACACACACACACACACCGTGCTCACCTCGTCTGTCTCCATTTAAACGAGATCATCCCTAGAAGCGTGGAAACTTTGCCTACTCAGGGACCAACATTTTTAAGAGTGCGATTGAAAAAAAAAATCTATGTCGCAATGGTGCACCAGACGCTGCTCGGGTGAAAGCATATCTTTCGTAAGTTTTCACTGTAGACTATGCATGCAATTTTACCAAACAGGTGGCCTATAAAATGAAACCCCCTTGCCACTTTCTCTCGCTCTCCCTCTCGTGCACACTCAATGGACACCTGCCCCTCGACCTGCACATTTAATCCAAATAAAACATTCACAATTGTGAAAGCAATGACGCACAGAAGACTAGCTACATTATTATTAAATCCGGTTAGCATCATTAGCATGCTGCACAGATTTGATTTAAACTCTTGTATCTCAATACTCCATACTTGCATTTCCAACTCAAAGACTCAAAAGGGCCTGTCCCAAGGAGAAAAAGTATTAGCCTACCTTGAAACTTAAACACACGTGGGGAAACTGAACAGTCTAACCAGTAGACTAAGCTAACCAAGTATACTTTGTTCACAATATTTTGAGGCTTCAAACAAACAGCTGAATAAAAGAGGTGGAGTTTTAAATGAACAGTAGGCTATAATTTGCATAAAGTGTGCTATTATAAGGATTTTCTCTTTTTAGATCAGGATATAATATAATACTCTGGTGTTCCAATGTAGGCTATTTAAATGCTATTTAATAAAAAAAAAAAAAAAAAAAGAACTACTCCCACTACGCCTGTAAGACTGCATTTGCTTCCTGCATAATGAGGCTCCGCGTGAACCCGCATTCTGCCTATGTGTGTATCTTAAATATATACAGCCATGTCGCAATGGAGGAGCAACTATTGCGCAATGAAATCAGTCAGTAGGGCACCAAGGTGCTGACGTTTGTGAATCGAGCGTGACTGGACAGTGAATGGACAGCTTACAGAGTGCGCACACCAACTGCCGTACCGGTCACACGTCTTTAAAGGGACACTTCACCGATTAGCATTAAGCTTTGTATCTGTAGAAAACCAGTTATGTTTTTGAATGGTCGTGCATCATTCCCTCAGTTTGCCTTGAGATGGGAGAAATACGGATTTAAAAAAAAAAGGAAGCCCAAGATTGAAATCTGTATTTCTCCTATCTCAAGTCCCTTTAACTTGAGTTAAATTCACAATTGTGTTCACACATGTTAGCACTTTTCCTTTCTGAAAAGTTTCCCATTTCTGGATGATTGCCTGGGGTCTGGGGGTACATGCAGAATTCTAGGGTGCTTTCACACTAGGTCCTCTGGACCGGACCCGGGTTCGTTTGGTCCGATGGTTCGGCTGTTTTTGATAGTGTGAACGAAACCGTACCGAACTCGGGTGCGGACCCGGGTTTGCCTGAAAAGGTGGTCTCGGGTCCGGTTCGCTAGAACCCTAGAGCAGGTTGCTAAGCAAACGTTCTGAAGAATCTAAAGAATGTTTACCTTTGTCTTCTTCATTGCACCGGCTTCTGCTGTGTTGCCAAGTGATATTTGTAAACAGAATTCTCAAGTTTGTGTCTTGAAGCATGGTGCTTATGGCGCAAACGGACCCGGGTGCGCAGACAAACATGTACTGTGAACACAGACCAACTACGGTAGAAGTAACCGCACTCGGGTCCGGTCCACTTAAACGGACCTAGTGTGAAAGCAACCCTAGACTGCATGCCTGGCAATTGCATCATTTTCTCTTTGCAGACGCAGGGTGCCCTAGACAGTTCCTGTTTTCTAGAGAAACTACTCATGGTACCAGCTACTAGTATGCTGGAAGTCAGAGACTTGACAGTCATGGAGAGGCAAGAGGGGTTCAATGCAGCTGTATAGGCACATGATTCGGCCATTCCTTTAGTTCAAATTTAAAACCGACGTTTTACTTTTATGTAAGGGGGATTTTCTTTTTTCTTTTTTAATTTAACTTCTTTCAAGTTCAATGAAAAACTTGTGGTTTTGCTGCATTGAAAGAGAGTATTTTTGGTGAGCAGTCACGCCCATTCATTTTTTCTTTTTTTTTGGTTGAGACTGATAACAAGCCCTCTCATTTCCGGTCAGAAATGTCCTGACTAAGTGGAAACTTTTGGCCTGAAATGAAATCCTCAAGACATGCTGCTGAAAATTTCCGAGGATTTTTTTGTCTCTCAAAACACCGCCAATCATCCAAATTCACTCTCCCTTGCTCACTCTTCTTCTGTGAAATTGCTTTGCTCAGAACAGATGTGACACCGTTACACACTCTTACAACACACTCTCATTCCACTGGCTTCTCTCCCTTAGTCTGTTGCTCTCTGTATATTCTCCACTCTGTGACGTGCCTTGCAAACTAAAATACTCAGTGGGGTTGTAAATACAATGAATCAAGAATTACTCCCCATGCTTCCGGCATTCCTGGTGTATTCATAGTACAACCTAGCCTACGCATCTCCTGTTGTTAATGTGGGGGGTGGGGGGTGGGGGAAATATGATGCATGGCTTACTGCAACAACAGTAAAGTGAGAGGTGCGCCCATTAATCATTTCCCAATTTGCTGACCAAATGACGAACGCTAACCATCTAAATAGCTTTAAACTGTGTGCACTCCCAGCCAGGTGCATTAGACTGACCAAAAGGTGGATTAAAGTTGAATGTTACTTAACATAAATCCAACGCACCACCATCCAGAATACGCAAAAATAGACGCTTTGATTGTAAAGATATGCTAAGATTAAGAAGGTGGTCAGATCGCACACAGATTTCGTTAGTATTCAGGATGTTCTTAGAATTCAGGATCAATTCTTAGAATTCATAAGGCGGGGTTATGTGATGTGATGTGACACACTTCCTCTGTGATGTGTTCAACAGACAAGCCAATTAAGTTTGGCCGCCAAACGTTGACATCAATGGAGGCCCACGCCATAGGGCACACTTTCATTTTTTCCACATATTTTTCTTCTGAACACACGTCCTTTCTATTTACCAGAAACGGTAAAGACTGAAAAAAGCACCGACCTGCAACTCTGTACTAATTAGACCAAGATCAGAAGCCGACTATTCGTAGGAATTACTCTATCTACGATGACAGCTGAGGGGATTCACACATGTAGTAAAAAAAATGATGTTTTCTTGTTAATATCATAAACTTCACTGTGAACAAAGAGTTGTTCATGTAGGCTTAAGAGTCCCATGCAGTTGAGGTGTGAAATGAAACTAACACCTGTGACGAAAAAAAAAAATGCTAGAGAGCGCACACGGCGTTTCCAAGGCAACACTGACAAACTCACAGTGCAGCCCTTGTTGCAAAGGAGCATTATGTCGAGATTATGGCTATGGCTATGGCTATGGCTATGGCTATGGCTATGGCTATTTAGCAGACGCCTTTGTCCAAAGCGACATACAAATAAATAACAATACAAATTAAATTAACAGTGAACAATTACAAACTAGGGAGAATAGTAATATTATCAGTAAAACAATAATTTTAAGCACTAACCTAATGAGAAATAAAACAGTGAAATGAGAATAGCAATCAAATAAGTCACTCAGTTAATTATATATAATAATAATAACTAAAGCATGGTATGGCTAAATTTAAGGACAATAGCAAAATAAATTTCAAATTCTATCAATAGACAAATTATAACAAAACAATACTATTATACAATATATATTAGCATATATTGGCAAATATGTCAAGACCCAGTAGTGCTACCCCATACATCATTTGAAGATTTAAGATTAATAGGCAAATTTAGCTCCGACATAATCACCTGAGAGTACCTGAATGATTTCAGTGGCACCTGTGGTTACTCTTGCATGTGGTTACTAGTTGGTTCTGTGAACCTCCATAATGGCCACAAATCTACTAAGGCTGGGATTATACTTGCCGTTAGACCAAGCGTAAGCGTATGCTGCAGCATTATGCACCCAACTGGAGGTCTTCACTAGGGGGAGACTGTTAGTCCAGTAGTAATAGGGTCAAACCCGGAACGAATTAGTAACAAGCTGAATTTTTCAGGATATGTTCAGAATACCTTTAGGAATAACATACTAAAAGTCCCCGTGAATCCCCCTTGTGCTCTCTGAGATATTCAAGATGGCGTCCAAAATGGCCGTAATTGGCCATAATTTGGAGATATTTTCTGTATTTCAGGCTTAAAACCTAATACAAATGCAATTAAAAGGTCAAAATATATGTTTTATAGGGCAAGTAAGTCAATTTCATCATTAGTTTATTGAATGGAGACATTTTATAACAGTTAGGCTACCTACGTATTGGAACACATGCTAAAGTTGACTGTAATCGTCTTTTGGAAATTGATCTTAATGCCTTGAATGGAAAAAATGAGGAAATATCCAACCTTTAAGGACATCAATTTTGTTTGTGTAGTATATATCATAATGTTTTTTTTTATTTCAGTTAGCCTATTAGCTGGTTTCATTCTCATTGAGCTCAATGCAATTCAAACCGGCTAATAGGCTAACTGAAATAAAACCATGCTAATCTCTTGGTATGGTGAGTATATGATGATGTGGGGTTATTTAATTCCAAAGGCCAAGGGTTCTTTATCAGGGTGCATAGTGTCCTGGATGGATCCATTTATTTAAAATAAATAAATGAATAAAAAAATCGTCCTGCCTCTATGGGAATTTTAACACATAGGGTTAAGGGATAATCCGGCGTGAAATGCACTTCAGATAAATTTTTCGGACTATTGGGAGTACATACGTTGAGTTGACACCAAAATCTTTTCCGGAAATGTCGCTGTTGCAGCTGGCAACGCTTTAACAACATTTTAATAACATTTCCGGAAAGGTACGGACTCGATTAAATTCATTCTGGACTCTCTATCCGACCACATAAAGACGTGGGGATACTTCGGTTTGGCTTTAGGGACCCTCTACTCACTACCACGTAAGTGTAGTGTTGTTTGGAACAGTAGAAGAGGTATAAAAGTAGCGTTTTGTAGCGGCGAAAGGACATGCCCGGGTCACTTCCAGGCTAACGAGTTTTGGCTAAAAACGGTGACCTCGAGCTTTCTCAAAATACATCCGAATGACATGATTTTGGTGTCAACTCAACGTATGTACTCCCAATAGTCCGAAAAATTGATCTAAAGTGCATTTCACTCCGGATTATCCCTTCAACATAGGCGTTCCAATACTTATGACCCCTGTATTTTAAGGAAAACATTTATTTATTTACGATACATTATTCATTCAGAAAGATATTTCCTCTTTTTTTCATTGAAGGCATTAAGATCAATTTTCAAAAGATGATTTTATATAGTCAACTTAGCAGGTGTTCCAATACTTATGGTCGGAGGGGACTGTACATCACTTCAGTCATCATCTTCATCATCAGAAACTGGTCTTGATTCTTCAGTTTCTTCATCATCTAGTAAAGATGACAGAGTTGGCCTTCCTTTGCATCCAACTTGCACATAATCCGTGCATAACTCCTTACAGATAATGCATGACTCCGTCGCTGTCACTGAATGACTCTGATGTCAAAAATCTAATATCTATAGACTGTGACCGTGACAATTTATGTGAACTCTTACTGAGCTCAGGACTTCACAAGTTCACATTTAAGAATGTTCACAGTACTGTAAATGCGTGTAGGTTTCCAAGAAGAAATTACAATCAAGGATTGAAATGACTAAAAAAGTAATTATTTGCATAATGAATACCTCTCGTATACTGTATGTTTATGAAATGGCTTTAGAACTTGATGTTTAGGACATTATGTACAAGTATAATATTATATGCTATATGAGGTCAGCATTATATATATAATATTATGTGCTAGTATATTATAAAGGTTATAGAGGGAAAATTGTTATCTGATTGTTTGTCTAACTGTGCGTTCACACCAAGAGCTACCAAAGTTGCAAGATCGCTTTTGTAGCTGTAAAATGCAGCTGCTACATAATAATTATGAAGTTGCTCATGACATGAGAGATTTTAACCTTCAATTTCAATTCTCTTAACTCAATTTTTACTAGAAAATGTAAGATAATCTGCTATTTTATATAGCTTATAATAATAATAATAATAATAATAATAACAATAATATTAATAATAACAATAATATATAAAATTGTATTGTATCGTGACCTTAATATCGTGTAGCCTATTGTATCGTGGATTGAGTGTATCATTACATCCCTACTTTTAACTTTTTTCAGTCGCTCTAGTCGCCCAAATTTTGCCTCTGGTCGCTTTTGTTGCTTTAGTCGCTCGTCTCCATTCAAAGTCAATTGCTTGCGGTGATTTCGCAGCTTTGGTCACTCTTCGCAAGGCACGGTTACGTTATGTTCCATCTCACAATCATGTCGACTATCAAATTTGTATGCACATTTTGTGTCATTGTCACATTAATGATCTTAATCTTGGTTAACTTTAATTTTAGCAGTGTGTCAATGGTGAATTTGGATTCCTTGTATGAGAAAACATATTTCATGGTTCCATCCAGGACATTATGCACCCTGATAAAGTCCCCTTGGCCTTTGGAATTAAAATAACCCCACATCATCACATACCCTTCACCATACCAAGAGATTAGCATGGTTTTATTTCAGTTAGCCTTTTAGCTGGTTTGAATTGCATTGCGCTCAATGAGAATGAAACCAGCTACTGTAATAGCTGAAATAAAACCATTATGATACTTATTCACAAACAAAATTGATGTCCTTAAAGGTTGGATATATCCTCATTTTTTTCCATTTAAGGCATTAAGATCAATTTCCAAAAGATGATTTTATACAGTCAACTTTAGCATGTGTTCCAATACTTATATGGAGATAACTGTATTATTATGAAATGTCTCCATTCAAGAAACTAATGATGAACTTGACTTACTTACCCTAAAAAACATATATTTTGACCTTTTAATTGCATTTGTATTAGGTTTTATCTCCAAATAGCGGCCATTTTGGACGCCATCTTGAATATCTCAGAGAGCACAAGGGGGATTCACGGGGACTTTTAGTATGTTATTCCTAAAGGTATTCTGAACATATCCTGAGAAATTCAGCTTGTTACTAATTTGTTCCGGGTTTGACCCTATTTTGAGCTAATGCTCTTGGACTATGTAGTAATATCAGACGTGGATGTGGCCATGTGCCATTGTATACTCTCATGATTGCCCCCGTCGTTGATGTCGATAATGCATCTTGCGGTCAGTTTTTTTGGCAATGATCGCCCCCTACTTTCTTGTCAGTATTGCATCTCGCGGACGCGTCATGTTCGCTTGCGACGACGTGCACGACCGACGCACCAAATGACTGCAAAATACGCGAGGCAGCCATGATACGAACATGTACGCGTTGTCTGCAGCAAGTGTAACTCCACTCTAACCTGGTATAATGAGACAGATGACATTCACTTTTAAAAAAGAACAAATATACAGTTTGGAAGATTTGTGGCCATTATGTAAGTTCACAACACCGACTATTCAGAGAGACCAAAGGTGCCAGTGAAATCACTGAAATTTAAAAGGATATCCCCAACCTGTACTCAGGTACCCTCAGGTGATCAAATTAGCGCCATCAGGCCATGTTAAGATAATTGGTTCACAGCACCAATTAGTAGCCATATCATGCATGATATACTTTTCATTACATTCGTATGCTGGAATGTTTAAATGTAGTCGGCATACTGCTTCAGCCTCTGGCAAGCTCAGAAGGGGCAGCGAGAGACTGGTAACTTGAGAGCGGTGTGTTGGAGACCCACGGTGTAGGCTCTTGACATATTTGCACATATATGATCATCTTAACATATGCTCCTTTGCAACAAGGGTTGCATTGTGAGTTTGTCAGTGTTGCTTTGGAAATGCAATGCCGTGTGCGCTCTCTTAACATTATTGTGATTCCCACTGACCATACTAAATCTGAGCACATCTTCCACTAGTTTTTCTACAAGTTTCCACTTCCGATTTTTGTGACCATGCGAGTTTTGCTATGCAAGCCATGTCATTTATAGGCTTATGGGATGTCCCCCTATCCACCACCCCCATACAACTACCGCCAACTGTCTACATCACACAAAATCTTAATTCTGGGACATATCATGGTCTTACCTATTCCTATTTCTGATTAAATGTATAGCCCACCCATCCACAATGCAATTGCTTTGATGTTGGCCAGATTTCCACTGATCCCCAATTTCCCCATGGGGATCAATAAAGTATCTATCTATCTAGATTTAGACTACATTTCATTTCATGCATGTATGCAGTTGCGCTTTCCAATGCTCACTCGTAAATCAAAGGCAGACATATCCAGAGCCACTCAGAGTTTCATATCCACTTACTATCATTAGAATTATGCCATAAACTAGTAACTTCCATATTTCATCATTGCTAAGACGGTCTTGAGCAAGTGCCCAAATCCCTCTCACTATTACGTAGGCCTACATAATTTCCGAAGTGACACAATAAAAACGTAAGCTATTTCAAGTCATTGACGAAGTTCTGGACCGGCAGACGGTGGGCTATGATCTTGGGGCATGATTAGCTAACTTGACGTCAGTGGCAGGAAGGAGTGCGGAAACCCGAAAATCCGATATTGGCTGAATTGCGTGGCCACCATAGATAGTACATATCTACCACATCCACACAAGACATGGTTCCGTCCTCTTATCTAAGTTTTCTTTCTGACGTGAGCGTGACTCGTGTTGCAACTTCTATTCAACGTCCTAGGTAGGCTACTATTTTCCCACTAACATACAGTGACTAAAATATCCAAAAAAGAGAAAGAAGAGGACATGGCATGCAAGTACCAACTGAGACCATATAAACACCTCCTTCAAATCCCGGGAACTAAGTGTCTCAATCCATAAGCGCAACTCTCCAAATATCCACAAATCAACACTTATTTACGGCATCCGATTAACCACCTTGTCACCTTGCCAACGTCGTTAGCTAAATGTGGCTAAGTGCTAAATAGCTAGTAGGCAACAGTTCATGAATCATGTGTAAGCTACCTCCGCGCAAACGGGTTAAAGATCCGTTTTACCTTTAAACCTATCTGTATTTTCACAATCTAGACATAAATTAACCACGAATACAATAACGTTAGCTATCGTGGTGAGGGAGCTGGAGATGAGCAACAAGAAGGCTGTTAACATGCTAACCGTAGCTAGTTGTTATACATCATGCCAGGGAATGTCTAATAATACTGACCCAAATACAAAACCGTGGGGATGAAACCCCACCGGACAACAAACTGTCCACACTGGAACACTTGCTGGAGCCGCTGTTTGGCTTCTTTGCTGAGCTTGACCATATTTTTAGCGATCTCCGTGCCCAGGTTCTGAAGGACTTCAGGTGATGGTTGCGATGCGTGGCCGTAAATGGAGCTAGGTATTGTTTTACGACACTGTCGGTTCCGATTTCTTTGCAAGCATTCTGGCGCCATCTGACGGCTACAATTTGTTGCAATGTTTCAGAAAATGGTTATTTGATTTCATCCAGCGAGACACTGAAGTCACACCAATCGGTTCCAATTGTTTTCAGTTATCAATGTCTACCTTTGGGCTACACCTGTGTAAATGTGTCCTTGTCAATTATTCAGCACATGAAGACTTGGAGACATCAGATTAAGAGCAATCAATTCTGTACGCTAAGAGAGAGAGAGAGAGAGAGCGAGAGAGAGAGAGAGATTCCATGGTTACAGTTTTTCCCATCGCTAAAACACAATTTTGCAAACTAGATTTTTTTTTAAATCAAAATTCACACACAATTCACAAATCCACACACCCAAACAAATCAAACTTTTGCACTACATGGCACACACTTCATTCATTTTACCATTTTACCATTTTTGTCCAACCGTCTACACACTCGGCCCAGGCTCGTTTGGACCGAACACATGAAAGGGAGACCAACACCGAATAAACTTATCACAAAAATATTTATTATAAGCACCAAAAGGCCTATGTCTAGGGGTTGAAGGATTAACTGGCTGAGGTGTAGTGAGTGACTGGAAGGCCGGCAAGAATATCGGTGTGTGTGTGGAGAATGTTTGTAATGTAGTGAAATGGGAATGTATGCAAGAGTGAGTGCGTGTATCAATGTATGTCGTGAGTATGAGTCTCGTGTGTCTGAGTCAAGAGAGAGTCAAGAGAGAGAGTGAGGGTCAGGTAGGACGGGCTTTAAAGTCTGTTTCCGCCCAGGTGCGGCTTAATTGGCAATTAAGCACCACTCCGTCTCCAACCAACCAAGGCTCCGCGGTAGCGCAGGCTGCTAGAGACAGAGAGGGTCGTAACACCTCCCTTCCCCGAGAGGGTTCCTTCAGGAAGCCTTAAAAAGAAAACAAAGACCCTCTGTGGATCTGCCCCATCCCTGTCCCCCAGCGTCCTGGAAAACAGAGAGGACATACCACAAATTCGCATAACACATTCACATTCTAACATAATATTTAAC
Source organism: Sardina pilchardus (assembly GCF_963854185.1). Taxonomy (NCBI): domain Eukaryota; kingdom Metazoa; phylum Chordata; class Actinopteri; order Clupeiformes; family Clupeidae; genus Sardina; species Sardina pilchardus. The sequence continues at coordinate 13,543,099 of NC_085017.1, forward strand.
CGAATCATTGATGTATTCTGTATGCTGAAACCATATGTACTGTATGAAAACTCTAATGAAAGGATATGGTTGCACTTGCAGGTTCTGGTACATGGCATAGTGGTCAGAAGTGTTCTTTTGTCCTTAACCCTGGAGGATTTATGTATTTTGCCATAATACTAAAATAGCTCAAATTGTAGAAAGTTATTCACTTGCAGAGAACTATTTGCAGTTACACACACTGTTGAAACATCTCTTTTCACAGTCAGTAGGCACAATTTTTGTAACTATTGGCTATTTTTGCAAAACTCTACAAATAAGAAAAGTTCAACCTTTCACTAACTCAGCAAAACATTGTAGTTCTCTTGCAAAAGTGAACACACCTTGCTTAACTCTTAACACCTTCGTAGAAATGGTGTTACAGTGATCACATGCCATCATGTTATAAGCACAATGTGCCAACTGATGGTATGAATACAAAACACATCTGGCTTTGCTTTTCAGCTATGTCAGGCTTTGAGGTCATCATTTTGTCACTATTCTGTACAGGGATCCAAACTTCAAGTATTGGTGTTTATTTACGCATCAAAACAAACACAAGCGTGTTTTTCCAAGTCAAAACACAAAATAGCTATTTCACTGAGACAAAAAAATGTCTACATGTCTCTGGGTCCAGCCAAAATCTATCACATGCAATGTCTTCCAGTCCAAGGCACTGGGGAAAATATCTTTCTATTCTATTCTATTCTATTTCTTACTCTTCTTACCCTTCCTCTTGCTCCCCCTTGTCCTCTTCCTCTAACTTCACCTCCTTGTCGTCTTCTCCCTCTTGCTTCTTCACCTCTGTCCTCTTCCTCCTATTTCTTCACCTCCACCTCCTCTTATTCTCACTTTTCTACTCTTCCTGTTCCCTCCATTGTACTCCACACAGACAGCTTACCTGTGCCTTATATACACTGCTTAGGCTGATTACAAAGTGAACTATCTAAAACAGTTTTCTTGATGTGACAGTGTGCCGGATAGATGGTAAAATAGTGTAAATAATAGCAATACAATGTGTGAAGTGTATGATTTTGCTAGGCGTGTGTTGGAAATTTCACAAGGTGATGATAGCTGAATGTGAAAAAAAAAATGTTTTGGCTTGAAATCACATACCATGTCGCCTTGGACAAAGGCGTCTGCTAAGCAACCATAACTTTAACCATAGCTGACATACCTTTATTTATAAGGTCATATTTTCTTATTAGCCTACAGACAATCCTCAGTCGGCTATACAGCCTGTTACACTGTAACTGAACTCAAAGCTGCATGGTTTAGGCTACTCTCAGTGTCTTTGTAGCCTTGTAGGCAGATTTGTGGATTTTCATGTACTGCAATTGACCCCCTCTCAGCCTGCTTAGCCTACTATTTGCACAGCCATCTCTCTCTCTCTCTTGCAGACTCAGACCCAATGGCCTCAACCGCTCCCCCTGGTGCCCTTATGATTGAATTAAAACATACTGTTAAAGTGTCTTTAAAGTGTCCTTTTGGCTTAATGCATTTATGAGAAAAATATTTCAGTGCCCTCCAGAGTGCCACTTGACCATAAATGATAAGTGAAACTAGAGGATCTCTCTCTCTCTCACACACACACACACACACAGATAGAGAGAGAGATGTCAACCAGTTCTATATGTTCATCCTCAAACGTCATTCTAGCCTGCAGTGTTTACATTTTATTGACCAATGTGAGAGTGGAATTCTGTGATCTGTGCAACCTCCCAGTGTGGCATATGTCAATACACAATAACCAATAAGAGTAGTAGCCCGGGATACAGTTCAAGCACCAAACCACCAGCTTTTTGCATAGTGTATCTCCAGACTCGCACAAAAAAACAGATAGAGCGCACAGAGTTTGCAGGCAGAGAAACCCTCAATAACAGGCTAGGTGTAGCCTATATGGTTTTGCCCTGGGCACGCACCCATGCATTAATAATATAATGTGTGATGTAAATGTATAGGCTGAATCAATAGCCTACAGTTCAGTTGCCATTCTTGTGACGTTCTTACCCACGTTCGCTTAGCGGTCAACTGAATCGGGATGTCAGACGGATCCCCAGTAGAGAGTTTCTGTGAGTCGAGATCGGTCACAGCTGGTGCTTCTCGCATGATCGGTTCTTTGAGTAGGATAATAGGTCTGCGTAAAGTAGCCTATTGAGTAGCATAGTCGGACCTAACTTTATTTCGAGTTAAAGGGAAATGGAGGGTTACAAATCAAAACTGGAAAGTGATGTGGATTATCTCTACGCTGGATTCCTTGCTCTTGTTGGTAAGAAATTATATTTAACATCTGTTACAAGCTACACTCTCAAAAGTACAACATTTGACTTCTAAAGGCTCGTCGCTGGGGCAGTACCCTCAAGTATACAACGTTGCCAGGGAAAGCTTGTACCCCTTCAGTTTGTACCCTTTGGTGGCAAATATGTAGGCTACTCTAAGGTACTAACTTGTACCTTTATGTAATGGATCAAAATTGTACCTTTGAATAATATCTTCTTTTAAGGGTACTGCCCCAGCGACAAACCTTTTTGTACCTTAGGGTGGCAAATCCGTACCGTAAATTCAAAAGTGCATTACATTTTACTCACACAAATGCTGAATGCAATATGCTATTTAATAGATTCTGATCACATTGCAATCATATTTATGTTTCACTTTCACCAAACTGAGACATATAATGAAGTTATCCACAGTACAACTTGCCTGAAAGACCATTCCATTTCATCAACATTACAATAGTTTCAGTAACAAATACAGATGAGTACAATATTTTTCATTTAATCAACATTACAATATAGTTAAATTAATTCCCAGTGCAAGTGCATGCACATAAAACAATGAGTTTTGCAGGCCATCTTCTAAACATGTCAAACTGAGACATAAACTGTTATCAACATAGACCTAGTGTCATTGGCCTAAACAATCCATTTCATGGCTTTAATAGTGTCCACCCGCTATTAAGTTGGGATGGACAACCAGGGATCTTTGCTATTCAATAGATAAGCGCAGAAATTAAATTCAATGCAGCTAAATAGGCAATAACTTTTCTTTTGGAAAACTATGGTAATTTGGGGAGAGAGACATGGGAAAAAGTTGAGTAGCACTCAGCTTTCTTAAGTTCTCAGTCATTCTGCTTGATTGTCTATGTGTCTTTCTGTCCGTGTCCTTTCTGCCTGAGTGTCTCTGTAGTGTCTGTCTGTCTTTCTGAGTGCCTGCGAGTCTTTCTGCCCATCTCTCTGAATGTCTGTCTGTCTGTCTGTGTAGTTCTTACATATTTAGCTGCTCAACTTGTTATTTTTCCGTCTGTTCCCATGCTGCCTTGCACGCGATTTGATTCACGCTGCTAAGGCAGTCTGGAAACTACCGCCCTAAAGCAAGACGATGATGAGCTGCACAGACGCATTTGACAGTCGTGGCGCCCAATGAACGGATCTGGGCATAATGGTTGATATTAATTTGTGAGACAGTTTGTTCTTAACATGATTTGAAACCCTACATGATCTTAAAAAACTAGCCCATGATAGTTTTACATTAAATGTGGGTGGAATTGAGCTCACAATTCGCGCTGCACTTGCTACCATATCTGGTGATAACTTGTCCGCTCACATGTTGGGTGGATTCACCATGTCATTTAACTCGGATAGAGCTTGCCGCTATGGCATGGCTACTCATACAGACATAAAACAGACATTCAGTGAAGACAGCTTTGTTTTAAGAACACCTGAAGTTCACTGGTATCATCTGAATACAACAATTTCCTGATGCCAAGGAAACATACGGGGTAAACAGTCCTTCACCTTTTGAGGAGTTGCCTTATTTTGATGTGACGATGTCTCTTCCACCAGTAGTAATGCATGATTTGCTAGAGGGGGTAAGTCCTCTTGTCATGAAATTAGTTATCAGCAGATCTCACATGGAAAAAAACATATTACGATAAAGTAAATAAATGAATGGATGAACAAATCATCCGATTCAAGGGAAAATAAACCCAATGAAGCAGTACAATACAAAAAAGCCAAAACGCTGGGGCTACAAAGTGTTTGTGCGGGCCGATAACAGGGGCATGGTATACAACTTTGAGTTCTTTAAAGGAAAACAATTCTCCCTTGTGTAGGCCTACCTGATATCGGAGCCAGTGGAAACATCGTCTCTCCTGCTTCATCCCTCAGAACAGGTCCCATAAGCCAGGGGTTCTCAATGTTTTTGGTTCCAAGGACCCCTTTTAGGGGATAACATTCTCCGAGGACCCCCTTATAACTGTAACAGTTAACCATTCGTATTCTCTGAAGTTGTGGCCGGGTCCACTATCCCAAGTTAATGTGGGTAGGACCAAATAGACACAATTTGCTTGTTTTATGGGTGAAAAGAGCATCATCTTTTTAAAATGTTAACTTTATAATTTCAAGCAAATTATTTCGCGGATCCCTTGGCTATGGGTCACAGACCCCAAGGGTCCCCGGACCCCACTTTGAGAACCACTGCCATAAGCTCCGCTTTGACAACTGGTTTACCAGTGTTGACCTCCAGATGGTTCTGGAAGAAATGAAAATACACTGTATTCTGTCGGCACTGTAAAAGCAAATCGACTAGCTGGGTGCAGCTTTACCACCGACAAAGATATGAAGAAGTAAGGGAGGGGGTCTTTAGAGGAGAAGGAGGAAATCTTCCAAGGGGTTCCTCTGAGGGCGGTGAAGTGGTTCCATAACCGTGCAGTGACCATCCTGTCCACCTTTGCTTCCACACATCCCACCGCCATTGTGGAGCGTTATGACAAGAAGGATATGATGACCACTGTCCGAGTCAATCGCCCAAACATAGTGGCCACGCATGACAAAGGGATGGGAGGGGTTGATTTGGTTGACTCCTTGATTGCACTCTACTGCACAAAAATTAGATCCAAAAAGTGGTACCACAGGATTGTGTTCCACATGCTTGATTTTACCGTTGTAGAGGCCAGTGGCTCCTCCACAGGAGAGAGTGTAGGGATTGTGGAATTCCCAGCAATGAGAAGGTCAGTTTGGTGCAATTCAAGGCGGAGATAGCTGCTTGTCTCTGCATGGGAAAAAGAAGGGAATGTCAAGAGAAGAGGGAGGCCATTCCTTGAAATGCCGCCTGAAAAGCGGCCAAAGATGCCACGACCGGCAGAGTTGATCCGTGTGGATCAGACAGGTCACTGGCCTGCGTGGGTGGAGAAAAAAGGGCGATGCAAATGCCCAGGTTGCTCAGGCATTGTTTATGTGCAGTGCTGTAAATGTGCAACGTACCTTTGCTTCAGCAAAGAGAGGAATTTGCTTCCGCAACTTCCATAAATAGTACAGAGATTGTGAGTGCTCATGCTGGTATATTTCTGTGTAAGCATGTTTGTGAATCAGTAAAAGATAATGGAGTTGAGGGTGTGGAGGTTTTCTTTACTAATTGTAATGCTTTTTACTACTGGTAACAGTCATTTAAAGAATGTACATAAATTATGATTAGAAGATATGATGATTTGGTTACAATAGTGTTCCGTCATGGTACAATGTTGCCTGTGGGCAACCGGTGAATATGAGATGATACTTTTTTTAGAAGTATAAATAATATTATGTTGTAAAAACTACATGTTTTCTGTCTTTGGTTAAATAAAAGTAAAAAAATATAGCCCATTCAGATCATAATGCGTACCATAGAGGGTTAATTGAACACAATTGAATTGAATTAAATTAAATTAACATATGGCTAATAATCACCTATCAAACGTATCCGAAATTGAGAGAAAAGTGCGTGTGATGTGTTGTTGGCCACACTGCTTGTGCGTGCGTGCGTGCGCGTAGTGGTCGTGATTATGGGGAGTGGGGGTTGTATGTGTGTGTGCATTCCATTTGGTACATCCGTCCGTCCAGTTTTGATGCTTTTGTCTAGTCACTAACTTTATTCTGACTACATACTGTATGTGTTTCAGTCACAGTCTCTGGCCTGGGGAACGGTCTACTGCTCGCCACGTTTCTGAGAAGATTTTCCACTCTGAAGGCGCCAGAGCTCCTGTACACCAACCTGGCTCTATGCGACTTGCTAGCAGCCATCTGCTTGTACCCGCTGTCCATAGCATCTGCCTTAAATCATGGCTGGATGGGTGGGAAATGGACCTGTACTTACTATGGACTAATAGGATATCTGCATGCGGGAGCCCATATCATGACTCTCACGTTCCTGGCTGTTATTCGGTGCATTATTACATTCAATGCTCATCGTCCCAGTGAGTTATGTCTACATCTAAATGTGTCTTGTAGTATTCCTTATAGATTATGTTTTTTGGTGCACACTCGAATGTAACTGGTAGAAACAGTAATTACCAAAAGTCTGCATTAGCCTGGTTGTTCTGTAAGAATGATGCAGTGCATGTAAGTGGACATATTGTATGAAGAGACAGTCCATTTATAATATGTGCATGTTTTTGTACCTTATTCGTACCTTGTGTATAGACCTTGTATGTCTATGTTTGCTACAACGGACCTACGGAAGAGACGTGTCCTGAAAAGACTGTAATGAATCAGTAATGATCAATAGTGTAGTCACAGTAGGCCTAAGTAGTGGGTAGCATGCAACAGTTCTTCTTACCTCAGCTTTGTTTGCCTGGCTTTCAGGGAAGTTTCTGACTAGGAAGAAGGTCTTCGACATCGTCCTCCTCATTTGGATGCATGCTGGTCTGTGGGCGTTGATGCCGCTGTGGGGCTGGGGGAAATACGGTCCCGAGGTCCACGGTCTGTCCTGCTCTCTGGCGTGGGGTGAGCTGTGTGAGGCTGGCGGCCTGTCCTTCATCTTCAGTAGCTTCGCCATCACGCTGGTCGTCCCCGCCGCGGTTACCGTGTCCTGTTACGCTTGTATCGCCATCAGGCTGCATTTCCAGTACAAAAGCATGGAGAGTCGAAGGAGGATGTCCAGACGAATGCGAGTGGTCCGGAGAGTCGTTTTGGTATGTGGCCTATGTTCAGTTCCATCTGATTCATTTCATTTCCGTTTAATTGGCTGCAGCATCTGTACCATATTTGGGCCAAATGTATTGCCAAATGTTGGTGTCACTCTGGGTCAGATCTTCAAGATAGATAGCTCCCAAGAGACCCCCTCTGTGCACCCATGACGGAAGCACTCTCTCTTCTGATAACACCCCCAAATCTAGTAAAATAATCTTGGCATTGTTTTTCCTTTTGTGACAATAATGTTTTCGGTTTCCTCAAGCCTTCTTTGGATGAAGTAGACTTAAAGGGATATTCCGCCATTTTTGGAAATACGCTCATTTTCCACCTACCCTCGAGCAAAACAATCGATATTTACCTTGTTCTCTCTGATTTGACATGGAACTACACTCTCATCTGGCGTAATAATCAAGGGAAGTTGCAAACACAGTGATATCGGGAACTACTTACTGCTTGTTGTCTATGGGGACTATTTTCAGATATCACTGTGCCCATGGTACGTTTGCAACTTCCCTTGATTATTACACCAGATGAGAGTGTAGTTCCATGTCAAATCAGCCTAGAAAAACGCCAGGTTTCATTTTCAGTTGGTCTTATTGCACTTTCTAACTTGAGAGGAGACACGTTTTAAATGGGAAAATTACCAGAAATCTTAGTCACTTTCAAACATGAAGCTAGCAGGCGAGAAGCTAATGGTCTAATCCGATTCAATGATTTATGCTAGGCTGAAGCTAAAAGTTGTATCGCCAGACCACAGAATGGCTGGATGAACAGGAACAAGGTAAATATCGATTGTTTTGCTCGAGGGGAGGTGGGAAATGAGCTTATTTACAAAAATGGCGGAATGTCCCTTTAAGAAGAATGGTTAATTATTTAGAGTGTGATTGTACATTTGCTTATGTGTCTTATGTCTTGAGGACCCCATCAAAAACGAGATGTTTCATCTCAAGGGGTCATCCTGTTAACAATACAAATGTCAACGACTTAGTAACGTTCCTTTAAAAATGACATTGCCTTTACAAATTGGTTTATGGCAGATGTAGGCTACAATAGCTTTTTTCTGGGTTAATGGGAATGATAACCAACGTTATTAACTGGTTATCTAAAATTGAAAATAGTGTGTCACGCTGGGGCAAGTGAAATGGGTTTTGTCCTCTTTTTTGATTCCGTTCATCCAAAGGTTTTGTTGGATTTTGTTTTTCTCCCCCTTTTGAACCATTTCTACTCAAATTGAGACAATTTGTAGATTAATTCTTTGAAATTTTAAAATCGTGGCCTACATTTACCAAGGCTTGTCGTTTACTTACTACATTATACAAAAATGTACTTTGTGTACATGCATTTGTCAGAACTCTAACTCGTTTCTTTCTGTCAGATCGCGGTGATCATGAGTGCAGGCTTTCTCACTGCCTGGCTGCCCTATGCAACAGTCAGCTTCTGGCTGATCTTTAACTCGACGTCGACACTCCCTCCGGTGATCTCCCTGCTCCCCAGTCTCTTCGCCAAGAGCTCAGCCGCCTACAACCCCATCATCATCTCCATCATGAGCTTGCGCTTCCGCAGCGATGCCAAGCAGCTGGTGGCTGATATCTGCTCAGGGGGCAAGCCAGACGTGGCTTTGGCTGAAAGACCTAACGTAGGTATCACAGAAAGCTCAGCTCCCGCTGTCAACGAGGTCCCAGTGACCAGTTGCTAGCATATAGACCATTTTCACGTGATGTCAGCAGCTGGGTATGAGTACGTCCGGTAGCAGTAATATGCAGCCATTACGTCATTTAACTTTACTCTCATATCAAGGTAGATACGAAAGCAATGATCGCAAATGATAACTCAACATAACGTTAGCCCTAATGTTAGGAGACCCCTGCAGCAAGCAACTTCAGCTAACTAACATGTTAGCACCGAAGATGAAGTTGGTTTGATATTGGATATTCAGATATTCAATGAAAGACCGTTCCTTATTTTGAATATCTGTTGAGTATTCAATATCAAACCAACTACACCTTCGGTGAAGCAAGCTGAGTTGTTGCTATATATTAAGGATTAGGCTACTGACTTTAATCTCAATTCAAGGCAGCTACGTGACGGCAATGATCGCCAACGATAACAAGGAAAATGAAGATTATAAATACACGTGAAATATTAATCACCTTACCTTACCTCAAGCACTGTAACCGTATCACCATAGCTTTTGCTTACGCCGGATGTACTGATACCCAGCAAAGCTTCAAAGCGGAAAGTGTCTGACGTTAGCATGAAAATGGCGAATTGGTGCTGTTACACAAGAGGAAGTTGTAGCATGGCAACAATGCTGATAAGTGAGAATGAGTATTGAGAGAAAAAAAAATTCTAGCTGATTGTACACAGAGTGCAGATATTTCTGTTATACACTAATCCAGCGCGAACTTTATGGGCGCTGCCATCTTGAATATCGCCATTACTGCGTGCCTGCGAGTATGACGAGTGACACTTGCCTGTGCTTTTCAATGAAAGCATCCTGTCAGAGAATGTCTAACAAGAGATCCCGCTCATGAAAGAAAATGTCAGGTGAAAGGGAACATTGGATCAATGATGTCAGACTGTGCCAAAACTTACTGATGAAGGTAATTTATTAACAACATAAGGTATTAAGACGTGTATTAATGACAGCTAACCTCTGCAACAGCCGCCTATGGAACCAAGGGGCTAATTTCTTAGCAGCCAGCCACGCAGTAATAGCGGCGCTGTGTTACTTCCGTGTTTCGCTGGATTAGTGTATACCCTAGTCCGGTTTTCACCATACTAAGCTCAATCTTTTAAGATTGAACATTAGTCTGGGGAAGATGCGCTTTGATTCTACTGCAAAAGAGGCGTGATCAATGTGCATCGCTCAAATGACTCCGTACGAGCGGGGCTAGTTGGTAAATTAAACTTTTAGCCTACCAAAGCCGGTCGGTAGAATCACAAACACGTCTTCCTGCTGTATGAACTGTTCCAGGGCAAGTTTTTGTTCTGTTTTTAAAGAAAACTTGCCTTTAACATCTTCCAAAACAGACGCGATAGCGGCTGCTGCTTTCGTTTCGTTGCTGCTTAAGGGAACAGCTATATTTTTGTATGTTTGTTTTCAATAATTTACAGATTCAATGTGCAACAAGAATGTTCTGCCCAAATACATTTTCGTGTGCTAACAAGACTTTAAACTAAATTACAACATTTACTCAATTAAAACATTACTAAATTGTGTTTTTGTACACTAAGGTCATGTATGTAGCCTACATAATGTAGGCCTAGTTGCTTGTGGGGCTTTTGTTCTGACTCTGGTTGCTATTGGGTAGGTCGGAAGTGGTAGGAAAGCAGGAAGAATAAGAGGCATGGTTGCAACTGTTTTAGGCTACCTTGTGTATAAAATCCCATCTAATCGGTTGGATTGAGACTTCCGAAAAAAAACAAGGACTGTAAGTGCTAAGCGTTTTTTACATGTTTAGAATTTTTGTATGACTGCTTTGGAGGAATTTCAGAGATTACCTGCTTGTGTGTGATTGATTGTGTTAGCATGTTAACTTGTAGGCTAGTGTCAATTACGTCATACCGATACTGTGTTGATATACTAGCATACTAAGTGCATTTTCCGTTGTAGTTTCACTCCAATCCAATGTTGTCAAATTGACTTTATGCTGCAAACGGAGCAATAAGGAGCAAGCACGCCCAGTTTTCAGGCTGTTAAAAAGGAGTTTTGCTGCCAGTTTAATCTAACACTGAGAAAGTACAACACATAGTGAGAGCAGAACAAAGATACTTTCCAAACGACAGCTGCTGTATGGCCGCATGATTTTCCTAGTCCTGCTAGGTACGAACAGCCGATGGTTTCAATAATCCCTATCGGCCTCATCATTACCCATGCCATTTGTTTGGACTTATTGACACTCTGACTGGGCTCGACCTCAGCCTTAAGGTAAATAAATTCACCGTATTTTGAGCACAGTATTTAGCCAATCTTATTACTGTGTAGGTAATTGTAAGCCTCCATGCTTTTGTAGTTTCGAAGTGTCTCACCATCAACACCCTCACTAAGAAGGAACTAATTTACAATGTCCACATAGCTAACCTCTGGCCACAATTTCATATCGTCAACCCATTCCGTTAACGTAGACGGATGGGGCACTTTTACTGTACTATCGGCAGTACTTGTGAGATAGTCCGATCCATGGGACCATCTATGAGATGCGCTCATTTTGTCAGATACGTTAATTGTAAAAGCCAAGGGTTTGCTGATAGCAGTAGCTACAAACTAGACCCGATGTAAACAGGAAGTTTGTTACTGGTTTGGTCTACGCGTTCTACGTTGCCATAGCAATTCAGGGGGAAGGTCAAAGTTCGAGAAAGTTGTGACTACAAGGTCTCCAGGACTCCACAGTCAAACGTTTCCAAATATTGAGACAGTAGCCTAGCAAATGGGACCAGACAGGCACAAGCATAAGACTCAAAGCAGCTCATTCCATAGCTTTCTTTGCAAGAAGGTTGGGTAATAAGATGCAAAAGCAAAATAAGACTCAATTCCTATGTGCTTCAGTCTCACATTTACCTAATCCAAGTGGAGCCAGTTCCTCCAGGAGTTTTGTAGGGGGCATAAAGTCATGATGTGGCCCTGGAAGGAGCAATAGTTTCGCTTTACAAATAGGGTTTTCCCTGCGGCCACCAGATCTTCCTGTAGATTCAAACGCACATACATTGAGGTCGAGAACTTGGCCCGTGCCATGAGAGTGACTTATAGCCCTGGGAGCGCACACACACACACACACTCACTGAGTAGTGATCGGTCACAATGAGTAGGCACAAAGCGTAACAGAAGACAGTGTCTTCTCAGTTGTGATGGAGACACCAAAGATGTTATGCTCTGAGGAAAAACTGCACAGTCCACGTACAGTATATGGCTCCTCAGTTTCTTTTTGTCCTAATGAGTAGCAAATCATCATCAACTTTTAATGTCAGACTCAAGGTTCATTCAGAAGACACAGACATGACATACAATATACATTAAAAAGATAAACATGTACAGAATCCCCCTTTTTCCCTTTTCTTTTGCTGTCTGTTTTCTTTTACACTGGTGCGATGTGTGTGTGTGGGTTTTGTTGTCTGTTTGTTGTATGTAAAAATATAATAAAAAGACTGATTAAAAAAAGAAGATAAACATAGACAGACACTTAGCAGCGTTCCATAGATGATTATCGTATGTCACGAACCTAGGATTTGTCATCAGCATAAAAAATAATTGACGAATTAATTTGTAGAGTGTCCTCAATAATGCCTGGAAGGTGCTGGCCCCTGCATTACAACACATTTTGAACGAACTTCTGTCATCAAAATGATTTCCAAATCACCTTTCTGGGGAAATGTGCATTTAGTGCATCTTCCCAGAAAAATAACCCTCTACTTAGGCTTTTCAACCACTCACACAATATCACTCAGGTGAAACAGAGCAGTGTTGCTCAGAAGCAAGAGCTGAGGTTTCAAAACAGGAGCATGTAATTATGGGAGCTAGTGGTAATGTGTGTCTTATGCTCTTAGAGGACTGTAATTTTGTCCCCGTTCTTTGTTTGTTATAGAGATGAATAGGCTTTCACCGCGAGTGAACACTTTGTAGGAGGAGAGAGGTGGCGGTAACACGGAATCATTCTCAGAAATATAAATATAGGCATCCATTCATGCGCCAGCTGAATGGCAGGCCGGAAGATTTCAAAGAGGCTTTTCTACAATGTCTCAAAGAGAAGCTAAACATGTAACAAATGGATGAGAATGAGATAACGAGAAATGTCACCCTCCATAACCGACTGACACCATTAAATCTAAGCTTAAAGTGTAACTTCACCCCATAACTCCACCCACTTCACATTTCTGGAAAAGGCTTTCAAAATGGGCAGGACGTTATGAAATTTGGAAGGTAGTGCAGCACTGCCATCAACCATGGTGATTTCGTGTCAATCTGGGAATGAGTGCTGCAGACATGGCTTATCAGGTAGGCTAATCAGGGCAGCAGGTGTTGGGGTGTTTCATTCCTAATTTGTAACAACCCGGTGACGTAGTCTCGGCAGAAAAGTGCAGGACTACGTCAGCATTCCAATAGCATTTTGGACCAAAATGCCATGCCATGTTTCAACCTGTAGAGGGCACGGAGAGCTAATACAAAATCATACGAAATGTTCCTTTTCTCGGGAAACACGATTTTTTGTCAACATTAACCCTGGTAATAGTGTAGGTCACCACTTATGAGTAATTTCAATCAATCAACAGCTCAAAAAACATATTTTAGGGTGCAGTTACACTTTAATGTGCTTTACCAAGCCTGACTTCCTAGTTCCAAATGACTTTTAAAACCTTCCTACTTTCTACTCAACATTTTGTGTTTTGTTTGTGGATGATGCATGTTTTACAATTTGATCACATGTAGCCTACTGCTATGACCACACCGAGGCAGTGTGGAGTTTAAAGCTTCAAACACAGGCTGGAGAACAGGGTACAAGATGAAGATCGGAACTAGAAAGGGAATGGGGCTAAGTGTTACTTTTTTATCATCACCTAAAGTCCAAGACATTAAGTTTTGATTCATTGAATTAATTGATATAAAAAAAATAAATGAGCAGTGTTGCATTTACTGTCTATCAGATTGTGATGCACTCTTTCTGGCATGGCAACATATTCATATTCATCTGCTGTAAAAACAAAGTCAACTGACATTAAAAAAGTTTTAAGCATATTTTGCAGCCCAGTAATAACCATGGTAGAGGCTGGTTTGCCCTGAATGGCGAAGCATTTCCCTTGAGAATGCAGTGAAGGGTACAGTGTCAGTAAGTGACACCAGACACTTAACTCACTGTGCACAGGAGCTGGCGCATTGGGGCCAAGGACTCAGACTCCGACTCAGACACTGGCTGTCTGTCTGTACAGGATGAGCGTAGCGCTATGCTAATGCTAATCTCCACTCCACAGCCACCCGAGCTCCGCTTATCTGTACTGCTGTCTGACTGACTGGCTGGTAATTAGTCTGTCAAAGGACGTGCCACTGACAGGCCAGACATCCTCAGCCTGGTCTGGTCTGGTCAGTGTCCAGTTCTGTCCTCCATAAAGTGTCGTCCTGAATGGTCCTCCCTGTGCCCTTGGCACTCGGGTTACTTAAGAGACCTAGAACTTCAAAGCTTCTGTTATCAAGAGGGATGGGTATAGCCATTCATCTCCATGCTCTCTCTCCCCTCACTCTCTCTTTATCTCTCTCTCTATATATAATAGCCCTTGTTAGTGTCAAGCTAGTCTTACATTCTCTGGTTTCCGGTATCAAGATCTGGTCTGAAGACAAATAAACATATTGTAGCTATTTAATTGTATAATTAGTTGGTTTAGAAACGAATTGCTTGGTCTATCTCATGTCTATGCCCTTATATCTAAGTGTAGGTTTTGCAGCACCATTCTGGTTGCTAAAAGTCTTTTTGGGAGGACCGGAAAATAGTCATGGTCCTCAGTGACAAAGACATGAATGAGATTCTTTAAGTCAGGAAATGAAACCTTTTATTATGCTTTTCTGAATGGAAGAAAGTTGATGTAGCCTAGTGTCTGTCAAAATTAGTTGATAGTTTCTGTCATTTTTTTCTCACAAAGTTGATGCCGTTTCTGTCAATTGTTTTTTCTCAAAGTTGATGTAGTTTGTGTCAAATTTGGTCAGCATTTTCTCTTGCCACCAGGGGGCAGTGTGACATAATAAAGTTGGAAAACAAAGCACGTCTTTGAAACCACTGGTGTGTGGTTGTGGGGGTATGTATGTTTGTGTGTGCACTCTTGGTTGTGTGTACATTGTGTGTGTGTGTTGTATCTGTATTTGGGTGACAGTAGGAGCTCTCTCTGGTTCTTACACAGAATCTCCACGTGCTCACTGACTCAGATTGCAGTCATTAGACAACAATGGACCCCTCAGAGAGAGAGAGAGAAAATGAGGGAGAGAGAACAAGAGAAAGAGCAAGCGAGGGACAGAAAGAGAGCGAATGGCCCATCTCTATTTGGCTGACCTAACTAACAGTTAGGGCCTCAACAGCAGCAGAGCAATGGACCTAGCGGTCAGCTTCAATGGCAGCTTTGTGTAGGCCGCACCAACACACACACTGCCCGCCTCTGTACTTAACTACACAAGCGGCCCCCCTAACCCAACCCCGCAAACCAACACAGACTCGGCTGTTTGTGTTAAGAGTTTGTGTTGACCGACAGCAGCAGCAGTGTTCAAGTCAAAATTCAAAACAGGGTGGTTGTGGTTGAATCAATGTTAGTCAGACAGTAGAGGAGATAAGGCATGGCGAATCGAGCTGATACTGTAGCTGAGGCTCTGTTTATCAAACATGACCAAGGGAAATGTAATGAAAACAAGAGTTGGTCTGGGGTTTGGTATCTCAGCAGATCTCAAATGCTCCCCTTAAAACTCAGAGCTGAGCAATGCTCTCTGTCCTGTCAGTCTGGCCTCATTTGCCTTCTGTGGATCCTGACAAACAGTAACTCAATCATGTTGATATTGCCGTGCATAATCTGATTGGGAGCAGAAAGCAGGCCAATTGAATTGGGTCCTGATGGCATATCAGTGTGGAAGCTAGCCTGGGACATGTCTGGATTATGGGTAGTGAGTCAGAAAACAGATGGAGGACACATAGCCAAAATAAACGTTCACAACTTCCATGTCTTTTTGACTCATTGCCTCACAGACTGACTGATCTCTGAATCATAGATTTAAAAACATGCAAATTCTACGAGCTGGATCCTGATTCACTTTTCACGCTGATCTCGCCCTGACATTTACTTATCCGTCAACACCATATTCAGTGCCATTTGCTGACTATTTAACAGACACTTTGAGCCAAATTCAATATATATATATGTGTGTGCATCGTGCTGAAGGCCAAAGTGACCCAATCTTACGCATGACTATGAATTTAGCAGATCGATTTTGTTCAGTGATTTAATGAGCTTTATTTTGAGTTTGAGCTTTGACCTTTGAACTTTGCCGTATTACTGGTATTCAAATCAAGGGCACATAGTATTGATGTGTATATACAGTATCATCAATATAATGAAAACCCATGATCTAAATATTGTCACCATGTTTGATTTATAGTACAGATATAGACTCATGCAGCATATCTCTGTGTGTGCACCCTGAGTGTTGCTGATCCTGAACATCTCTGGGGATTGAGCACTTTGCTCTAGCAGGTGCTTCTCTTGTTTACAGCGCTGTTCTTGTTTATTCATCTATTTGTTTTTCTGTTTGTTATTCCTATATTTGTTTTGCTGACCTCATCCACTCTTCCTTTGCCATGTTGAATTTTGTTTAACAATATCTTTTTTAGTGTCCTTGTGTGTATGTGTGCATGAATTGTGCTTTGACAATGAACCAGCATTTTCTTCTCCAGTTTAGCTCAGTCTGTCCTACCAGCTACTGGTTGACACTGGGAACCTGTCCAGCCCTGTCCTGGGCCAGGTGAGGGCCAAATCAGGGCCAGGTCCAATCCAGAGCCAGCCCCTTTGAGCTGAGGGTTGAAGGTTAGGGTCAGTGTCAACATCCCGTGTGCACCTCAGGGGATTTGGCCTGATGACGGCAATCACACTACTGGTTCTTAAGAGCAGTAATCCACCTAATGGGCCTTCAGTTTGGAGAGGGCAAAGTGTTGTGCTGTTGAAAGGCATGCTGTTACTAAGCGATAATGCACATCAGTGTGTGACAGAGGCAAAGTGTTCGAAATCAGGAAGAGGATGCATGGATCCGCTGAGAAAAAATGCATTTGCATAGTCACAGCAAAGAATGCAGACATGAATGACTTCCAAGAACTCAGAGTCCCAACTAGCAGGAAAGAACAGTCAGATGATTCATACTCAGTAGAAAAAATGTGCACAGTCTCCCACATGGGCCGCATTGCTTCTCTCGTGTTTAGCCGCAAACCTTAAACTGAAACAGGTTGTCCTGATGGATTTAAACCGATCCCGACGCATAACTTCAGGGCGCATCGTAAGCAAAGTACAGCAGTTCAGCCACTGAGCACCGCCCAGAATACACACCAGTCCATCCATGCACCCCTGGTTGCAGTCATCCGTCGTGCCCTCTAGGACTGGAGAAGTGCTGCAAGAACACGAGGGCGCCTAAATCGCTTGACCTCGGAGCGTTGGCTGGGGGCAGGGTGGAGGGGCGGTTGCATAAGACTCCTGCCGTGCAGGGAGGTGGTGAATGATGCCTTTGTGTGTGCGGCGAGGAGGGCGGCTCCCTCCCCATCAGCTGAGCGGAGCGGAGCAGCACAGCACAGGCGCTGGAGGACATCGCGTTCAGATGGGAGGGAAGGGTGGAGACAAGGCCCGGGGGCAGTAATGTGACAGGTGTGTGTTTGGGTGTGTGTGTGCATGCGCGTGCGTGTGTGCGCGCGCGCATGTGTGTGTGAGAGAGCGTGTGTGTGTGTGTGCCTGCATGTGATTGTGTGTTTGGGTGTGTGTGTGTATGCGTGCCTGCATGTGATTGTGTGTGTGTGTGCGTGCGCGTGCACATGTGATTATATATGAGTGTGCTTCTGTGTGTGTGTGTGTGTGTAGACACTCCTCACTCCACCCAACCTGCCTGGAGGTGATAGTGATTGAGCGCGACACCATGGGGTTGAGGAATGCAGGGCTGCTGCTGGCACTGTTCACAGTGATTGACCTCTCAAAGAACTTGCATCTTTCACACCACATCTATACTAAATCCATTTGCAGTCTAAGCAATCTGTGTGAAAATTTCAACCAACTCCCAACTTTACAGTAATTGCAGCAGAAATTGGTTTAAAGAATCCAAGTGATGGACATTTGTGAAAACTTTAATTACTTGTGCATAGATCAAATACCAGAAATTTGTATATTCTGCACACAAAAGTTGATGATTAGCTCCGGTCATAGTAAATACGTCTGACAACAAATCTGAGCTCCGTATCATGTTTATTGAGGGTTTCCTGTTTTATAAAGAAAGCTGAATTTTCCAAATAAATTGTCTGACAATTCATTTGGAAAATTCTTAGTTTTTGTTTGTCTGGCACCTTATGTGAGTGCGGTGTATAACTCCTCTTGTAATATGGAACTTAAACATTTCCTTGAGCTGGACAGTAATTGGAAAAACAAAGATAGCTCTTCAGGGAAATGGCGTCTTGATTTCCTTGTCTCCTGGACCTCTGAATACACAAAACTGCACCAGTGATTATTCACATCATAATCAGAGTTCAAGCAAACCTGTTTTGCAAAAACTGAAAGTTGTGGTAGTGAAACCCCAGGTGCCATGTCTCCAAATGACATTCATAGCTTTCAAGATGAATCTTATCATCCAGCCTGTTGGGTGACCTACAGTACAGGCCAGGTTCTGGGAACACAATGACAGCATGAGCATGATGTACTAGTGTGGCACTTAATTACTGCTGGAAAGAGACTGCCAAAAAAACACCCTGTCTTTGAACCTTGTGGCATCTGTGTTTTCTACCTAATGGGGTTTCAGACAGAACAGAGAGAATACAGGTGTGCGTGTGTGTGTATGTGTGTTCGGTTGGTTGGTTGGTTGGTTGGTTGTTTGTGTTGGAGTAGAACAACAACAACAACACTCTCCCTTCTGATGATAAACAAGACTAGCAACAATCTACAACTGTTAGAAAATCATGACAATCATGCCTCTTTGAGATGATGTTATGCATGCTGGTGTGTGTATTTGTCTATGGCAATGAACATATGAATGCAAACGTTTTGTGGTTAAATTTGTCGAGTGTGTGAATATGCAAATGAATGCAGATGTAAATTGCATTACATAAACTGAACGTTAAACAGGAAATGTTTATCTTAATCTACCAATGGCAGATTATTCTGTAATGCAGTCTGGATCAGACATACCATGAAACAGGGATTGTGTGCCTTTCAGACTGAGCTGAAACCTTGAAATTGAGCAAATGTTATGAAACCGGGCCGAAGTAGTCTAAACCTTGTAATCTGAGAATGAGGCAAAAGTGACGCAGTCAGACCAATAATCCCTTTCACCTGCCCTTTCAGATAAAATGTATGGTCAGCTACGGTCTACTGAGATCCTAAAAGGTCACCCAAGCTGTAGTCTGATCAGCTTTTGTGCATGTTTCCAAACAACCAGTTGCCAGTTCAAAACAAACAAATCGCTTTCAATATCCTTGCCTTTAGTAGGGCAGTGCCTGTTGCACTTGCAATCGTCATACAGTATCTGTTCACATTTGCATTATGTATTCATTTAGCAGATGACTTACATTATGTCAGTTATCTCATAAGGACCATCGTCCCCAAAGGAACACTTCACCGATTAGCATTAAGCTTTGTATCTTTAGAAAACCAGTCATGTTTTTGAATGGCCGTGCATCATTCCCTCAGTTTGCCTTGAGATGGGAGAAATACGGACTTCAATGTTGGACTTCCTGCTTTCAATGACGTAAAAATCATAATTTTACATCATTGAAAGCAGGAAGTCCTATTCATGGGTTTCATTGAAACCCATATTTCTCCCATCTCAAGGCAAACTGAGGGAATGATGCATGACCAGTCAAAAGCATGACTGTTTTTTTAAAGATAAAAGCTTAATGCTAATCGGTGAAGTGTCCCTTTAAAGGTACACTATGCAGTTTCAGCTATATGTAATGACAAGGTAATGTTTCACGATTCACACAAGGTGTCATCGAGTGGACAATTCTTGAAGTTGCATTGCTGGTTCTCTCGGTAGCGACCCACTACGGCTATGCTCTATGGCTATGCTAAGTGAACGATTCCCCTATTACAAGTTAGTTTACCATCAAATTGGCTTCGTAGAGGTTATATTAAAGTAGAAACCTTGCCTAGTGCAACTTTAAGTGCCTTGCTGAAGGGCACAATGGTGGAAGCCAGAACTTGAACCCACAACTTTTCAGGTTACGGCATGTTAGCCCAGGTCTGCCACAGCCCTGTTCTATTTATGTTAAGTCTAATTTTTCTGTAACAATTTTAAATGCCATCACCATCCAAAATAATTTTGAATTTCTTGCACTTAAGATTTACTTGGGACCTATCTCTGTTGTTGTGGTTGGGATCTACAGACCCCCCTCTGCCGATTTAAGTTCTATAGATTCTCTAGCAGAACTACTTTCTCAGTATTCCAATTCTGAGTTGATTGTTTTGGGTGATTTGAATGTAAACTGGCTAAATAATTCATCCTGTTATCTCAAGGAAGTTAGTAGTGGTTTAAATTTATCTCAGCTAATAACAGAACCCACAAGGCCAAATTTGAAAGATCATTCCCGGTCTACCCTAATTGATCTAATCTTTTCTAATAGGACTGACAAAATTGTAGCATGTGGTGTTTTTGAGCTAGGTATTAGTGATCATTGCCCGGTTGCATGCATAAGAAATACAAAGATAATCAAGAGCAAATCTCACACAGTTACAAAGAGAAACCTAAAACATTTTAGTGAACAAGACTTTTTATCTGATCTTTTTCATAGCAACTTACACTATACCTCTGAAATCACAGATGTCGAATTGGCACTGGATTTCTTCACAAAAACCTTCCTTTCAGTAACTGATAAGCATGCTCCTTTCAAAAAATTCAGAGTAAAAGATAGAGTAACTCCCTGGTTTTCACCTGAATTATCAGCTTTATTTAAAGAAAGAAACAGAGCTTGGTCACTAGCTAGAAAGACTGGAAACCCATCACACTGGCTAGTTTTTAAACAACTTAGAAATAAATGCACATCATCTGTGCGGAAAGCTAAATCTAACTATTACTTAGACTTGATTGCAAACTCCAGCTCAAACCCTGCACAATTTTGGAAAGCAGTAAACTCACACAAAAACACAACGACTAATTCTTTGCCCACCCATATCAAATATGATGACTATCTCATATCTGAACAAAATGAAATGACCCTGGCTTTCAATAAACATTTTGTTGAAGCTGGGCATTTATTTGATAAACAGTTCAAAGGGTCTCCTCAGATAGTTGACAATTGTGTGCAGCACATAAACCCTGTTTCTAAGTTTACTTTTAAACCTTTCTCTGAAAATGAAGTGTTTAAGGCATTACACACTATTGACACTAAGAGTGCTACTGGAGAAGATAATTTAGATCCTTTTTTCCTTAAATTGTCTGCTCCTATCATCACAAAGCATATAACGCATATATTTAATATTTCCATTGTGATGAGCATATTTCCCAGCGCATGGAAACTAGCCCATGTGACACCTTTGCACAAAGGGGGTGATCGAGAGGATTTAAATAACTACCGTCCAATCTCCAAACTACCCTGTTTGTCAAAGATTTTTGAATCATTGGTTAATAACCAACTCAAGTCATTTCTTTCATGCCATGATATATTAAATCCACAACAATCTGGGTTTAGAACAAATCACAGCACTGTCTCAGCTACCACATTAGTGACAAATAATATAATATCTGCTTTAGACATTAAAAAGCACTGTGCTGCCCTTTTTGTTGATTTGTCAAAAGCATTTGATACAGTTGATCATCCCTTACTGTTACAAAGATTACATGATATTGGTCTAGATGATAAGGCATGTAAATGGTTTTGGAATTATTTGTCCCAGAGGTTTCAATGTGTTAAATCAGGAAATATTAAGTCAGAGTTTTTGCCAATCACAAAGGGTGTTCCACAAGGGTCTATTTTGGGCCCAGTTCTCTTCACCATTTACATAAATGACATTGTATCTTCACTAAATGGTTGTCAAGTCCACCTTTATGCTGATGACACTATTTTGTATTGCATAGCTGACTCTGTTCAACATGCAATTGACAATCTCCAGCTTTCATTTAATGTTCTCCAAGAAGCTCTCATTAATCTTAAATTAGTACTAAATGAGAAGAAAACTAAATTTATGTTATTTACTAGAGCAAGGAACACTGAGGTTAATGGCATGCAAATAACAACTGTAACTGGTTCAAGCATTGATAGAGTCTCTGAATACAAGTATCTTGGTATCTGGCTGGATGACAAACTCACATTCAATTACCACGTAGCCATCCTAGTAAAAACACTGAGAAAAAAAATTGGTTTCTTCTACAGAAACAAGGCCAGCCTCCCTATGGAAAGTAGGAAAAAAGTTGTTGAAGCAGTTTTCATGTCAGTTCTAGACTATGGTGATGTGATATATAAAAATGCCACTGCTTCTTCACTTAAAGCCCTGGACTCAGTCTACCATTCTGCCCTGAGATTCATTACTGGTGATGGCTATAGCACTCATCATTGTGTTCTATATGATAGGGTCGGGTGGTCATCTCTGACAGAGAGGAGACAACGTCATTGGTATCTGTTTATTTACAAGGGTATTGTTGAAAAATTACCAGGTTATATTTCAGAAATGTTTATGTGGAATTCTGGTGCCTATCAGACTAGATCAAATGACTCTTTGATGCTTAAAGTTCCTCGTGTCCATTCTGAGTTGGGCAAGTCAGCCTTTTGTTATGGTGCCCCTACTTCCTGGAATAATCTTCAGTGCAACTTAAAAATGAACTCTATAATTCCATATAGTCAATTCAAGTCTGTGGTCACAAACCTTCCTATACCAATTTGTACCTGCTTTAAGTAAATGTCTTTATTATTATTGTTATTTTTATTTTTATTATTTTTGTTGTTATTATTTTATTATTATTATTTCATGTATTTTTTTTTTTTTTTTTTTTTTTGTATTATTTTATTTTCCCCTTCCTCCTCTATAATGCAATGTATATTTTCTTATTATTATCTTATTTGTTGTTCCTCCATGCATTGTTTCTGTAATCTCGGCTTCATTGAAAATGAGGGCTACCCTCAATGACTCTCCGAGAATAAATAAAGGTTGAATGAATGAATTTGTCAGTATCAGTATTTATGTATGTCTCATGATTAGTCACAACACAATACCCATTGTCTTATTCCACATAAACGTAATCTTCCGATTATGTTTCGGAGGCATCAGTCCCATCCAGAAAATTCACACTTGAGTTCAGGGAGTTCCTTCCCATAATGCCTCATCATGGCGTCACAGCGAAGCATGCTCACATCACGGTGGAGATTTGCCGGCGTTATCTGCTTTGCTGTTTCCGCCGAGGCCTGCCGGTGGACGGTGAGTCAGTCTCCCAGCGGTCCGAGAGCGGGATGTTCTCACGGGAGCCGCGTCACGCACAGGCCCGTCATCCTCATTATCCCCTCTGTTCTCTCTCCAGTGTTTCCACTGCCACTCATCTCTCGCTCACACACATACACATGTGCATGCACAAACACATACACACAGACACACACACTCCTCACACACACACACTCTCTCTCACACACACACTCACACACACTCAAACATATACACACACTCTTTCTATATATATATATATATATATGTTACACACACACACACACCCTTCCCTTCCCCCTTTCTCTCTCTCTCTGTTTCTCTCTCTCTCACACACACACTCACACACCCTCCCCCCTCCCCCCCAGGACCCTGAAGGAGAGGCACACCTGATGCCAGGTTATTTGTGGAGGCTCTGATCTCTATATCCAATAGTCTTATCACAATGCTACATTGTAGGCTAGGCTAAGCTAACACTGAGGTCTATTTTCATGTAGGCTAGGCTAAGCTAACACTGAGGTCTATTTTCATGTTACTTAGCAGATGTTTCCATCCAAGCGACTTAATTTTTTGTTAAAATGAATAAATCTAGTATGTCCAATAGATCTATAGATGAAGATCTAGGGCAAAACAACAGGCCAATGCACTTGGGGAGAGTTTGTGTCCGATTCGACCTCTTGCCCTGTAGTGTGGAATGTGCCAATAATCCAACATGGTCAGTTGACCAATGGATTTTTTTTTTCTTCCAAGTCGTCCACCATGCAATTGTTTTATGGTGGTGGTGAGTTTCCGCAGTTTAGCCATGTGGTGAAGGAGACATTCTGTTCCTGGTTCTTGGTGGGATCTGTGTGTGCCCCACTGGTGTGCGTCTCAAGACATTCTGTTGCCATATAGGCTTGGCATGAAGAACATACTGTTCCTTTGGTGGAGAAGAGAGTGAGGGGGGAATTCTCTCTGTATGTTTGTAGTGCCTGCCAGAGCATCAAATAAACTCTGTTGTGAAGAGATAAGGGTATTTTATGGCCTTCGGTTGCTCTAATGACTATACTTTGATGTTTGTGCACTGTGAGTGGTTTATTATCCGTAATGCAAAGCAAACAGTAACAGTCGGGGGTAAACATGCCAAGACCAAAGCACATGAAGTTTCTGTGTTTTTCCACCTCTGGGAAATGTATACTTATCCTATAGGCAGCCAAGTGTTGGTCATGTTTAGGAAGCAATGCATTATTTATGTGATTAATCATTTCTCTGAGATCAATCTTTACTGAAAGGGCTAATATCTTTGGCTATGTTTACTGTTTTTGTGGTAGGAAAATCTATCAAATTACTTTAAAGGAAATACATGACATTGTCAAAAACAAGGTTGTTGTTCTTGAACAACTATAATACACATGTTGGTTATGCTGTATCTTTGTATCTAACATTATGACTGGTCTCTTTACTCTCAAAATATCGTGGTCTATATTTTGCTTTGTTGCTTGGATACCGTACAGACAAACACAGAGAAGGAGAAGTAAAAACATCCGGCATGTGGTTGAAAGTGAGAGAATTGCTATCTAGTTTACACCACAGCTTCACTCCTTTGAGATGGGGGATAAACCATGTTTTATTTTTTAGTACAAGCAGTGTAAAAACCACCTTAAAGTTTACTTTCAGATAATAGATTAGAATTCTCAGAGATTCAAACCAGCTGCTTTTTTCTCTCGCAGTAAGCTGCAAGGCCCTAACCACTAAAGACAAGTTGAATGTATCAACATTGTTAAATGCCTCATGAAGGGTCTGCAACAGATGGTTTAAACCACAGGACAGGGGCTCCAGATATCCGGAAACATTCTCAGATCTCCTCAGGTGCTGTTTCCCTAGTCGCCCTCATGCGCCTTGCACAGCCAGCGGTGGTTGCCAGGATACACTGCCCAGTTCCGGAACATAGAGCTTGCTTGACTCCTGGCATCACCGTGGTGACTGTGGCTCCATCAGACGTGCGGTAATTGTGACACAGACGCGAGGAGACAGGGAACTGTGGAGTCTCAGGTCGGTGTCCCTTGCAACGCGACATGCCCATCAAAGATACAGGAAGTGAGTGGTCTGATGTCAGACAGGCAGGGGGGGAGTGAAGGGGGAGCTTTCTGAGAACATCAAGACACTCTTGGGTGGAGGCAGGCGGGATGGTGCCTTGCAACAAGGCCAGGGCATGCCAGGGTAACTTCAACAGACTGTCAGGAACACTAACTCCTCCGTCCCACCCGTCCATCTTCTATTCATCTATGCCAAGCTAAATAATCCCTCTATCTCCTGTGATCTGGTCATATAAACCCTTAGAGAACTCCATGGTTATAGAGCAGAAAGCCTTTTTTCCCCCCAGGGTACAGGGGTACTACCCAAGTGCTGCACTGGTCAAAGGGAACAGGATGTTTTTAGTCTGTTTTGCAGCCTTTTATAGTAATTGAGTTTAAGGCTTGGGCTTGGTGTGTGTGATTAATTCGGACGGCTCTTGTGGCAGATCAATTCAGCGGAGATCAAAACACTTCAGGTTGATCAACAGGTGTTAGGCCATTATCTGTTGACCTCCAGAAAGGTTCATGTATCACCAAGGGGAGCTGCTGTGCTCTTTGGCTCCAGTTGGAAAGCATTAGCCTCCCTGTCCCCGTCTCCTTCTGAACAAACAGCCTTTGATCACGTAAAATAGAACTAACACTTGCTTGCATCATCTCATTACAGCCGTTTCATCATTCAAAGTCACTGAACGTCAAACACTTTCTGAAGTATGAGAGCGCAGCTTGTGAATAGACAAGAAGATTGTTTTGATCTCAGCCCAAGCCCATTGTCTAAGGAGGCTCAGCCCTGGGCCTTATGACTGTGTGCATGGCACAACATCACTTCACTCACATGTCACAAATAAAGGAAGGCCTTCGATGTCAATGGATAATTTAGCATTCATTCAAAGGATGTGATATGTCTTCTGCCTTTAATTATGCACTAGAGTTAGGTAACAGTCAAAGGAGCCCTTCTCCTCTGACGCTGCTTGATTTAGTCTTGGCCTTTCCCATCTCCCTTGTGTCCTGTTGCATCACGGAGGCTCCTCTTCTCAATGTGTCAATGGACATTCAGAGTGCATTCGGAATGCCAAAAACACGCTCCAACCTCTCCTTGATCCTCTCCCAGGCACTGCTAACTTACAGCCTACCGCCGCGTGTGTGCCAAGGGAACAGTTGAGATTGGGGCTAATAGGAGGATTGGGTCGCTAATGCCGCCTCGGCTGGGTGCTCACGGCACAGCAAGTGGGCAGGTGAGTGGCAGTGGTGGCGCCAAACCCAGTCAGCCTGCCAGCCAGTCGCCATGGCTACTGCCCCATGGGTGCTCACGGACGCTGTCTAGACCGCCTCCTCCCAGCGACACACACACACACACATAGACACACACACTCTCTCACACACACACACACACACAGAGACGATTTGGTGCTGCGAAGGTGACTGTCTGAGTGCAGGCGATTAAGCAGACAGGAACAGAACAACTGGTATTTGTCTGTGTGAGTGTGAATGTGTTACAGACACAGTCTAATCTGTCTAATAAAGTCTAATAAAGTTATGCAGTGAGACTGTGAACCCGATGACCCATGCTGTACATACAGTAGATACAGTATGCACAGTTTTCATTCTTAAAGGCGCTCTTTTCTGGAGAAAAACAACACGCTTCTTTACTATGCAGCCGTTTCTTCACAATGCATGTTGTACAAATGGAACCTATGCACTGAAAGTATTTAGTTATTTTTCTTTTCTTCAGAGGTATCTGAGAAGAGGAAAGTAGTGAAATGAACTTTTTCCTTTTCATGGTCAAAGACACAGACTGCAGAGAGCCCACGGTGCTGGTCAGGTCTTCATTTGGTCCAGACAGTGGCGGCGGCTGCTGTTTCATAATCACTGACAAATGAAATGATGGGCCGGGAAATGAATGGTCTCGATCACAGTGAATAGCACACCATTAGCCGCCCTCTAACCTGCCTCATTTTACAGTGAGCCAGTAGGAACAATGTGTCTGAGTATCATGTCCCCTGTAGTGTGTTTTTAAGCCGGTACATACGGAATGGCCTGCAAGAATGGTGGTGACTCAGAATAACACACACTGAGAAATTAGGGGTTGGGAATGAATGGTGCAAAAATAGCACACCATTAGGCTACCGGTATCACCCTCATATTACTGCAAGCCTGGCCAAATAACATCAACGAAAAAACAACACATTTATTGTTTAACAAAATAGGGACCTTTTTGGAAGGTGGTACAGGCAGAAAAAAATATAGTAAACTTGTCTGAAATATTTTGTTCTAAAAGGTGGTAAACACTACTATCGCTATAGAAGGTGGTAAACACTATTGTACACTATTGTTCTAAAGGTGGTAAACACTACTGTACTGTACTGATGTTCTTGTATTTCCCCTTGGGGATCAATAAAGTATCTATCTATCTATCTATCTATCTACTGTAAACCATCGTTTATAGAT
This sequence comes from Sardina pilchardus, assembly GCF_963854185.1. Classification (NCBI taxonomy): domain Eukaryota; kingdom Metazoa; phylum Chordata; class Actinopteri; order Clupeiformes; family Clupeidae; genus Sardina; species Sardina pilchardus. The sequence goes on from NC_085017.1 coordinate 13,570,676, forward strand.
GGTGGTGAACACTATTATTAATGAAGGTAGTAAATAAACACTATTGTAAACGTGTTGCCAATAACATGATGGAAGTTACAGTTTGACTGTACTTCTAGTTCAGAGGGTTAAAGTTGTTCTGGAGAGCAGCTGATTGAAATTGAGCCAGGCCAGATCTGACCGGCCTAGTCCGGATCAGACGGAACCAAGTGATCTGCGCTCAGTTGGTTCCGGTACGTTCTGGAATCGGCCAGTAAGTCATCGGTTCCCAGCTCGGCTACGAGGACAAATGCAAAGAGGGGGCTTCCGAGCAAGGAGAGGAAAAACACGACCTCGGGTGTCAAGCGCATCCCTCAAACAACACGTCCCATCCCAAACAAGCGTCTCTGGGCCCTCACAACACCAGCTGTGTAAAGCTCGCTTGGTGGGGAAGCTACTATTCTTAGCAGCGCACCGTTGAGATCAAGCCAACGGGCATAACAACAAACTTCAGGTGGCCAGGCTCGCTCCTTCCCAATCCCTGCCTCACGGCCCTGTTATGGTATTCAAACGTTCAGCAGAAAGAATTTTCCATAATGTAAAAAAATGCATTGATCCCACCGCGTGGTTCGTGCTGTAAGTCACTGGTGCTCCATCCTGAGGCTGGCCAGATGTCTCGGAGTAACGGACTGAGATTTTTGGGACACGGTGTTCCCACCACTCTTTTGCCCCGTGTCTAGGAACACACTTCCTGTACCTCGTGGGCACGGCAGTGCCTCATTTATCCAGGAGTAGCCT